>NC_088644.1:8329548-8522252 GCF_964019385.1 Sycon ciliatum
TACGCATACCGGTAGTTCAAGTACCACACCACCACACGACCTGGTCGTCTTCTTTGCTACACACAGTTCCGGTACAAGTCAAGACAGTGCATGACAGTGCACCGTTTTGGACTGACAGTGTTCCGGGCATCGGTAAACTTGCGGCATTGCGGACTACAAGCACTGTGAAGTTGCCGTGATTCCTTGAGTTCTTTATCAGTTCATCTCGTCGTGGGCGACGATGGCATCTGAAATAGTCAGCTTCGCTGTGACTGTGGATAGCAGAGAGATACTTTCTTGGAACGCTCAACTTGTTGACGAAGGCTTGTCCTTCTCTCAAATTTTTGAAAAGCTGTTGTCTGCCGATAGTGGTGTTGTATTCAATCGACCCTTACCTGATCCGTCCGTATTCTCATCCTTGACCGTGACTGTTCAAAAGGAACCTGCCCGCAGCTCTGCAGTCGTGACGGTTCAGAAAGCTATGCCAGTTGTAGCAACTTGTACTCCTTTCGGATATTTCGTCCGCTTCTCTGTGAATACGGAAAAGGTCGAAGCAGCGCCGAAGCCGGCGAATGCGTTTGCACTCTTGATGAACTCCGCCGAAAAGTTGGCGCTACCTGACTATCGTGGATCAGCTGAGGCGCGGAGTGCCGGGAAATTGCGTGGAGACTGGGCTCTCCGTAATGACCTGATCGATCTTCTGCAAGCCAAAGGTGTAGGGTGGAAATTTGGCGAAGAGAAAACATCTGGAGCGATATTTTTTGACGCCTTGACGAATGTGCTCTTCCAAGTTTGCCCTGGAAGTCGTGTGAAGACACTGAGCGATCGTGGAGTGCATATTCCTAAGTTGTTCAGCAGTCTGGTGGAAAAGGGCGATGTTTACAACGACCCAACATCCCACAAACACAACAAACTGCCATCACTCGGCCAGCGTGAAGTCCAGTCTATGGCTAGCAGTTTGTTTGGCGCTCTGTGTTACCCCTGGGCTGGCAGCAAGCATTGGAGCAAAGTAGTTGACTGTGTGAAACTACTGGCTGATGGCCTTCAGAAGTACTCTGTCTACCTCAGTGCTGCTGCGGAGCGTGCAAACGCAACCAACGAACGACTGGAGCCAGCTTGTTCACCGGGTGACGGATCCTCGCTGAGGGTTTCTGTTGTTGATGGAAAGGTGCGCACAGATGCCAAGATCATTGCACGGTATGCAGACCTCGAGAAGGAGTTGCAAGCCCAATCTGACTATGAGCCTGTCTGTGTGACTCACATAGCCCCAGTCAACCGCCAGAGTAGGTTTGTGTACCTGCATGAAATCCAGCTGCCATTCACAGTGGAGATACTCAGCTACAACCAAGGCGGGAACCTGGTGACGTTGACTTGGTGCTGGAAGGTGCCTACGGAGGCAGCAGATCGTGACGCCGACAAGTCCATGAAAACCGTTGAGTCATTGAAGGCGAACTGCCATGAGCACCACACCCGAGCCATGCGCCGCATGTTTGTTCAGCGCTACGGGCTACTGGCCAAAGTGTCTCCAACGATCCTCAGCGAGATGTACCGTGAGCTGACGGGAGATCACAGCCGGCTCCCCACTGCTGACACGAACGCTGTTGCTGACCGACTTAGACTGGCCCTGGATGCCCAAGACCCGGAGCTGGTATATGACCTACGGGGGAGTTGTAACAACGGCAGGCCGGAGAAGTACCAGCAGTTCTGGGATGGCGCAAAGGCGTTCTTGAATGAGCAGTCGCTTAATGCTGCCGATAGCCGTCGCCATGGTGCTGTCACCCATATGGCTGCCGCTATATCAGTCCGAGACTTTGTAGAACAAGTCCGCAAGCGCCTCCCCGGGGATACCCCAATCCCATCTGTCGAATGGGTGCGCCTACAGTTCTGGCCGAGTAATGCCTACAACAAGGTTGCAGAGAACTACTCCGGACGCCTTGACGTAAAGCACATGGTCCAGTCTCGTCATCTGCACCACTCCCATCCAGACGCCCACTATGCCGCTGCTGCATTCCGGTACTTGCGGGAATTTGCTGTGGACTACGCCAAGTACGCGACCTTGGTGTCCTTGGATGATAAGCACCTCGTTAAAGTGGGGGAGCCTGGATTCCCGGTTGCCGCCGTTGACCGGGGCCGAATGGTGGTCGTGGGAAAGGATGTCCAGTTTCAGGTTGCTGATCATGATTTCACCAAGCTCAAGATCACGCCGTCGGTTGCGCTACTGTGCGACATTCCCGACACGATTGAGGAGTCATTCTACCGTGGCACGGTCTATGTCGGCCTGAAGAACACCGCATTTGCGCCATCATCTCCGCTCCGGCATGGCGCAGAACTGAAGCATGTGCTGAAGGCTGGTGGCGTCAATACTGTCCTGAAGCCGATCTTGCTCCTCTACACAGATGGGGGTCCAGATCACCGTGTGACATACGTATCTGTCCAGGCTTCCCTCATTTGCCTGTTCAGGTCCCTCAACCTGGATTACCTGGTGGCAATGAGAACTGCACCGATGCAGTCCTACTGCAATCCGGTCGAGCGGATCATGTCCCTCATCAACTTGGCGTTCCAATCTGTCGGTGTTATGCGGGCTGAAATGACACCAGAGGCGGAAGATCGGCTGAAGAAGGCCAACTCGATGGCAGAAGTCCGACAGGTAGCTGAGGCAGCAGACGTAAGAGCAGCGCTGCAAGCATCAATGGATGCTCCTATCGCCCTCTTGGAGGAACGCATCTCCAGGCTGCAGCTGAAGGATGAGCCTTTCAAGGTGTTTCCACCTGCATCGGATGCCAACATTGATGAGCTGTGGCAAGAGATGCACACCATCGACCCGACCCTGTCCCGCTCCGACACAACACAGCAGCTGATCAAGTCAAAAGACAAGTTCAACGCTTTCATTGACCACTGCTGTGTGAAGCGGCACTACTTCTTTGCCATTAAGAAGTGCGGTGCAGACGACTGTGAACTGTGTGCTCCACCAACCCTGCCACGAGAGGTCTTCGAGTCGCTCCATCAGTTCCCTGACCCGACCAAGATGACTGGCTCTGACTCGTTCAAGCCGTTCCGTGAGGTTTGGGGGAAAGCCACCAATGAGGATGCCCGGCCATCCACAGCAAGCGTGCCTCAGCAGGATCGGCAGCGTGAGGGCAATGTCGCGCTGAAATCTGAAACGGTTAGGCAGACCATCTCTTGCTCAGAGTGCCAGAAACCACGGTGTGTGTACGCCAACAAGCGCCTGGATGCGTCCCAGTCTGTGGCCGTTGCCTGCGGTACTGAGGATGTCCTCTTCGTTTGTGGCTCTCCGCTTTTGCCAGCTGACCATGCCCTGGCAGCAGATGTGGTTGTGCGGTCTAGCCTCACATGCTCTGCCGATGTCGAGAGGGCCTATTTCTCGGCCAAGAAGGCCTTCAGTCCTGTCTGCTATGTGTGTGGCATCAACGCACCTGCTGCTACACCTGCTGATGTTGCCCGGCAGTATCAGTCCATTCACATGCCTTGCGCTGCCTGTGCCGCTCTGGGGAAGAAGCCCCGCACCCGTGGCCCCAGCTGTGCAGCAGCCACAGCACCATCCAGCAAGAAGAGGAAGCACCAGTGAACTGGACTTCTTTCTGCTTTGGGACTTGGTCTCCCTATTGTGTCATGCCATACTATGACAGATGCAGCTGTACATTGCTGGACTCGCCGCAGCATGTACTGCGCAGTTCATACGTTGCGACTGTTCGCTCCATTGTCATTGGAGCCTGCTGTATTCATTGTCTGGACTTGTCATGTCATGCCATGCCTTATCCCATAAGGTTTCTGTTTTAAATTTTAGCACAAGCGCGCACTTGGCTGTTCTTTTATGTACCCCTTGTATAATAACTTTGGTTTGCTTTCTTTCCTATTTAAATAACATGCAACACTGGACTTCCTCACCAGAGGCCGGTGCAGGAGCCTGGTTTTCTGGCTGTATGTTGCAATTGACTGTCACGCGTGGTGTATAGTCTGATTTTAGGTCATAAATTGGGCCTTTGTAGTGTAAATAGCAGTTTTTGTTTTTCAAACCCTATTTTGTTTTTTTTCCGCCCGCCCGCGTTCCTTTTGAGATTTTCAGGTGACGAGAAACAATGAAATAACTTGGTGTGGCCTTAGTAAAAAAAAACCAAAAAAAACAAACGTGTACAGTGCTGCTCAATGAAATCCAGTCACAGCGTCACTCTAGTACGCACCGGGCGTGGCGCAGCCCTTGACCTGCACACTGGGCTGCGAAATGGTGCAGGGCGCAGACTGGACTCACACGATCAGATTTCATCGTGCAGCACTGTACATGTGCGGGTACACTGCACCGAACTGCACTGCACTACACTACACTGTACATGTGCGGGTACACTGCACCGAACTGCACTGCACTACACTACACTGTACATGTGCGGGTACACTGCACCGAACTGCACTGCACTACACTACACTGTACATGTGCGGGTACACTGCACCGAACTGCACTGCACTGCACTACACTGTACATGTGCGGGTACACTGCACCGAACTGCACTCCACTACGCTGCACTACACAGGTAGTACTCACCGGAGTGACTTCTTGCTGCGCAAGCCAACACTGAAGAGAAACGCTGACGCCAGCTGAATGCACAGCATCGGCACCTCTTCACTTTCAGCCTGCAGCAGCCACAAAACAGAAGGAGAAACAAATGAAGTGAACCTAGGATGGGTAGCATACACAACATACTAGCACCGCTGACCTCAACACTTCTACAGTACACTGAATGCACCGAGGATTGAGGGCACTGGCACACACTCACACACAACCACGCAACCAAGACAACAAGCTACAGTAATGCAGCAGTGAGCATACTAGATGCATATGCTAAGCACTGAAGATACTAGATGCATATGCTAAGCACTGAAGATACTAGATGCATATGCTAAGCACTGCATGTACACATGCTAACTTAATTGCTAAGTACTGAGCATACTAGATGCACATGCTACATTGCACAGCAACTACTAGTAGATATGACAAAAGCATCACTGCTCTGTGCTCACCATGGCCATTGCTCTCATCCGCGCCGGTGAGTTTGCCAGAACCAGCTTCTTGATAAACTGGAAGTACTCGCTGCAAAAGTGCATGCGCAGGTGGCTGTAATGTAGGTTCTCGCGCTGCACAGACATCTGGATGTGCTGCGGTGCACACTGCTCACTCAATGCTACTCCGGGTGCAAGCCAATCTTCTGTGTGGGAGCGAGAGAGGGCAAGCAGAGGAAGCAGGGTTATAGAATAGAACACAGGACAGATATCTGCATATGTACCAATAGAATAACATAATGGATGGGCATGTTCTCGTCGTACGGACATAATCTCAGACATGGGTTCACACTGCTACACGCGTGTCTACAAGCCAAGGAGCCAGAAGAATGGTACCATGAACACAAGCAGATACGCAGTATAGCTACACGACTACGGTCAATCAGTGAAAAGCAGCAGCAGCAGCAGCTACAACAGTAGCAGCAGCAACTGCAATAGCAACAGCAGCAGCAGCAGCAGAAACAGCAACAATAGCATGACAATAGCATGACAATCACTTACTCTGTACTGTAATGGGGGCATCTTCACGCTCATAAAAGAGAATATAAGCGTTCCACCATCTCTTCTGTCTCCGATACGCCATCCTGGGTGGAGGAAAGACGACGGGCACATATACACAATATGCATAACAGGATAGGGAAATGAGAGAACTCATACAAAACTTTGCCAATGGCAGCATTTTCAAACTTTCAAACATTCGGAATCTGGAGTAGTTGTGGCTAGGTTTTGCAAGCTTCTCTGACAACAATTTACAATTCACCCTTGATCGCAACATGTCGTGCGATAATGTCCCTAATAATAAAGTGCTTTCCCTTTGCGGCACGTCCATGTTGGATAATCATTCCCCCAAGGATATCCCAGGCAAAGACCGGTCGACTGCTTATAAAAGGACTGTGCTCGCTCATGGGGCCTTGACTGCTAGCCCAAGCCTACATACACACAGCATTCTTGACTATGCCGGTTGCAGATACCTGGAATCAGTTCAGTGGCACTTCGTACTCGATAAGAGGCATCTTGGTGTGATACTCACACAAGAGTATATCCTAGTCATAGGCTGTGTTTACACGAGGCGTTTCAACCCGGGTCAAGTTTCAACCCGCCATGAACACAGATTGACTGGCGCGTTTACATGACGCATTGCGCTCGACTCGGGTTGAAATTTCGCCCCGGGTTGATTTCAATCCTCCCCTTGGGGGAGAGTTGAACTCGAGAAATTGTACTGCCGTACTTCTGTGCGTATCTCGCGCCAGGTTTGGACAGCACTGCACAGGCAAATTTTGCGCGAAAGCATTCACGCTACGATACAGGACTCTAGAAGTGGACTTTTTGCGGTATACAAGTAATTGCCCCGGGTCAACTGTCTTCATGTAAACACTCCCCTACTTTTTCTACCGTACAGACCTTCAACCCGGGCTGAACTCGACTCGGGTTGAACATTCTCATGTAAACGCAGCCATACATGGCAAAATTGGTTGCATCAAACATGAAAGTGATGACATGGATAGTGGACTTACCGCTTGGTCATGTGATCAAAGACGTCGGCCATGTACTCGCCACCAAAGCACTGCGCTTTCATCTCCTCCTCGTCTTCCATCTTGCACTCTGTCACCTCATTGTCGTCGAAGCGATACCATCGATCAGGTTGCCCGTCTGGTGTACTGTAACCACCACAATCACAGCAACACAAACACACACACACACACACACACACACACACACACACACACACACACACACACGCACACACACACACACACACACACACACACACACACACACATGCACACATACACACACATGCACACATACACACACAACACACATACACACACACATGCACACACACACAACACACAAACACATGCACACACACACGCACGCACGCACCCACACCCACACACCCACACACCCACACACCCACATACACACACAACACAACACAACACAGTACACGCATACCTTAGTTACATGTACGTACATTCACATTATGAAATTAGCCCAGCTGGCACACAGACACATAGACCTCAGGCCTGCCCATCGCGGAAGCGATGATAGCGAACAGCTATGTTAGGCCAAGTAAAAAAAAAAGCTAGATGATCGTCCCCGTCCGCCCCAGTTTTTGTCAGCGCCCCAAGAAATATTTTATTTTTTAAATCGTGAGTTTTTGCCGAAATCGTTGGTTTTTTACCGATCGCGGATGCAGGAAACATGTGCACGCTTTGTTTAATACTTTCTTTACTATATGGACCACATACTAGGGAGGTTTAGTCCCACGTAATCCGTGGGTACTTTACGTGGGTGTACCACGTGATACTCAGTGACCCACGTACAGACGTTTTCTGATTCACGACATACCGTGTATGGAGGCTCACCCACGTTCCGCCAGAACGTGGGTGAAAATCAGAATGGAGCGCATTGTGCGAGCTGTGAGGGTGCTCAGCTGAAGAAGTTTCCGAAGCACGAAATCAAAATATTGGATGAGCTTCTTAGGCCGGGGTAGCTTCGTCTTTGACCAGGTTTTGGCCTTTAGCTACATGCTTTTGTTTGTTCCGTGTGACTAAACACAACATTACAACGTGGGTGCCCTTCATCCACTTTACGTGGATCACCCACGTACGCGTTTCCGTTACGTGGGAACTAAACCTCCCTACTACTAGTATATCACAACGTCAGTATCGATCTGCTGAAGAAAGAAAAAGAAAAAAAGAAAAAAAAAGAAAAAAAGAGAAAAAAAACCTTGATGTTGTTGTTTACACTGTGTGCATGAGAGGGTAAAAAGTAAAAAAATAAAAATAAAATCCTCCCGCCCTCCCCGATTTTTCCAAAAAAAAGGACGATCATCTAGTAATTTTTTTTACTCGGCCTTAGACATAGCAACTTGTGCTGGGATTACACCCACACACACATACACAGACACACACAGACACACACAGACACACACAGACACACACACATAAACACATAAACACACACACACACACACACACACACACACACACACACACACACACACACTGCGTCCATACACAGGTTTGAAACACTACTATCAGCACGAGCATAGCATAGCATGACCGTACACACACATGGCACGTAACCGGTACATGTAGAAGCAGGCAAGCGAATAGTACGTCTAACTCACCGCTGCAGGATGAAAGCATAGTAGTGCCCACCGCTGGCCTGACCACTGTGTACAATGAGACCAGCCAGGCGGTAGCGAGTGCATGGCGGACCTGCAGGCTCGGACGAATCCGCTGCCTTATCACCATTGGCGACTTCACAACGAATCTCCTCCCCTGCGTGCGTGCACGCACACACATGCGCACACACATGCACGCACGCGCGTGCACACACACACAGACACACACACACATAGACAACAATGGTAAGAATGAGAGAGACAAGACGCTGTGCTCAGCGTACAACGTACAGACCGCTCAAGTAGATCATCAACATCATGATCAGCATGTAGGTGAGAGATTACTTAGAGACAACACTGAGAATCGAGATACACGTAGCCGTATACTGTCATTGCTTACACTACACTGCAACGTAAAAAGCATTTGGGTGCATGCAAACACATATAGACCCCACTTGGTCAGAGTCAAACCTAAGACCAGACATGCACATTTTGCAGAAGAAAGGAAAGCGCACACACAGTCACGCAGACAAATCCGACACACACTCACTATGAAAATAATTCACTGTGTTGTCATGTCCACACAAACAAAGAAACGTAGAAAGTTAGAATCCAAAAAGTTTTCTTGTGACCTTCTTTAGCGTAATAACGTCACCGATCAGTAAAATGAAATAAATTTCGTCTCCTTGCCACCTATTTACATTACGTATTGTTTGTCACTCACCTTCTACCTTGGCAAGACCTTGCACGGTGAATGGCTCCATGTCGAATTCGCGCGGGAACTCAAAGTAGTCGTTGAACTTTACCGCACACTCTCTGGATAAAGCAGCACGAGAAAACGACAACACATACACAGTCAGTGAAAAGACGAATGTGTAATCTGCATCAATGCCAGAGGAGCAGAGGGTTGAATCAAGCTAAGCAGACAAGGTAGATGAAAGACAAAGCAGATTACAACAATCATTATAAGCATGTCAAATCCACACTGTTCTCTAAGGCTGGTCAGTTGAATCCGCAAGTAGGTCAATAGCAACACCATAGCTCACCTTTCCCAGTCGTAGTCAAAGCGCTTCAGCTGAATAGCAAGAACCTGCGGCAGCTTCTTGATGCAGAGTCGCTTGACAGTGTCCACTTTCTTGTCACACTTCTCACAATGATAAGCATTGGCACCCTCCAGTAAGTCACCCTTCACGTACTGCTCCAGGGACTCAAGAAGGTGCTGGTGATTACGTACATCAACATTCAGCGATGTGAACGGCTCCTCACGGGCATATCTGTCGGCAACACCACAGTACACACATGCACAAAACCGCGTACACACATACACACACAGACACGTGCACACAGACACGTGCACACACACACACACACACACACACACACACACACACACACATACGCACAAGCACACCCACATGCACGTACACACAGACACACACACATGTACACACACAGACACACACACATGTACACACACAGACACACAGTCAATGACATCTAGGCATGTGTGTGTGTGTGTGGCACAGATGGGCAAGCAGGCAGACGGACGGATGAACAGAGAGGCTAACAGATAGATACATGTGCGTCATGAGTACTGGGCTTTTATTTCGTCCTGCGCTAAAGGTTTGGTCAGCTTATGGTGTGCATATTGGTAATAGGTCATACATGTATCATTCGATAGGCCAAGAGTTCACATAGACTCTTGGCTAGACTTGGCAGTTCTCTTCAGTCTAAGTTTGACCTACATTCAAGGTTGTTACAATTATTCATCGGCTATATCTCTTCTGTACCAAAGAGTTATTTCCATTGCATACATTCAGTCCACACCACCTGCCAAAGCTCTCTGCACAACTAACCGATGAGGACAGCCCTTGCAGATCTTCTGATCAGCAAATGATCCACCTAGCGTGTCAACTACGGCTGGACGATGGCCGAGAGTCTTCAGTGCTTCATCGATACTGTCTACAAGACTGTTGAAGAACTCTAGCGCATCATGTTGCTCTCGCAGGTTGACTGCTTCTCCCCACAAGCTGTGCCCGTACACGCACACGCACACACACATATACACAAACACACACACACACACACACACACACACACACACACACACACACACACACACACACACACACACACACACACACACACACACACACACACACACACACACACACACACACACACACACACAAATGCACGAACATGCACGAACACCCACACACATGTATACAATACAGTATTATACACACATCCATGAATGCACAAATGCAAACAAGCACACAAGCCATGCTGTGCAATACTACAATATAAAGCACATATCCCGATCTGTGTAAGGGTCTAATTCACAGCCGGCATGCACGCAAATTTCAGCCACTCTCCTTAAGCAAGAAATGAAAGAAAATCTGGAAAAAGTCCAGGGTGCATAGAGGACGCAGGTCGCGGGGTACCCATGAAAAGGAAGCTGTGAGAAATTCTGCTGGGTGTGTGTTTCACTAGTGTTGATATCTAGCCGCAGCCGCACTGGACTCGTACAAGATTAATGAACACTACTAAGCAATGTTATTTATGCCATAATGGCCAGCCTTACCGGAAGGTCTTCCAGAACCCTTGTGGCGTGTGGAACTGCAACTGGCTGCCCAGCAGATGGCCAAAGATGTGCTGCACGTGGCGCAGCACGGACGTGTTGTAGTCCTTTCGCGAGCCTCCCGGCGAGTCCGGAGGCGTTGCGGATTTCTCCAACACTTCGTTGCTGTACGGAATGACCTGCTCCTGCTGTAAGAACAAGTGTGCAAAGCATCACCCGAGATACACACAAAGTGCACATGACCTGTACAGTTGGGTGGGAATATCATCATGCACTCAAAACAGTCTGCAAGTGGACTATAATGTTAAAGGTTTGGCAAATGACATCATCGCACATGCTTTCCATGGAGTAGCATACTCATGCCAGTGATGCCACTCCATAGAACTAACTTCAATCATGATGTAACCACTCAAATGATGATGTAATCACATAACCTCTATAGTCTATACCCAACATGTTGAGCTTACAGATGGTAGCGAGAAGCACATAGACAAGGATGACACATCAACAGACAAAGGTAGTCGAAAACATTGACAAAAATGTGTTCACACGATGTACACAGAAATACATGTACTCCACAGCAGCAGCAGCAGCAACAAGTCCTCACCGTTCACACTGCACCACAACTACAGACGTTGCTAACACAGTGAGCAAACAGGGTGGTGGGCACCATTCTTCTCTTTCTTACCTCCTTCGTTGACTTGGTCATCTGCTCATCTTGATCATCCCAGCCAGCGTTGTTTGCCCGGATGATGCAATTGCGAATGGGTGGAATCATGAATAACTGACCACAAGCACGCAACATACAAAAAGACAAACTATCATATTCGTCCACAGCACGCAGTGTTTCATGCAGGAAAGACACCTACATTTGGTGTACAATGACAAACTTACTGCATCGGAATCAGAACAGTTGCAGCTGCAAGAGCAAGCAGAGGCTTCCAACACATGGAAGAAGTCAGCTGAGCCCAACACCTGTCTAGATATCTCACACAGCTCACACCCGTAAGTGTGACAATGCACGTACACACGCACACAGACATGCCCCCCCCCCCCCTCTCAAACACACACACACACAAGCGTACACACGCGTACACATGCGTACACACACGCACGCGCACACACGCGCGCACACACACACACACACACACACACACACAAAATGCAACTTACCGACTGTAGAACTGAGTTCATATAGCACGTGGCACCAGCATTCTTCAGACCAACAAATCCACGCAGTGGCCGGGGTCCTACCGGGGGTAAGTATTCCCACTCACTCAATCCAGGTGAGTCTGCATGCAAACAAACAAACAAACAAACACACACAAACACACACACACACACACACACACACACACATGCGCATACAAACACACACACACAAATACACACACACACACACACCGAGGCACATGCGCAAAATACGCACAAGCAAAAGCATACCGACACGTACGCACAAAAAACACAAAAGACTCTTGAAAAGAGTTGAAAATACAGTTACAAATACATGTACAGCCAAATCATTTGCAAAGAGTACACAGGCCAGAGCCGAAGCCATCCCACACAAAGAGCAACCCAGAAAGATTGTAATGTCACAGTGCAACTCTAACAGGAACACAGAGGTCACCAGCATAATCTCAAAGTGCCGAAAAATGGGTTTATTTCAAGTTATTTGTGATTACTCAGACGACACGGAACAAATGCTGGTGGAATTCTACACAACAAAATGAAGGACTGGTAAGAAACAAAATAATAATAATTAACAAATCCAAGCTGCCACCATGTGCACATGCGCACTCACACACACACACACACGCGCGCGCACACGCACACACATGCACACACACACAGCAGCAGCAGCAGCAGCAGCAGAATCTCACCAGCGTAGAAGAGGCGTGTGAGCAGGTCACAAAGCATGTGCAAGTTCTCCTTGCACCCTGTTGTCAACACTACTAGAAGATCAAATGCTGCAGTCTGCGACTGAGACGTGGAGCAAACTGGTCGAGACTGATCAACAGCCTTGTCACCATTACTTTCTCTACCCTCAGCTTCAAGAACCAGCTTGGAGGAAGCGAAGAGAAAGTTGAAGATTATAGTCTGCAGGACAGAAGAGAAAGAAATCATCATCACCAGTAGATAAACAAGCAGCTAACGGTGGAAAGAAAGGCTTCATTTCCGGGGAAGGGGGGATAGAGCGCTGTTGCTCATGCTCTCCTTGCCCATATCAATATCATTCCACAATAGGTGGCCATCTGAAGCTCAACATACACAAGCGGATGGTATTTCAGAGAAGTCTTGTTCCCCTAACAGCCTCTTACCACTAGCCCAAGAGAAGTATAAAAACTGGCCAGTAGGCAAAAACAATGTAACATCACTGTCCAGACAAATTTCAATGGGACATTTCGTACAGAAATAACCAGAGCAAAATCACAGAAGTCTTCTGGACATACAGAGAAAGCGAAGCCTACCTCAATAAGTTTAATTCCGTTCGGGTCAGAGCCAATCTTAAATTTGACTTCAGGAGTTTGTAGACTAATCAGTTCGGACGTTATGCCAAGGTGACCTTCCAGGAGAGGAGTCGGAGGCTCTTCGCCCGCTCTACTCATGCGTGTCTGTTCACAACACAACAAGAACAGTGGCAATGATATCAGTACAGAAACACAAAAGCATAGAAAAGCACACACCCACGCACCCAGTTGCAACTATATACCCGAGCATAGGCATGTGTAGAGCGTAAGCATGCATGTATATGCATAAGTACCCCCATGAGTATCCAGACATGTCCCAAATAGGACAGCTACCGGTAGTAGTACATCATTCGTGTACGAATAAAGATCCTGGCAGTGAACAAACCTTTGCACTGGTCAACCAGTCCAATTCCTGAGCTACCCAGGCTGCGACATTCTCCGAGGACAGGTATTTACGAGCACCAGCAACATTCAACAGCCTGGTTAACAAAAAGCACAAGGAACGGAGATTGTCAAACTGACAAACTGAGGCAACTCGGATGAGAGCCAAGGATTAAATGACTCGACAAACATGACATGCTGTACTTGACATGTCCCAGTGCAAACATTCAGTTGAAATTTGCTAACAAGCATAGCTTTGTATATGTATACAGTATAGTACAGTTCATAACACAACAAAACAATGTAGCTACACAGATTTTTGCTCGATGATCCTGGCCAACGCAGCAGCAGTAGCAGCAGCAGCAGCAGCAGCAGCAGCAGCAGCAGCAGAACAACTGAAGGATGAGCCAGTATTAGATACAGACGAGTAGCCATTGTTGGGTTGTCAAGAGGCCTTGGCCGGGTACACAAGTAGCTTACCTGCACAGCAGGGTGAAGTACTGCAGTGCAAACGTTGCATGTTCGTTAGCTGTCGTCTGAAAGAGGCAAGGTATTGGTTCACAATACAAAAACGGACATCAAAACTTAGTGACGGCCAAGACAAAATCCAGAATTGCTAATTAGCGTGGCTTAGGAAAGAACTGCCACCACCAAAAAATACTGAAACAAAGCGTTTGTGTGTATGTGTGTGTGTGTGTGTATGTGTGTGTGTGTATGTGTGTATGTGTACACAAAGGCCTTGTCAATCCATAGTCTTTATCCACGATTGCCTAGTAATGGGAACCGGGTCTGAAAGGTGTGTGTGTGTGTGTGTGTGTGTGTGTGTGTGTGTGTGTGTGTGTGTGTGTGTGTGTGTGTGTGTGTGTGTGTGTGTGTGTGTGTGTGTGTGTGTGTGTGTGTGTGTGTGTGTGTGTGTGTGTGTGTGTGTGTGTGTGTGTGTGTGTGTGTGTGTGTGTGTGTGTGTGTGTGTGTGTGTGTGTGTGTGTGTGTGTGTGTGTGTGTGTGTGTGTGTGTGTGTGCATGCCATCTCTTGAATCTGACCATATCACTGTATATCTACCTCTCTAAGTCAGGTGAACACAAGCCACTGATCAAACCAGATTGTAGAAACTAAGTAGGGCTGGAAGGAGCATGAAATATTAGATATCACTGGTTTTCCCAAGGTAACTCGTTAAGGAAGCACACCACTCGTCCACCGGCATACTAGCATCAACGTACAGACAGAAGTTGGAAGAGGTAATCAATGAGAGCCATGAGCGGTTCACGCCGAGCTGAGCACTGCGTTGCCATGAGCTGCAGCTGATCGGACGCAACACTACGAATGGATCTGTGTCAGAACCAACACCAAACACAAAGCAGCAGCAGCAGGCCATGATGAGATGATAGACTGAAAACAAATCTCAATAGGAGGGACGCCTCTTGGTGAAGAAGTCAAATAGTAGTTCTACGAGGTCATCACCTCATCACCTCATAGAGGATCATCGGGCCGGGCACAAACTAAACAGTGATTGCACAACATGTACATTTTCCAAAAGAAAACTGGAAATGGTCACTGAATACAGTGTAAAGAAAACTACACCATGAGAACGACAGGAGTTAATGGGAGAAATCTCGTCATACCTTGGCCGGCATAGGAAAAGCACGTCACTAATGAACTGCTGCCACATCTTGCTGGTCGGCATGCATTGGAAGAATACATCCGGGTTCAGCGCAGCACACAGCGTGAGAACCTGCCAGGCAATCCACCAATCAAGCACAACACACACACACACACACACACGCGCGCGCGTGCGCACGCACGCACACACACACACACCATAAGGCGAACATTAGATATCCACCACAAAGCACAACACGCCATAAAGCAAGCAACCAAGCACAACGCACTAGAGAGCAAGACAGTAATACAGTTGCAGTTGCGCTCACTGAAATCCGACAAGAAGTGTAAAACTGGCGCCCTGGACCAGTTCACATCACTGCACTTGACCATGTGCACGTCCAGCCACATCCGTACCACTTCCAGGGCGTCAAGGGCCGTGCGAGTTCAGGGCGCCAGATACGCACTTTGGCTCGGATTTCACGAAGCACAACTGTACATAAATGTGTTAGTACACCAAGCACTGTAGAAGTAGAACATGTCATCTGTGAAGATGTTCATCTTCATACAGCCCCAGAGCAACGCAGCCTGTCTGGTTAAATGTTTCTTCAGGAACGCTGAAGGCTGGAACGCAGTCTAACATCCTGAATTCAACTAGGCCCCAGCATTCTTTGAATAAAGAAGGCTTAGGCTCCTGCAAATATTGCCCCATAGACAATGACCAGTTCAAAACAGGAGCACTATCAGTGTGGCCATGGTACCATATCGGTGACTGGGCATCAAACAAAAAACGAATTGGACCACGTCTACAGCTACTATGTTGTAGAGAGCCAAGGCCCGGGAAGGCATGCTTTGCAGATCCAAGCACCAGATACGCCGTAAGAGAACAGATGTCACCCAAGAAGGGGACTACATGTACTGACCAGTACAGTACTACAACAGATCTATCTTACCTCCAGACCTTCCTTGGCAACATTCACATCGTCTAGGTCAGCAACCGCCTTAGCTGGCACGCCCTGCAAATACACAGACAGGCGGATGTACATGCATTATACACCATTCACAAAAGAGAAAGAGATTGAAACGGATGGAATGGATATGTCTCCAATGCCGAAGACTTGGGCAGAGATGGGCTGCAATAAGCTATGTTAAGTAGTAATAAGTACTAACATGGCACCGTGAAACAATCGGCAAGCATGCGCAGCAAGCACACAGGTGTACAGACAACTACATGAACGCATGCACACATACACACATACACACATGTGCACGCACACACGCGCGCGCGCACACGCACGCACACACAAACACACACACACACACGCACACACACACACATCAGCCAAGCACCACCAACAACTTCAAAGCAATGTGTGAATAAAACTGCTCAATACAAAGCAGCAAGGCGTCTCTAAAAGCCAAAAGAGGGAAACCCACGTACATGTACCCCAAAACTTTGCTAGCGTACGGATTACTAGTTTCAAACGCCTTGCACAATATTGAGGAGACACCAAAGCTGCCAGCAGCAAAAGTAAAGCACTCACCGAGACGAATACGCCATGGATATCTTCATCTTGTTCAATGCAGAGGTGAACCGACCCGGCTGCCGCAGCCCACACCATTCGTACGACACTATTCATGGCAGTCTCGCTGGGGTTGTGATCACCAGCCTAGGACAATGAGGAGATGAAAAGAACGGGTATTGATATACTAACTACACCGCTATGTAGTAGCACCATCAATACTAAGTCTTGCAATGATTGACATCAAAACCTCCAACTTACTAATATTCAAACACACAAGAATAAGAGGGGATAAAAAAGCGTTTTTTCCGAGTTTCACACACTAAGCGATCATCAGAAAACAATATTCAATATTCAAATATACAGAAAGGAGACTTCCTCTACACAGTGCTAGATAAAAGGTGGCTAGAGCTTCTTAACAAAGACGGCAGAGCAAAGTTTAGCAGGTAGCTAAGCCTTGCTCTACGGTAATGTTCAAATGCATTCATACACACACACACACACACACACACACACACACACATATACACCACACACACGCACACGCACACACACACACCCATACCTGTTTGCCGCAGACAGCTAAGCATTGCTCTACGGTAATGTTCAAATGCATTCATACACACACACACACACACACACACACACACACACACACACACACACACACACACACACACACACATATACACACCACACACACACACACACACACACACACACACACACACACACACACACACACACACACACACACACACACACACACACGCACACACATACCTGTTTGCCGCAGATCGTGCCGAGTCGCTTGGCAATGGTGCGCATCCAGTACTCGGACGCCGGATTAGGTGTTACGTCCAGTGCAGCCTGCAGTACGCTGGTCTCCAGGACAGCAGCGGGGCTGAGCGGCGCCACTGCTGGCTCAGCATTACCCACAACATTGCCCTCAGCATCTACAGCTTCGTTGGCGCTGTGCTGATTGGCCAAGCTAAGACGAGCATATGCGACCACTGTCAGCATGAACTTGCAGATTTTCAGTATAGCCTGAAAGCATGATCTGAAGAAAAACCCAAGATGTACAAGATAGTTTTACTTATCATGTGACTGACTAATACCTTCTCCAATCCTCGACTGAGTCAGTTGGTACAAGTCAGTTCTGGTAGGGCCTGTATCAGATGCATGATGCTGAGTTGCAGATGCAGTGGTGCTGATGAAGTGAACCAGAAGTTCTGGACCTACTAGTAACCACTCTGCTCCAGTGGCACCAGCCATAACACAATCAGAATATGAAGAGGAGAAATCACTTCAAGACGCCCTGCATGGGCTATTCACAGCAGGCGCGTAGCACCGCCATTGGAGGTGGTCCGGCCAGAGGGGGGGTCTCCCGGGAAAATTTTGAGATCAGGGTGCAAAATCCTGTATTCTGAGCGTGGTCGGGTGGTCCGGCCAAAGCCGGACCGGCCGGACCTGCTGCTACGCCCCTGCACAGTACAGGGTTATGCTGAGCACTTGCCTTCTAGTGACAGGGTCAGCGTTGACCAGACACTTATCTCGGCCGTTCAGTAGGCGTAGCATACAGGCGATACCACCACCGGCAATGAAGTGCTCCTGCATACCAAGCACACAAAACGCACACGCAAACACATGCACGCAAATGAAGAAGCATGCCCAGAGAGCAGGAGCCCAATCTCGAGACCCCGAGACACGCATGAACCTCGGAACAATTCTCTCTATGCACCATCAGGTTTTTGAAGTCAAAGTATATACCGTAAAGTCCGCTGCAAACGTCCACCCCATTTTTGCAAGATCTGCTGGCCTATACGCACTGACCCCATGCACTGTCACCCCTGCTGTACGAAAGTGCATCTCACACCGTAACGCGAGGAGTGCTTTGCTACGGTAAACTATGTCCATTTTCCGGGTTTCAAAATGTTTTTGGGCACTAGTTACGAGCTAGCACCTAGTGATTTATGATGTTGGTTGTTTTATTTCGCAAATCCAAACGGCAGTTACTTCGGAATAACAAGGTAGCGAAGAACAGGCTATTGCAGGAACCTTAGTACACTTCTGACGGTGTTTCAAGCCATCATTTCATGATCACGCAACTCGCAAAGGCAAGGGTTTTTTCGAGCACTTCAGAGTTTTCAACAAAATAGCAGCGACTTTGTAGGTGTAGCTTCTGTGACATCCCCCCTGTTCGACTTGCAACTGCAATACTGCGACGTTGAATGACGCTTCGTCAGAACAATCACCCTTCCATTCTGAAAGCGCGACATCGTGGCACTGCAGAAATTTCATGATTTGAAAACCAGATGGATTCTACCGCATTACTTCATGGAGAACGAACTAATAACAAAGACGACTCATTCATCGTATGAAAGGAAATCTGGACCGAAGTTTTTTTCTTTGCAGCAAGATAATGACAATCGCTTTTGCAGAGCCTCTTGGTAAGACATAGGCAGTTTGTAGGCATTTTAGTCGTTCTCGTACGCATTCGACCTTCATGTCAGTATTCTACAACCATATTGACCTGGAAAAGACGAAAATAGTATGGACCGGCTGGGGTGGGCGTTTGCAGCGAAGTGGGCGTTTGCAGCGGACTTTACGGTAGTTGAAAGAAGAACAAAAACCCTCTCTCTCTCTCTCTCTCTCTCTCTCTCTCTCTCTCTCTCTCTCTCTCTCTCTCTCTCTCTCTCTCTCTCTCTCTCTCTCTCTCTCTCTCTCTCTCTCTCTCTCTCCAACTGCATCTTTCCCTCAAACCAGTGAATAAAGCTCTCTAGCAATTTGGCTTCCAGCTCACATAACATCGTTTCTGGTCAATACGAGGAGGAAACCACCAAGTCTACTCTCATCGGTGATGCTAGACTGACTTTCCATCGGAAATCCTCAATTGCCCGTACTAATCAAAAACCTGCTGGAGACAGTTAATTCAGACACGTTCTCCCCATACTTCCCTTAAAAACGATAAAATCAAAATATCCTAAAATACCATAAAACTACTTTTTCAACTGGTTACCTGGAAATCCAAGAGGTCCTTGTCAGAAGTGTAATGTGATGGCATCAAAAGTGACAAAGTAATCTGTCAGCAACACAGAGCAAAAGAACAAGATATGGTTGGCCCACTTACTCAAAACAACCATGCAACAGTGGCCAGACAATAGCGTAGCTGTTCGTACTCATATGCATTAGCAATGAGAGATTGACTGGATTACCAATGTGCATGCCGCACGTTGACGGGTCAGGACAGCATGTTCCAGGAAGCGGGAGTGATGGCTCGGGAGTCCATGGAAACACACATACACTTAGTATGGTACATCCAAACCTTGCCAGATAGGTTTAACATGTTTTCACGATGACAGCGTGAACAAGGCGGAGAACCCACTGTATGGGAAATAGTGTTCCTGACTGCAACCATAAACCAGTTGGTAGAGTCTCGGTCTTGCGACCATTTACCGTATGGGGCTGTGCCCCGGTTCGGACCCTCATTATTCTAGAGGGGGGGGCATAGGGAAATAGTTAATTCCCTGATCTCGTACTCCTCCGCGTCATTAAATTTGTCGCTTCCCAGAGCGATTTTTCAAATATATACAGTCACAAGAATATACCCCTGTCCGTGGCGTGCAACTCCTGAGTTCAATATTACAAGCCACACACGCCATAGTCGTGAGTATACCTCCAGATTGTACAGGGCCTTGGCAGGTCCATTACTGAAGAACAGGGAGTTGAATTTGCCCTCAGAGTGAGCTGATGCGCCATCAGTATTGCACAACATACGGATGGTCATCACACGGTTAGTATCTGCACAAACAAAATTTAACAACAATGGAAACAAGTACATGTACTGTAAAACATGTAATTTTAGGTGCATTAAAATTTCGGTGCCAGGGACCTGCCAGGTTTCAGGTGTAATGTAGAATTAGGTGACCAGCTTTCCCTTCACATGCAGTGCATCCTCTAGTGCCGTTTAGGTGTAATTACCATTTAGGTGCCTGTCTTCTCTGCCGAAATCACCGAAATTAAAGCAACACCGGATATTACATGTTTTACAGGATATACGAATTAGACATGTAAAATGGCAGCAGAACTGAGGCGCAAACAACATGATGAGTTCTTCTGCACACATAGAAAAGAAAAAAATGGGCTTAGCATATGTCATCCACACTATGCAGGTCCACTTGCAAAGTTCACGGTTAGGGTCGAGTAAAAATCATCTACCAAGGAAGAATCTTCTCTGCTTGAAATATCTACCATCGTCCCTACTCTAACATGGGTAACTTTCAATTGTTGGTACATGACATGAAATTATAAGAAGGAAGTTAAGTTTCAACGAAAGAAACATCTTCATTATAATGAAATACCCGCAATGCATATTATCAAAAGCATACAGTCCTCAAGTTAAGGTTATGTAGAAAAACACAACAGCAGCCATGAGTCTTACCAGAGGGAACACAACAGCAGCCATGAGTCTTACCAGAGGGCATGATCTTGAGTAGGTTACGCACACTATCGCGGAGAGCCGGGTGGTTGTTGGCGATACCGTAGTCAGCCAACGAAATCAAGAAGTTGCACAGGGCTGCGTTCTGGGAAATGATCTGCATCACGCCGGCAGGAGAGAATGAAGAGGCACACGGTCAACCACTACACAGACTACACCGACAATACCACTTCACGTCATATAGCTCGTCATCATGATCATCATGAAAAGGATCTATAAGTTACTAGTTATGACTAACAGTCCACCAAGGCAACGAGATAATATACAGTCAGATAGTGCGACAACAAGGCACAAAACTGACAGGGATATTGAGACATCCGATGACCTGAAACCTAGTTCCAACACATCTACGATAATAACAACAACGTCGACGCCGACACCGACACGATTGCTGGACTACAAGCAACGACGCATAGAACATGCATTGGTAGTGGGCACCATGCACAGTACATGTGCCTAACTCACAACTCCTGGCAACTGCTGCTCGAGCTGCGTATTGGGACCCTTGCTGGTGACACCCCCAGAGCCGTTTGAGTCTTCCGAAGAGGAGTCCGGTGAAGATGGAATGGTGCTGGTGGTGGACGCTGCAGCAAGTTACAGGCACCGCCAAAATAGAACATGATAAACATCGTCTTCACTCACAACACAAGAAACAACAGATATGCTGCACAGTGTGATACATGATGTCAGTCATTGGCTACAGTCAGTACATGTATGCCCAACGTAATGGTGGCGGCGGCAGCGGCAGCAGCAGCAACAACAGCAGCACAGCAAACTACTGTTGAAAAGCATTTGGAATACCAGCACTGCAACACAATCATCAACAGCACAGTGCATGATCACACATTCACGCAAACACAGAGCGGCCCGGACAAAAGTAGGCAACACTGACAACGTATGTGTAATACGGTGACGGTGGATTTCTTACCAAGATTGGATGAAGACAGGGTAGATTGGATAGGCTTTGCCGTGATTATGGATCGGTCACGCAGCGGCAAGCTAAACACCAACTTCTTATCATCAGCCGACGTCACAAGCTCATTACCAATGAACAGGTCGACTTGATAAATCACGTTCACCATCTTCAGTCTAAGACAACCAGCAACAAAACAAAACACACAAGCAAGAGTTGGGGCTGACATGTTGGGCGTGAACGAACATGTTTACCTCTCAGGCAGACAAGTCCAGATCAGAGAGAAAGGGTCAGTTTCTTGTTTGTTTGTTTTTTGTTTTGAAGCAGGACCACCACCAGAGCTAGCAATTTCAACTCACCAAGGTCATTTAATAATATTACCAGTATGTGCACCAATTTAAAAGACACACAGGAAAGTCGGAGGCAGAGCTAAAACCCACGGATAACCTTACTTTGCAAGTATTTTTCTGCGCACTGACGCAATCAGCTCATTGGTGTGCGTTGTGATCTCAAAGTCTTCAATGACCTGGTGGTGAGCTGCCGATGGGGAGCGGATGATGAAGGTGAGCTGCCGACCGCGTACCGCTCTTTAAACAAGTAAGTCAGATACACATGAACACACGCACACGCACACGCACGCGTGCACACACATACCCACACACACACGCGCACACACGCACAAATAATCTGAAATTGCACAACATATCCACGTCAAAACTTCAACAACAACAAAAACTTCAAAGTACAAGTAAACCATAGAGGCACCACGAGTACAAGAGCATGCAATGCCGAACAGCAGACTAAAGCACAGTGGAGAACAATACAGTACAACAATACAGTACAATACAGTACAGGTGAGAACAAGGCACAACACAAAGCAAGCCAGTACCTGCTGTGCAGAGGTATCGTCCTCTCGTGCCGGTGAGAGCTGTCACACTCGCCGATGAACTCCTTCAGCAGCGTCAGGCACCTCACCATGTGTGTGACGTGCACCATCTCTACCTCGGGCGTGGACTTGCCAGCTTTCTTTGCCGACTGCAACTGGTCAAAGCTACTATTCAATGTCTCCATGCATTTGGCGAGGAATGGCTTCTGCTGAGCAGCCTAGAAACAGAAAAGAGGGTAATGGTAGTCAGTGCCTGGGTGGAGGAGAGTAAACAAGATAACTATCTTACTAGTTTCCACTACAACTCAATCAAAACTGACAGACACAGGACCACAGCAAGCACACGTGCGCACGCACACACACACACACACGCGCACGCATGCGCGCACACACACACACACACACACACACACACACGCACACGCGCACACACACACACACACACGCACGCAAACACACACCCCCACCACCACCACACGTGCACACACGCGCATGCGCATACACACACACACACACACACACACACACACACACACACACACACACACACATGTTCACACGACACACACACTACCACCACCACGCACGCACACTCACCATATCCTGCAGTAGTGCCGTGCCCAGATTCGTCACGCTCTCCATGAGCAAGTGAATAGCTTGACTAACCACCTCATCTGGGCCATGCAGTATCACCTGAGTGCAAGAAGAGACAGCAGATTACAAAACAAAAAAGGATATAAGTGTGCCGAGTGTAAGACGAGACAGTACAGTACAGAACACAAAGGACATGAGAGTGCAACCCTAACAGTACTTCCAACACTGAAGATGTGCATGATAGTAGTGATAAGAACAATGCTGCCAGCATACCCTCATATCCTGGATACAGCAAGCAGAATATACATTATACAGTAAAATCTGGTTTAAGTGAACACCTCACGGTGCAAGCAAAAGCGGTCGTTAAAGCCAGGTGGTCTTTAGAACCAGGTCCCACAGTTTCTGTGTAGAACTGCCCGTGCATGGAAAAACTGTCGTTAAGAGCAGGTGGTCGCTAAACCCAGAGGTCGCTTACACCAGGTTTTACTATAGTATACACCACAGCACCCTGGTATGCATGGCTGTACTAGTAGAACAGTACATTAGACACCTCAGCACCCTGGTATGCATGGCTGTACTAGTAATACAGTACAATAGACACCACAGCACCCTGGTATGCATGGCTGTACTAGTAATACAGTACAATAGACACCACAGCACCCTGGTATGCATGGCTGTGCTAGTAATACAGTACAATAGACACCACAGCACCCTGGTATACATGGCTGTACTAGTAATACAGTACAATAGACACCACAGCACCCTGGTATGCATGGCTGTACTAGTAATACAGTACATTAGACACCACAGCACCCTGGTATGCATGGCTGTACTAGTAATACAGTACAATAGACACCACAGCACCCTGGTATGCATGGCTGTGCTAGTAATACAGTACAATAGACACCACAGCACCCTGGTATGCATGGCTGTGCTAGTAATACAGTACATTAGACACCACAGCACCCTGGTATGCATGGCTGTGCTAGTAATACAGTACAATAGACACCACAGCACCCTGGTATGCATGGCTGTGCTAGTAATACAGTACATTAGACACCACAGCACCCTGGTATGCATGGCTGTACTAGTAATACAGTACAATAGATACCACAGCACCCTGGTATGCATGGCTGTACTAGTAATACAGTACATTAGACACCACAGCACCCTGGTATGCATGGCTGTACTAGTAATACAGTACATTAGACACCACAGCACCCTGGTATGCATGGCTGTACTAGTAGTACAGTACAATAGACACCACAGCACCCTGGTATACATGGCTGTACTAGTAATACAGTACATTAGACACCACAGCACCCTGGTATGCATGGCTGTACTAGTAATACAGTACAATAGACACCACAGCACCCTGGTATACATGGCTGTACTAGTAATACAGTACAATAGACACCACAGCACCCTGGTATGCATGGCTGTACTAGTAATACAGTACAATAGACACCACAGCACCCTGGTATGCATGGCTGTACTAGTAATACAGTACAATAGACACCACAGCACCCTGGTATGCATGGCTGTACTAGTAATACAGTACATTAGACACCACAGCACCCTGGTATGCATGGCTGTACTAGTAATACAGTACATTAGACACCACAGCACCCTGGTATGCATGGCTGTACTAGTAGTACAGTACATTAGACACCACAGCACCCTGGTATGCATGGCTGTACTAGTAATACAGTACAATAGACACCACAGCACCCTGGTATACATGGCTGTACTAGTAATACAGTACAATAGACACCACAGCACCCTGGTATGCATGGCTGTACTAGTAATACAGTACAATAGACACCACAGCACCCTGGTATGCATGGCTGTACTAGTAATACAGTACAATAGACACCACAGCACCCTGGTATGCATGGCTGTGCTAGTAATTGCTGATTGAGTTCCAGCACAGGTGACTTCACATCAAAACTAACCAATACACGTGCCAGTGCCAGCTTACCTGCCACAGATAATCGAGCCCAATCAAGTCCATGGTCTCCGTAATGAATCGCCGCCTCTTCATCGTCATGCGTCGGAGGTTCTGGTTTACCACCCTGAAGAACCGCTCAAAACACCTACAAACAGGAAGAAAAATACAATGATGATGATAATGGGGTCCCAACTAGCCGTCACTTAACCAGTATAGGAGAGGAGAAATGCATGTACCGGCGCTAGTGTATTATCAGCTCAATTTACCAGTAAGTTACTACTACTAGTGGTTTTGCAAGGTCATTCAGGTTATGCACCCGTAATAATGGTGTCATAAATTGTATTACAAGAAAAGGCGACAACCGGTAACTACAATCAAGAGTACATAACCCCCCAGAGTGTGCAACGCCGATCCAGCTCCGCATAGGGTCTTGGTCGAGCGGAATCGCATCTTCTGATGTCATGCGTACACTCCACACCAGCGCAAGGCCGGTCTCGAGGCAGGGCACCATTGTTTTTGATCCGAGTGTACCCGCGACTCCCCGGGTTCCCCTCAGATGTGTACGGTATTATGACGCAAAGATCCGATTCCGCTCGACCAAGACCCTATGCAGAGCTGGATCAGGCGTTGCACACTCTGGGGGGTTATGTACTCTTGCTACAATGTGTTCCATATTTGGCTTAGCCGCTAAGAAATACCAACTACATGTACATGTAATCCCCTTCCCATTGAACTTTCAGATCATCTTAAGGCATACTCTGGAGTTTAGCGGTTCGAATTGAAGTGAATTCAGTGTACAAACAGTATATGTAACACACAAGCACACATGCGCACGCACACACGCACGCGTGCGCACGCGCACACACACACACACACGGGCAAAGGCCTGGCAGAAAAAACACATCAAGCAAAACATTTGTAGCACAAGCTGTCTCATTCGATATTCTACGTTATGCGTGTGCACACTCACTTCAAGCCTGCCTCTGTCAAGACGGATGGATCCAACTTCAGAACGTTCTCCTCCATAAAGCCACACGTGCTCTCGGGGTCTAGATCTGGCTCGTCACCCAGAAGCTAAAAACACAATCACACAATCACCCACACGACCACAATCACGCATGTAGAACCATAAATACAGTCTGTATCGGCTATAGCGTACCCTTTTGATTTCCGTGATTTTATCACTATAATCGATGCATCACTATATGCGATACGATCGGTTTCTTTTTTCTTTTTTCGATCGACACATGAAAGGCAAGGAAATACTTCCAGCATGGCGTTTTGACAAATGAGCATGCTGCATAGTTGACAGTGCCCGCATTTCCATAAAAAAATTCTGTACAGTGGTATGTACATGTACATGTATCACTATAAAAATAAGCAACGTGAA
This sequence comes from Sycon ciliatum, assembly GCF_964019385.1. NCBI lineage: Eukaryota > Metazoa > Porifera > Calcarea > Leucosolenida > Sycettidae > Sycon > Sycon ciliatum. The sequence goes on from NC_088644.1 coordinate 8,356,519, forward strand.
GAAAGTAAAAAAATAGGGCCTTTGATATTATTGCTACATGTATTTTAAAATAGAGGTTGCGACTTCGGCGATGATATTGTTTAGGAATGGGTTTGCTCCCACATTGGAGCTCGCGCTATTCCGCCGACGACTTGACACTTTTAGGAATAGCGCGAGCTCCAGTGTGGGAGCAAACCCATTCCTTAACTATGTATTTTAAAGTTATCACTATAGCCGATAATAATATAGTGTGTTATCGTAGTGTTGAAACGAGCGTATCTATAACAAACGAGCGATCAGTTCCACTAACGAGCAAGCTATCGAGCGAGCTAACGAGTTTCATTGATGTGGCAAATATGATTATTTTTTTGAATAATTTTTTTTCTAAGTTCGATTTTTTTCAGCTGGTTCAAATTATCACCGCCGGCTTTTGGGTTTGCTGCTGCTTCACTTCGGACTGCTGTTTGGTGTCGAGATGTCTTTTCAGCGCCGTCGTCGATTAGCCTTTGTAATAATAGACCGTTTTGCAAAGATTGCAAGTAGCCCTGGTCTTCGCTGCATCGCGGGAGAAAACTTCCAAACGACTGAGCGTAACTTTCACTCGAATGGAGAGGTGACCGAAGCATATCCTGCGACAGGTCAGCAGATGCGGAACAAGACATCAGTAGAGTCCACCAGAGCTGCAACGACAACTGAAACAACTCAAGTGTCGTGCAGGCATACAGTCACCTGTAACTGCGAGTGATTTTCACTTTGCGCGGGACTGGACTCTCGATCGACCAGGGAGTCGTAAAATATTTTACGACTCCCCGGTCGACATGTACTGCCATGTGTACGGAGTACGGTGTACGGTGTTCGTTAGTGCAAACGAGCTGGCCGCACAAACGAGCCGAGTTTCTGGCGAGCGAGCTAACGAGTATCCGGTGAGATCGTTTCAACACTAGTGTTATGCATGTTTTGATTCTTTGTTGCCATCATAATATCCGATATATCATTACATCCGATAATATTGGTTATAGTGATATTTTTTATACTGGATAAAATACGTTTTGCTGTTGATATTTCATACCAATATCACTGTAGCCGATATATTCTTATATCCAGTCACTCTATAGCCGATACAGACTGTACTTGGTAGGGACGAGCATGTAAGAACAGTAACGCTCTGGCTAGTACATAAAGCACAGCAGCTCAATGGCAAACAGCATCGCGTCGGCGCTGCATCATCAAGTTTCATGCACATACACGTACACCTGTTCTGCACATCAATAATGAGAACTAGGTTAGCCAAAGTCGTGCTCCTGCGTGGCTACAGCATGGTGGCTGTGCCATCCCAACACCACCACACAATAGTCCAGAACAAATCCAAAAAGCGCTCACCTTTGAAAACCACCGGAAGCAAATGCCTCGATCGGCTGGGAAGACGGCATTTTCAGCAAGGCATTTCCAAATCTGTCAACAACACGCAAAATATAAATTTTATAAATGTTGAATGTTGTATCATACTAATAAATTATGAATGATAAGGACACAGCCAATGCATAGAAACAAAAACATGTTTCAATACTTCAATTACATTGTAGGAAGGACATGACAGTTAATAAGGAGGTTTCGCTCTACGTAATTACGTATGAAAATCCGTATGTCGTACGCGCCGGGGAGCGAGGGCAACTTTCATACGTAAATCTCTCTACGGATTTCCGTAGGAAAGCTCTTTCCTACGTTGGGTCCTCCGTAGGACTTTTTGAAATATTTTTTCGCATTTTCCGCATTTGTCCATGGCAACATTCAAGCCGCGCGAAACACATGGTACACACACCGTACACCACGTGCATAATATCATGGAAAACGCGGTTTCGGTTCATGGTGCATACGGTGGGCGCATGCAGCCAACGCGTCTCCAAAGCAACAACGCATGTTTAGCAGTCGTGGAGAAATCACGTAGAGCGAAACCCAACAGCTCTGATTTTTACGTATGAAAATTCCGTGCAGTTCATACGTTATTTTCATACGTACTTCCTCCGTATACAAAAACTTCGTGACTTTTTTTTTAAGGCTGCGCATAGCTCTGGAATTGTTCCGTTTGACTTGGAATAACACTCGTGGCATTGTCTAACCTGTTTACAAGCTATATACAAAGAAAAGAGCAACTCAGACGAATGAGATTGAGTTTATTCAGAGTCTTCGTCGCTCCTGTCATTGTCACCTGACGACGCTGACTCCGCATCGCCAAAAGTCGCTGCTTCGCTCGCATTTCGTTCAGATTCTTTTCAGCTGCAATGATGATCCGACGCGGGACTTTGGCTAGCGTACTCTTCATTCCCAGAGCTGTGTACGAATCGGTGTCGACTATATTCAGTCGTTCCAACCCGCGACCTCCATTATGCCGTGAAACGAGTCGCTCAAGCACATCCACACGCTTCGCATTTTCTCGGCAGGAGAATCCTCCCGAGCATTCTACAACGGCTGCGACGAGGTCCCTGCGATTCCCCTCCTAGGCCACAACGGAGACGTCTGATTGTAGTGGAGAGAGGCGAAGAAAGCCAGGTCGTCGACATTCCGATCCGGAGTCTGCGCTGGTTGCACGACGACTGAAATGTTTCATCTTTCCGTGCGAGCGGAACCGATTTATTTTCTCACGCTGCGTATGGGGCCGCGCACCGAAAGTACGAGCCTGGCCAGTTTCAGGGCAGCGAGTGCCGCGTGAGTCGTGACTCCGTGCTCCAGGCCGGCGCGAGCTCCACTTCGTCACGGTGTCAGTTTCGAGCAAGTAAGTCACACTAGTAAGTGTTAGTTTGTTTGATATTTGACTCGTGAGTTCCTGTCGGCAACATCCTCACACGCATGGCTTCCGTGGAGAATCTGTTCGAGATCAACCAAACCTACCTCAACATGAATGTGCGTTGTCGATGACAGCCTTTGGCGCGGTTCGTTGAGCAGGTTCTTGCTCAAAAACACCGTTGAAAAAAAGTCACGAAGTTTTTGTATACGGAGGAAGTAATTCCGTAGAGCGAAACCTCCCTAATGACAGTTTATGTGCATATAGATCAGATTCAAATCAGCACACCGGTTAATCACCACACTGAATCCGACTTGAAAAGTAATGGTACGAAAGGTCTAGTCGAAACTATAATGGCCTCTGTGCTTCGTGTGCTGATTTGTTTCCCTCCAACCAAGAATCTATTAGATGGGATTCAAGACTAGTGAGGCAAAAACCTCAACAACTGCCAACCTGCTGAGCTTGGCGTCCAACGAGCCACAGCTGTCCATCACGCAAAACATAGCGAATGAAGTTGAGCCGCTCCTGCAAGTGTGCGACATGAGTGTACCGCCCGTCGGGACTGTACACATCTGGGTCCAACTCGTCCACTTTGACTAAAGAGCAGCATGGTATGCACATAGACAACAGAAAACAGACCAGATAATTATATGAGAGTTGGCATAGCTAGGAAAGGGAGCTTAACACGGTAACACACAAAACAAGATGAGATACTCATGGAGCCAGCAACACGCACGCACACGCGCACATCTCATTCGTTAACAAGAGAAGGTGGCTAAGGGAAACTTGAAACACATTGCTCATACAATTGCTCACACAATGGTTCTGTTTATCAAGCTGCCATGGTGGAAGCTCCTCTCCAGTTCTGTGCACACCCTGACAGCTGTATGTTAGCACTCACCTCCAACACGAACTCGAACACTCTCCATGTACTGGCACAAGTTGTTGCACACCAGCGTCAACAGGTCAGCGTCGGTGTTGACCGTCGAGAGAGCCTCGTTGCGGTATACGTTATGACGCACGGTGGTGCGTGGCTGAGACATGCCAGCTGGTGGCTACAAGTGCATACCCGCAGATGAGCAAAGACACACACACGCGCGCGCGCACACACACACACACACGAACACACACACACACGAACACGAACACACACGAACACGAACACGAACACACACGAACACACACACGAACACACCATGTACCATGTACACGCCCGTCGCAAGAGAAGCACGCAAATCTGCAAATGCACTGGATGTGCACCCACAGATTTTCTCTTTATAGCAACGATAGCGGATCTGATTCTGATTGAAACAGATCAAGACAAGTGCCAGATAACTGTCTAATCCACACACGAACACACACACACACACACGAACACACACACACACACACACACACACACACACACACACACACACACACACACACACACACACACAAGAAGAAGCACATCCACGGTAAAAAACACGGGGTGATCGAGCCAGTGCTGGGGAGTATGGCTCTCAATTCTCAATTAGAAACGAGAACAATGGAAACCAACGACTGAAGCATATCACAAACTGAAGAGCACTGCACATAAAATAAGCACATTCACTAGTCAGGGGCGCCGCACACGGTACGGTCACTACGGTATTGACCGTACCACTTTTTGCCCCAGATACCCCGTGAATCAACAAAATACACTTTGATCTGGGATCTAAAATTCCCAAAAATTCAGAAAAAAAGCTCAATCACCACTTCCCCAGGAGTAAATTGCACTTCAGATGGCTGACCGTACCACACTAAAATACCTTCCGACGCCCCTGCTAGTAAATCAGAGTTAGCTGTGGTTTCACAGAACAGCACACAAACTACAAAGCCTGCAGCAGCAGCAGCAGCAGCAGAGCTTACCGGTGGGAACACACTACTGATGTCCTTGATCAGTTTCAAAGCCGGTAGGACCCACTGGTTAGAGCGCAGTTCACCCACGCAGTCCATGATCCACCCCATTTTCTGCTGCTCAGACTCCTGTAGATAGGACAGCATCACGGCAGCAGTAAAGTAAGCCAATTCACATCAGCATCATAGGCATTGGCAAGCACTCATGCTAGCTTTCACATCAACAGGGCGGCCCCATGCTTGTTGCACTACCCAAATGGCAGGTGCTAACCACATAAGTAATGCCAGACAAGAAAGAGAGAGGTTAAGGCTAGGCAGTAGGAATAGAAACAATTCTAATTTCAATCATGCCATGGCATGTTGCTGCACAAATAGTTCGAGGAAAGAAATGCATTCAACATCTGTAATACAAGCATGCATGCATATACAGTGTGTGCATGTATATACCGCGTACGTGTGTGCATGTATATAAAGTGTGTGCAAGTAACCGCAATGTAAAGCAAAATTCATGGCAGCAAACAAGGAAAACCGACCAGGCACTACACCTATCAATGCCGTTTTGGTGCTCGAAAACATTGAATCTGAGAGGTTGGAGCAGAGAACAACTTTCGCATCCCACAGCAGTCATCTGAATCTCCATACCCTCATCTATCTGTCCTTTCAGTGTGTCCTTTTCAGTGCATCTCCGTCACTTCCTCTCTCCTCTGTTCTGCTTCACCAAGGTGGGCTTTGTCTCCTCTTCCTCTTCTCTCTTATCCAACTTGCCTCACCAAGTTGGGTTTGGGTATTTCGTAAAAACAAAACAAACATAACGCCAACTGTTAAAAGACTCGCCTGTGAACAACTGTAGTCCAAGATCTTGACCAGTGACGATAGGGCCTGGTCCATTATTTCTGGTGGGCAGTCCTCATCGTGGGCCAGGTTCCAAAGTAGCTTCAGCACCTATGCAAATAGTCAGCAACCCAAAGAGTCAGCTAAGAGAACACACAAGAGTGTTAAAAACCAATGCAGGCTGGCTACAAATCTCTATCAACACACACACACACACACACACACACACACACACACACACACACACACACACACACACCGCATGCACACGCACCGTGCACACGCACCGTGCACACACACATACACACACACACACACTCGCGCGCGCAGCGCACATACACACACAGCACACACACACACACACACACACACACACACACACACACACACACACACACACATACACGCAGCACACACACACACACACACACACACACACACACACACACACACACACCTCAGACCTCACATCTCAGACCTGCCCATCGCGGAAGCGATGATAGTGAACAGCTATGTTAGACATAGCAACTTGTGCTGGGATTACACCATTCAACAGCTTGCAAGGCTGATGAATTGACCGCCACTATTCTTAGCCTGGTATCCACCACACAGCTGATTCAAGTGACCTTTTCTGGCCAGTGAATGTGTGTGAAGAAAAAGAAAAAAGAAAAAAAATCATTTTTCATTTTTTTCTTTTTTCTTTTTCTTCACACACACCACACCACATGCTCCGGCATACACTGGCTGTTACACACACCGACACACACACACACACGCGCGCGCGCGCACTCTCTCTCTCTCTCTCTCCACTCTCTCTCTCTCTCTGATAAACAAACTGATAACGGAGACAACATACTTTGCCAGCCATCATTCCTTCTTTGTCGTCTTCGGCCAACCTGCGTATCAGTTCCAGCAGTTTTTCACGGCCTTTCTTGGATGCACTGACCCAAGATGCCTGAGGAGAGAAAACAGCGGAAACGTGTCACACAACTTCCTTCAGTTCACACGCTCTCTCAATGCTGGATCAGCGCATTGTACAGGTATGTACGGAACACATATCGTCCTAGTCTGGGTTGAAGGGCCAGTATCAGGGGAGTCTGATTGATTGTAGAGTTTAAGTACACTCGTTGATACCGACAGGTAGCTAGGGATCGCCTCAATTACCTGAAAGCACTGAAAGAGATGATCCAACTGTTCCGCTGAGAAATCCCACGCGAGATGGGCCAACAAGTCATGGACGTTCTTTACAATGGCTTCATGCTTGCCAGCCTGCAGGGTCACACCGTACATAGATACACACGCACACGAGCGCGAGCGCACACACACACACACGCACAAACACAAACACGCACACACACGCACACAAACGCAATTCAGCATATAGCTTTGTTGTTGACTGGATTCCCATTGCGATTGATTCGGCCAGTGACTCCGCGCTTCGCTGAGGGGACCTAACAAGGTTCGCACAACTAGCTGTCCGGAGATTTAGTATAGTATTAGCCTATACATGCATTCAATTCCTCTCATGATAAAATATGAACCAAAGTATTACATGCACAAAAAAGCAAAAGCAAAAACCTAAAAGGTCACTGCTCCTGACCTGCGCTGCCCAGATGTTGTCCAGGTCTTTCAATGACATCATCTTCTCCTTGATGACGTAGCGCACAATCCTCTCCAGCTTCTCAACGTACTGCGGCTGATGCAGATTGTCACGCAGCAGAATGGACAAGACATCCCTTGTCTGAATCCACTCCTAGTAAGCAGAGAAAACAAGAAAGAAATGAGCAAAATGTGGGTCAGAGTGAGAGATGCCGAATTGTTGAACCACTAAAGCATAGATCTAGTCCTATTTTAGCACGAGCATTTCAGCACGAGCATCTTAGCTGATGGCATTTCAGATCGAGCTGTTCAGCGTTACAGCAGCTCAATGCATTCCGGTGCATGTTTTATGAGCGCCACTCATCGCCACTCAGTGCTACGTATGTTGAAGTATCACAGCACCGCACACATTGAACCCATCCCAATCTTACAGCCAGACGTGCTGAGGTGAGCCAATCCGAGTAGTCTTGATGACGATAGCCTGACAGGCTGTTGATCATCTTATTGATCTAACACACACAATACCACACACCCACACACAGACGCACGAACACACACACACACACACACACACACACACACGAACACATACGCACGCACATACGCACGCACATACACACACACACACACACACACACACACACACACACACACACACACACACACACACACACACACACACATGCTCGCGCGCGCGCGCAAACCATAGATGGACACAACACCAACATTACATGCTAGAAAATACAACCAAACTAGTTTTATTCCCGTAGCTATGCAGAAGACGTTACTTCAGTAACGTCTGGCGCTAGCCAGGGTCCACACAGCTTTAATTTTGGTATTTGTTTGTTTGTTTGTGTGTTTGTGTCACGCCTGGCGCTATCCCGTATCTGTCCCGTACCGTACCATCAAACACAGCTGGCCACATACAGCTGGCCGCAATATTCAAATAGGGCTTTCAAACGCAAGATCATAACGTGAAGCAACTTGGAAGAATGAGTATGAATGCGAAGTGTATGGGGGAATGCATGTAGGGCGATAGTGCGGGTTCGAATCCCAGGTTATGCCTGAAAAAATAGGAGAATTGAAAAATGTATAACATCCCTATGCTTTTTTTGCCTAGGTCATCAAGGTGGTAGGCGGTGTCGTATTACCCTCGACCGTACCTGTCCCGTACCGTACCATCAAAGACGGCTGGCCACAATGCATATTCAAATAGGGCTTTCAAATGCAAAATCATAACGTGAAGCAACTTGGAAGAATTAGTATGTATGCGAAGTGTATCGGGGATGCATGCAGGGCGATAGTGCGGGTTCGAATCCCAGGTTATATGTGTTTTAAAAAAAGGAGAAATTTATAAGAAATTAATATAACATCCCTATGCTTTTTTCGTCTAGGTCATCAAGGAAAAAAAGCATAGCGTAGGGCCCTGAGCTTCCAAGCTCTCTCGTTTATCTCTAGGTCCGCAAACTCCATTGCCGACGGGCCACGCCCAGATATTTGGTGAACCTGAAATGACGTTTCTAGCTGAGACCCCACATGTGCGTGTTTGGATTGAAAAAGAAAGCAACGTGTTTTATTTAAACCGTACTTTCTCTAATAAAAGCCCAGGTCTCCAATAAAACACAGTCTCCAATAATCCAATAATAGAGTTTGTAATAGTAGTACAGGCAGACCTGTCACTGAACTATAAGAACACCGGGCTCTTATTCAAGAAAATGAGGTATTCACCATTCACTCATCAAATGCTCAGTGTACAAAGTACAGCTGGTAAGCTAGCACCAGTAACGTACCTCATTGATCGCATTCATCTTGCCGTTGAACGAGGAAGTTTGCAGCAGCCTAGCGGACGACACAACATACACAAAGAGACAGGCATTGGCATTGGCAGCGAACAGGCAGTTCTTATACATATCACCACGACATACCAACCCTCAGTGCTTCTTCCACGGGAACAACCAAAACTGGATCACTTTAGTGATGCAGTACAAGAAAAAAACTATTGGGTGGACACACCCACCACTCACGTAACACTGCAAAAGGGAACCAGTATATTAAATCGCAACGGTTCAGCTCTTCACCATCCCTAGAAAAATATATAGTGAGACAGTGAAAGCCAGAAAGGAGCAGTCTATATACTAGGTGGTGTGCCGAAAAGATGTGTTAGCAATGCGCCAAAAGCACTGCAAAGTGAAAACAAAGGTGTGAAATGCCTCGACTCTAGCACCAATGCATGCAACGTGAAAGTGCAGACTAACAAAAAGATGTGAAACGTCTCACATTTAGTACCAACGCACCGCAAGGCGAAGGTGCAGGCCAAAAATACATGACATGTGCATCGTCTTACATTTAGAGAAGGAGACGCAAGAGGAGAAGGTTACGCGCTATTACAAATGCACTGTGACGTAAAGATTCTGGCCAAAAACACGTGAATTTTATCACATTTCGGGAGGCAGAACCAAAAACCCATGCAACACTGCACTGCGAAATACAGTACTGGCCAGAGAAATCCAACCTCGTGAATAAAATAGCGTTGCCGGGCGACACGCAGCCCTAGCACTACACACACGGCTATGTGTACTCAAACACGGCGCTGCTATATTCATGACGTGAGTTTCTCTGGCCAGAACTGTGAGGTATGTAGACAACTCAGATGCCACTCTCGCTGTCACAGTAGTTCTTCATGCTACATTTCCCAATTCTCAACCAGGAATGAGGTGCCAATAACAGAGTTTAATGACAGGCCTGACAATGATGCAGAAGCAACTGTTGATGTGGGTTTTTACTGTCCTATAATAAGACCTATCTGGCGCTTGTATTGACACCAGGCTTGGCATCACGAATTTCAATCACCTGGCGCAATTTGCGACAGAATCTATCAGGACCTTTTCCTATGACTGCCAATGGCCCATTCAACAAACAAATCCAGGGCTGTAGTACTGAGAACTCAAGTGGTCTGGCCAAATAGGATACTTGACCCGAAATGAACTTTATTCACGAACATCCCGCTTTGCACGAACTGGGTGGGTCAACGTTTCGAAATAATGGCCGGACCGGCCGGACCGGGTGCTACGGCCCTGAATCTCTCTAGTAGTGAACCGTAATACTAATAGCCATCACAACAAGACCATACCTGAGGTACAGCTGCAGACATACTTCCTCCAACCGCTGTGGCATACCCTCTCTTGCCGGACAGCGAAGGCAAAGGTTGCGACATGACTAAAGCATAAAGCAAACAGGATAAAATTGATAGTGAGAAACCCGTGGAATGAGAAACACACGTGAATTCCTCCTTCAAACTGGCGATTATTCCTGGGCCTTGCTGAAGGCGTATGACGTCACCATGTGACGTCATACGTCTGGCATACCCCAGCAAACAAGTGTCAGGCAAACGGGGGGCTACAGATGTGCACTTTGGACGAAGATAGCGTACATATATAATTATGCGCCACAATCTTGGGAAGCCTGCCGTGGCTGTTAGGCAGTTTTGCAGCTGTCACAAGGAGGCTGCACTGCACAATGAAGATCAAGCGCTTGCCCATGCTCACATAATTTCATCTATTGTGCGAACTTCTTCGTATAGCCTAACCGCTATGGCCGGCTAAGCTAGGTGCCAAGAGTGTATGCCCTCTCGTTTCACGCTTCTAGTTGGGCACTGTAACATCATGAGCTTACCCGAATGATTTGAGAAAAGGTGTCGGTGCGTGCTTCGTTCTTCGACTCTTTCTTCAGGTCAGCATCAGATAAGCCATCCAGGAAGTCCACAATCCGATCCTATGTATACAAAGGCCAGAATCAAGCACAGCATGGAAAATGGATTCAGTCTCCAGCAGCAATATAAATTTCACGGACCTTCCCTAATCTGAGCAGCGGGCCAGTGCATCTCAGGTCACAACAATACAACATTTTTCGACGAGCTGCTCTGCACACACAACTCGTTTCACCAGTTCCATGCACATTCACCTGTAGTGTGCTTAGCTTACCACACATGGCATGAGAAACTCTTGAACGCACTCCTCAGTCAAGTACTCGGCGCAGTGACCAAATGGCCTACAGAGGACATGGAGCATACACAACAATGAATTCTAATATTTTTTTTAAAGCGTGATACGGCAAAGAGTAAAGTGACCAGCCAAGCGCGTGTGCGAGTGTGTGTGCGTGCGTGCACACACACACAGCCAAGCGCGTGTGTGAGTGTGTGTGCGTGCGTGCGTGCACACACACACACACACACACACACACACACTCACACACACACATTGCGCGGGCACGCGAACACACCCTCAGGCACACATGCATGTGCGCACAGAATGATTGAAGCGAGCGAGCTGTTTTCCAAACACAGTTACGCACGCATTCGCACACACACCACACACGCACGTGCACACAGCATGAATTGAATTGAAGCCAGCGAGCTGGTTTCCTAACACAGACGTGACAGAACAGAGAAAGAGAGAGAGAGAGAGAGAGAGAGAGAGAGAGAGAGAGAGAGAGAGAGAGAGAGAGAGAGAGAGAGAGAGAGAGAGAGAGAGAGAGAGAGAGAGAGAGAGAGAGAGAGAGAGAGAGAGAGAGTCATTCGTGTTGCTCTGGACATACCGTATACAGGCGGCAATGGTCGACACTGACAGGTTCTCGCCAGTCTCGCAAAGATGGTCTCGCAAGTCAATAAATCCATTCAGATTTCCAAAGTGATTGATTGAATCAATCAAATATCCCTAAACACCAAAATAGGGAAAAAGACAACACATGCATACATATATCTGTTCCTGAAGATGGGCCTTGCCCGAAAATATGGATAACTATATTTCCAATTGATTGGTGTAGCACCGAGATCGTAAAGCACGTTGTATATCAGAGTCTTGAAAAAAACACAAAAAAAAAACAAGAGCAAATGCGCCTCACGGGCAGGAAGAGATGTGAACAATATCAGAAACCAGGCACACAAGGAACACTGTAAGATTGGAATGGGTACACTGAAGAAAAGTCAATGACTGATCCATACCCGTGTCATTCTCGGGTCAGGCCTGGCATACACAACCTCAACAGTCGGCTGCAGGGAAACAAATGAACAAAATTACGGCGATAAGTACTCAATCTCCTCAACCAACCGCATGCGCGCGCCCACACACAGACACATGTCACACGTGCCGCACATGCCGCACATGCCACACACACACACACACACACGCCCCCCCACACACACACACAAGCGCACACCCGCAGACAGGCAGACAGACAGACAGACACACACACAGACATACACACACCATGCCACTAGCAGTGCAAGCCCCATGAGAACCAGCTGGACACTGTGCGTATATATCCAGTCCTACAGTTTATAAGAGATCATCCGGGCAACACTAAAGTACTGATGTGAATAGATGAAGAAGAGAAGTGCCAAGCGACACGACTGCCCATAGACTGAAGAGTAGGTGGTAGATGAAGCTGGCTATACCGGTAGTGTGTTTCAAAAGTTCAGACCTCTGGTTTCAAAAAAACGTTAGGCCAGCATCTACACATAAAATCCGCGATCGCTTTGTGCATCAAATTTCCGAAATTGGGCGTTTGTTATCCAATCGCTTAGAAATTTATATAAGAAAAATTGCGGGGGCTGCCTGAGCAATATTCCGAAGAAATTTCTCAAAAAGCTCCAACCAAATTTGAATTATTCGAAAAAGTCTCGAGGTCTATACTTTTGAAACGCACTATGGAAGGGAAACCGGGGGATTAAACACACACACAGGTGGGCATGCCGCCAACAGAAAACTGTGCAGAAGAGTATAAAATAGAGACCGACATACTGCCTTATCCAAGGGAACGGTCTCAGACGGCTTGCCATAGTTGTGTGAATGGAACCTGCAGAGAGAAGATAAACAGCGCGACGTTTATATCAAAGACGTTTACACAGTGCTGCATAATCCGAAACATTCAGCTCCTCCTGTCCGGAACACATTCTACATTCCGTTCGTCTGACCTATTTGGTCACGTAAACCAGTGCGCACATAAAGCAGTACAAGAAGCTTTGAAGAGCACACACACAACACACCGCACATACTACCCAGTACGCCAAAAGAACAATTGCAGCCCCGACTACACCAAACGGCTAACAATAGCACCAGAACTACGCAAGGAAAGATTACTCCAAACGACATGAAACTTGACACAGACGCAGACATACATGTACACGCACACACACAGACACACACACGCATACCACACACGCACACACATACGCATACGTACTTGATGTTGGGATTGAGGACCATGGCCAGGAGGTCTAATAAAATGATCCAATTATCCTTGATCTTGGCGGCACACAGCTCAACCAAATCCTTACAATTGTAGTAGATATAACGCTGTAGAACAACAAAAGATGGAGGAGGAGTCAGAGGATCAGCTAGGAGGTAGGGGAGAGTGATTTCCCAACAAAAGACGGCGGGGGAGTCAGAGGATTTACAGCTGGGAGGTAGGGGAGAGTGATTTCCCAGCACCAGTAGCAGCAGTCACACATGTACATGATAACGAGTAAATGTAACAACTAACAAGACTGGTTAAAATCTGGCTTTGGGTAATCCATTGTTCATTGCTACCAGGTCCGGCCTCATTTTCTCTGTGCTGCGCTGCCGAGTCTACAAAGGACAGAACAGTTCTGTCTGCAGCTTGAGCATGATAACAAGTATGCGCTAAACGTGCACAGTTTGTCCATCGACAAGAAACAAGTGCAGTAGCCAGTGGTCCAATGAAGCCACATACCTGAATCTCTGGCTTCCAGCCAGTGACGGCATCATCTGTGAGAATCTTGTTGAAAGAACTTGTCAAGCCGTCGCGAAAAAACCGTTGGCATGCACTACTCTTCGTGTCCAGTCCTAAGGAAACACGCCAAAAGACAAAGGACAAAGCATTTATCGTTTACAGCCAGGAGCCAAATGAGCATCCCAGTACAAAGGATGCAAATCTAAAATAGGACAACATACTAGCAGAATACGTTACAGCTATGCTGAACGCACTAAGGGGTCGTCGCAAGAGTTTTTTTGTCGTCCCTGAAATGAACATCATTCGTGGGGGGGGGGGGGGGTGCGTGCGAGCCAAAATCGCAAGTCGACCGACACCCTACATATGACATGTACATGCATGCGATTTTCGTCGTCCAGCATAGCAACCTGTGTTCGTTTCAGAGGAAGGGGGTCAGAGTACGAAATGAACAATGTTCGTTTCAGGGACGACAGAAGACTTTTGCGACGACCCCTGAACACAACATATGATCCTGGAAACGACTTGCAACTTAAAATCCACCTGCATCGGTACCTTGGAAAGCAACCAGGGGACTGTGATTTAAGGTCGGTAGTAACGTAGGGCATGTTCAGGCTGACATAAACATACAGACCAACGTGAGTGTCCTTCACATTACACAGCCTACACGGCACAGCGATGATAGCCGGGATAATGTGTGGAAGTTTTGAAACTGTGTAAGGCTCTGTTGTTTCAACCCCCGTTGAAGTTTTATCTTCATGCATGTACTAATCAAAGGACCAATTGTGCAGTGTTTGGTATGGTTGGAAATGGCGGACACAGTGAATTAACTTTCGGCAATGAGACTTTCCTGTCAGTAGAGCCCAGCTGCAGCATGACTGCTGCTAGTGGTGATCACTTTTATTTACACCAGGGAGTCTCAGCATCTAGGGAGACCGCATGACTCCACAGTACCCCAAACCATGTTTACGTCGACTCTGGATCTGGAAGTCCTATGTGATGTGATCAACGCAACTCGTGATCGCGGCCTTCCTCCCCAAAAGTGGCCAACGCCAGCCATGCCAGATTAGAGCGTGCTCTGATCACGGAGACTCAGGAGCAAAGCCCACATTGATTTACGCTCCAACGATCTGTATCATCTCCCTGGATGCTACAACTTCGCGATTTACCCATACCAGTTCACCAAGCAAGCAACAGACTAGAGTTGAGCAACATGGAAGAGGCGGAGTAGCAAAGGATGGCACATCAAACCCGACAGGCACAGCGATGCTCCAAAATATAAAACAAAATACAGCTCCAAAAACTCACAATCCTCCCAACACACTCTCCAGAACCCCATTCCAGCCCTCTGTGAAGTCTCGTCAACAGCTTTTCTACCCCATTTCCAGCAAGGTGAACGTCACGTGGGCAGAGCACCGTGACAACCTTTTCCCATCAAACGCACGCTCAGGCTTTCACAAAAAAAAGAGCAATTCGAGTCGTATTTAGGACGTGCGACGCCTTCGAGTACTAATTTTTTGACCCCGCCAGTCAAAGTTACTGGCATGTACGCCGGTACGTGCCTGATACGCGCTGAAAAATACAATACGTTGGAATTTCCACTTCGGCGAGTTTCTATGCACGACACCCCAAAAACTCCAAAAGCCAGCAGAAATACGCACAAACGCAGGGTTTCACGCATACACGCGCCAGTTGTGAACACAGCTTTAAGATCCACCAGACTGAGCTGGAACGGTACGGGACACAGTTGACATCCTCTGAATGGTGTACCTACGGTATGTTGCATGTGCATGTTGGCCGCACGAATCAAACGTGCTTTGCATTACATAAGGTGCCATCACAAAAATCTCAAGGATGTGAACTTGTTCCAGCAACCTACTTTGAGACTGCAGAGTATACTGGAGACAGCTCGAAACAATTTATAATATGAACATTCACTCAATCTGCGGACAGAACTGGTTCGTCCTTTGTGGACTCATCAGCACAGCACAGAGAACATTTATAAACTTGATAATATGCCTATTACGAAGGTTGCATCTCGCAAGCTACAGGTAAACATTTCAGAAAGTGATAAAAGAAATGACTGTGTGTTACAATACATGCTGCAGTATAATGAAATCAGTCATTATCCATCACGACGTGAACTTGAACGGAAGTATAATTATATAATTAATTATGTTCACAGAAACCTTTGAAACCATCATTTGACATCAGCATAGCAAGGAGTCAAGTAAGGCGAGTTTTGCGCCCTGCACGACTAGCTTGCAAGAAAAAAGGTTTACGACGTAAACAGAACGAAAAATTGTCAGAGAATTCCACTTTCCAACTTTCCACTCAAGAGCACCAATTTCCCTGAGCAAATTGATACCGAAAATATTCGAATTCATTAACACAATTTTGTCCTCCACACATAAAAGTACCGAGAGAGTACCACAGAGATAGATAATTTCCAACACATACCTTTCTTGGCAAGCTCGGTGGCGGCCCGCATAAGCTCCTGCAATTGAGCATCTGGCTGAACCGGGACGACCCATTTGACACGCTGCACCATTTCCTCGAGCTCCTCGAGGAGCTGCACAGGGAACGGAGGCTCTGCGTCCGCTGACTCTGACTCGTCTTCATTTGAGAGTACAACATCTTTGGCTGAGGCAGGAGACACGAGCTCTTTCGCCTCGCTTGGCGAGGGCTTCTGCTTCTCTTCATTACTTTCCTTGACAGTCATATTCAAAACTTCTCACAACTGAATGCCAATAAAGTGGCACGTTTTTCACGGAGAGGCAACTGCCGTAGGGACGGAAACATAGCACGAATCATTAAAGATAAGCTGGTCTCGAACTTCTCTTCTCTACACTTACTTAGGCACACAGCCCACCGACAGCCAAAACAATTTGACAAACCAAGTTACTACCAGTGGTATGTTCTGAAAACATACATCGAAGTAAGTTAGTTTTGCCTTCTCTGGTGGACAAGAGAGATGGTTGATTTTTTCGCAAGGGTCGCCATTTCACTGCATGCAGCTCGGCTGTGTGCACAGATTTCACAGCATGATTTCGACGTTATGCCGTCATTTTGCGTCATCGATGTCAGATTTTGATGATGTGACATCGTCATCACAGGTTTGGAAGTTTTAGGAATCAGTTTCCCTCCGATTTTGATGATCAGCCTCGCAACTGAACCGGCCGGCCGGCCGGGTCCGTGTCCGAAGAATGCAAAAATCCATCAGAATTCCGGTACGGCCACGGGGACTCCACCAACGCCTCTTGGCTCAGTCTACTCATACAAACCAACTCAAAAGTCAGACAGAAGCAAGAGTCCATAACTCATAAGGCATAACCGGGGGGTTATGGACTCTTGATGTAATGCATGCAAACTACAAAACTCAAAAGTAATCATACCAACAAGACTTGGCAAGAATATGGGGTCATATCATACATGTCATGTTTGCAAGTGTGAGTAAATAAAATTAATTTAGTTTATAGTTGATGAACATGATGAAGTGTGATGGATCGCGTGGTTGGCAACTGGTTGCAGGGATAGGGCAGTTCGGACTCATCCATGTATCGGAGTGATCTCTTGAGGCTTGAACCGATCACGACACGAGTCGTCTTGACTTGACTCATGTCTTCTTGTCTTGACTGTCTGTGTAGTGTTGTTGAGTCTTGTCCCTCTACTGCTCTAGTCTTGACTTGGGACAATGGGAGTTGAGTGTGGCGCTCGATCGTGTATGTCACTATGTGTTTGGGCTTTCCTTTTTTTCACTTGAATGAGAGTAAAAACAAGAGTCCATAAATGTATTATTTATGCACTCTTGGTAAAAACTATAAAGGTTTTGGGAGGTGCGAAAAAAATCCTACCCGTACCGGTATACCGGAAGTAGCCCGTCCCTCCACGTTTCTCAACCACTCCAGTGAGAAACTAAAATTTGGTAGCCTAGATCTGCGAGAAGGTTCCCTTACTATATTGCGAGTCTTTATTTGGCTCTCTGCTCAACAAAGAACCATGCCTTGCCCTCATTGTAGAATTGGACCATCCATCCTCAATGCTGACCTGTCCTGCCTCGCAGAGCAGTCGCAGGCATTGCTGGATAAAGGTGCAGATTACTTGCACTTGGACGTCATGGATGGGTGAGGATTCGACTAACTTACTTTAATACCTAGCATGCAGATTCGAAATAAATGAATGAAGTAACGTAAATAGTTTCATAGCTTTGCACTGTCTACTACCCATGTAATACTGATCGGTAATATACACGAACCTTATTTATACAGTGTACCTGAAAAAACCCAAAGATCTCTAAGGTGCACATTGTGTGTAGGACAGCCAACAAGAGTCTTGATCACGTGCCTCCAAGTATGCACCGGCACTAAAGTACATGACTGTATAATATGAGCATTGGTTTCAAAAACATTTTATCTACGACGCACGATTCACAAAAGCGCTTTCAGTGATACGATGCGCTACACCTGCGACAAGCTGCAACTATGGCACATGATTCACAATCATAGTGCGTTTGTTATTGCGACGTCTATATGCAGTGCATGGTACGTACGCATGATGTGCGTCAAACGGAGCACGTCACAAAAGTTGAACTTGGGTCAACTTCTGCCACAATGCGCAACGAACTGTTGCCGCATATATCTGTACGTCAGGGAGCATGTCGAACCTTCCACTCCCTGCTCAATCCACAGTGTTTTGGGGAATTCACTCATCACGTGATCTTAGACTTAGGCATGCTCCTCATGTGCTCCGTAAGTCAGTCGAGTTTTGTCTCCAATTACCGCCGGAGTTGCTACTTCTAAGTTCAAATTTGAATTACATGTACATGTGTATGAAAAAGTCTGATGGTCTTGACTTCTGACATGCGCTGTTGTGGCGTCGTACTTGGATATTCGGTGGTTTGCAGTGCTCATATCTGGAACACAATACCATGAATACTAATCATGGCATTTAGGCTATTACACTTCCAGTCACTCCATGTCATGTGGTTTGCCGCTCGGAATGGCAACTGTACAATACTAGTACAGGTGGAATCATGATAATTCGAACCCCAAAATGCTGGAAAAAACTTCTAATTATCCAGACATTCTAATTGTCCAAACATGTACCCACAACCCAATATGTATGTCAGAAAGCCAATTCATGGCTTGTGTTCGCTAGCACCAGCGCAGGCTTGTCTTTCTCGTAACACCTGAAGTGACATAGCCTTTGCGCGTATCTGTGACCGTGTGCACGCTCCGTTCACATTGCTGTTGATTTTGATTGTCCCCATAGGCACTTTGTACCCAACATCACGTTTGGCGCACCATTGGTGAAGTGCCTTCGCAAGCGCATACCCGATGCATTCTTCGGTGAGTTCAACACTGAGTTGTACTGAGATCGGATTTATGGTGCAATTGCAGCGTTATCAGAGTCCATTTGTTTGTTTTTATGACGGATGGACAGTGTAAATTTGACAGACGTGTTGCTGCAGTAGTAGTGCATTTGGGCACTTCCGTACAACACTGTGTGCAGGTTTGATGCAGCAGTAGGTCACTTTCCTAACATGTGTGGCTGTTGCTGCTGTTGCTGCTACTGTTCAGACTTGCACATGATGGTGGCCGAGCCAGAGAAAGTAAGGCAGGTTCAATAGTGTACCACCTCTTGGTGGGTTAGTTAGACTCCTGCATTGCCATTGTACTAAGGTGCACTAGATAGAAAAATGTTTGTAGAATCAGGATCCTATTCGGATGAGTACTAGTAGGCGACTGGTCCCTGTTCGTGCAGGCAACACTGCTTGCTTCCTGCGTATGAAGTTTCATGACCTCCTGACACCACCTACGCATGGTCACTGCACGTCTTGTAAAGGACTGACCAGGTACTTCGAAGTATCATTTTTTTTGTTTTTTTTGTTTTCAAATTGCTATGCTGAGTGAGGTGTGCTCTTTGGGTGTTTCTCTGTTTGTTTGTTTTCTCGTCCTCTCTCTTTATCTGTCTCTCTCTCTATCTATCTATCTATCCCTATCTACCTCTCTCTCTCTCTCTCTCTCTCTCTCTCTCTCTCTCTCCCTCATATCGTAAAAGTGGGTGGACGACATGGCAGATGCTGGAGCGAACATGTATACGTTTCACCTGGAAGCAGCAAGTATGTTGCATATAATGATACTATGTTGGATGGATTCTGTTGTGCACTTTATGTATTCATTTACATTACAAAGGGAAGTAGGGGAAGTGCGCACCCACGGGATTTAGATGTCGAATGGATTTGGACATGTTTGGGGTACAAGCACTTTGATCTGTCTTATTAAATTCTGGACTGTAGACAATGTTGTACTTTTTGAAAAAAATATGCGTGAAGAAGAATCTTATAACTCTCCTTAAAGGGGAAGTTAAGGCAAAAATTAAAATATCACCAGTTGTAGTCTTCGGGGTGCTGAGTCGAATGGTCTTGGTCCGAGAACGCTGAGACGCTCCCTTCCTACTTTAATCCCAATCGAACTCGCGCACTTCCACCGAAACTGGGTGACTGCGCCCTACTAGATGGGAATTTGTATGCAAAATGTCACTAAAAGCGCCATTTCGTTCTTATAAAAGCACGGATGACCGCGATTGGCCCATATGTTGTACTCTTTTGGACGCTGAGTCGACTGGTTTTGGTCCGAAAAGGCTGCGATGCAGCGTTCCTCCTTTATTCCCAATCGAACATGGTTGAACAAGCAGTCACGTGCTCCTGGGTGCCCAAATCACCTGGTCACCACGCCAGCAGGCGACAACTTTCACACCAAGGTTCAACTCGAGTGACAGGACTGCACCCAAAAAAGGTCAAACAGGCTAGTAAGTTGTACCCTGCAGGCACGGCGACCAGGTGACTGGCGTACGCAGGAGCACGTGACCGCTTGTTCAACCATGTTCGATTGGGAATAAAGGAGGAACGCTGCATCGCAGCCTTTTCGGACCAAAACCAATCGACTCAGCGTCCAAAAGACTACAACATATGGGCCAATCGCGGTCATCCATGCTTTTTATAAGAACGAAATGGCGCTTTTAGTGACATTTTGCATACAAATCCCCATCTAGTAGTAGGGCGCAGTCACCCAGTTTCGGTGGAAGTGCGCGAGTTCGATTGGGATTCAAGTAGGAAGGGAGCGTCTCAGCTTCCTCGGACCACGACCATTCGACTCAGCACCCTGAATACTACAACTGGTGAAATTTTAATTTTTGCCTTAACTTCCCCTTTAATCGACAGCTACAGCATGCGAGATTCGGACCAATGTGCACTTGCACTGCTGTAAGGCAACTCGGCAGTGACATCGTGAATGCCTACATGAGGTCAGCGATATCGGCTCAAGGTGCTAAAAAATACACGTCGGTTCAACTTACAGCTGTGCTTAGGATATGGATACTGTATACCTGAACACCTCTATTTTCTTGTTGTGTGCACGCATGCGCTAACAGAGGATCCCAGAGCCCTCATTGATCAAATCAGAAAGGCAAAGATGCAGGTAAGCCATGCGGTCTACGACCAACTGCACTCACACTAAATTGAGTGTTTGCTGAGCTTCAGATGTACTGAAGCTATCCGCCTTCATGCCCTGCTTGCCGTGTTTCTCGCAGTTGGAGGACGCTGGTGTTTGAGCCGATTTAAAAATGCTTTTGTTCGCTGGACCTCATTGCGTTCGGTTCGCCCACTCGCTCTAAGCTCCACTGATGAGACCAAAGAAGGTCGAATGAGCTAGGTGTCCAGGAATTGAGCTTCACATTTATTCATTTATTCCACATCCCATAGCATGTTACTGTCTTCCAAACTTCACTGCTTGTACGGTCTTCAACAGCTGTGTGATACGGTTACACGTTCCAAGGCGGCATTCAGCTTCTTTTCTTTTTCTTTACTTGACTGTGTGAGCAATTATTCAATGTAGTCTTTATGATCTACTTCTGAAGTATTGTTTTTCTGCATGTGGTGTTCTTCTTCCAGGTCGGCATTGCGATAAAGCCTAACACACCTGTTGAAGATGTCCTGGAGCTGGCTGAGCTGGCTGACATGGTGCTTGTAATGACAGTCGAGCCAGGGTTTGGCGGTCAATCCTTCATGGAGCACATGATGCCCAAGGTGATGACTCTCACTCACATTGTCCCTGTTTAGCAAGTTCTTCTCTCGGTCGCCTGTGCGTGTGTGTGTGTGTGCATGTCTGTGCACGTGCGTGTGCGCGTGTGTGTGTGTGTGTGTGTGTGTGTGTGTGTGTGTGTGTGTGTGTGTGTGTGTGTGTGTGATCCATCTCCGGACTATGGCTATGTGGGTCCTGAGAGTGTTTCTCAATGCGTACATGTTTGCTGTTTGGAGCCCTAAAAAGCCACCACTGAGAGTAGATCTAATCTAGGAAGTTAGAATACACTATACTACTAGCCAGTCAAATACAGCAGATGTGAAAGAACTCTTTCATTGCCAGTGCGATGTGTTTCTATGTATTGAACCGTTTGTGTTCATATCTGCTGTTGTCCTCAGGTTGAGAAAATCCGTGCCCGCTATCCTGAGAAGCTCATAGAAGTTGATGGTGGCGTTGGTCTCAAAACAATTGGCCACTGTGCAAAGGTGAGCCATGCATCATGAGAAGCAAGCTTCAGGCGTTCAAATCGAAGCTCCTTCTCTATGCTCGTGTACAAGTGCAGGTGGCTGTTTGTGCTGCTATAATATATTATGTATTTGAGCACTCTCAGTAGGCTGCTCTAGTGCTACTGCATCGCGCAATGCCCGCTACTTTTTGTAGTTTGAGCACTCTGGCGCTAGAGCGACGAGCTAGCTTAATGTCTGTGGTGCCTCCTTTGCACCATGGCTGGTAGCTCGACCTATTTAGCTCGTAGCTGTACTGATGAGGCCTTTATGGCCGAAACAGCTTGCTGTCTACAGCATTGGGTATTATGTATTTGTCCATAATATGTTACTTGCGTATACTGTATGTGTCTTGATAGCCATGTACCGGACAATAGAGATCTGAGTGTGGTATGTGTCTGTAGGATTTAGGGTCTATCTTCGTTTTCTGTGTGTACGTACGTATACAGGCTGGTGCCAACATGATAGTCAGTGGCACAGCGGTTGTGCGCAGCGATGACCCGAAAAGCGTGATGGATGAAATGCGTTCCATGGTCAATCAAGCGCGAGATAGCTGGCCGCAACCATGATGTCCTGCTGCTGGCCTCTCTCTCTCTCTCTCTCTCTCTCTCTCTCTCTCTCTCTCTCTCTCTCTCTCTCTCTCTCTCTCTCTCTCTCTCTCTCTCTCTCTCTCTCTCTCTCTCTCTCCCTCTCTCTTTGCCACTGTGCTCACTTCAATCCAAGTCCTCTGAAGTAAACTACAAATGTTCTCTTTGGAAAGAAGGTACCCGTAGGACTTCCGCTAGTATTCATACTACTAATCGTTGCCATCACTGAGCAGAGTGTTACTGGTAGGTATACAATTTTTTAAATGCCAGTTTCTAATTGCAAAACTCATGAAACAGTAGTATTCACTGCATTCCCATCCGCTTCATTTGCTCTTGCTGTCTTGCTAGCACTGCAACCCCGGTAGCAATACGTTTCTGCCCATGGCCGCCCACTAGTAATATCAACAGTAGCATTTTACTTCTTTCTGGAAGACCTTTTTTGGTTCGCTTGCTGTTTGTTTGTAGAGCCATGTTCAGGATTTTGCGACAATACCTGAACATAATCATAGATCGGGGCATCATGCAAGCCACCCCTGGTCCATGCCTCTGTATTTTGCTGCTAACACACAGTCTTATTTCTAGGCCGACCAATTTCGCCAAATGTTAACTGTTGTGTGCGATGTGTCATGCTATAAACACATAATGTGCTGCGTGTGCATGGTGGGCGCAGAGTAGCATACCTGGTAGTTTGTTCAACCTGAGGTGTGTGACTCCCTGGTTCAATTGAGTTGCAGATGTGCCTGAGCCTCTACTTGTACGTACTGCATGGTGTCCAGGGAACTCGAGTGAAGCAGCATTGTCCACACCTCCATATTTCAAAGGCCATACAGTTATGTACATCAGTGTTACCCCGGTTTGTGTGGATATCATAATCATACATGCACAAACAGAGCTGTATGTTGTGAATCTATGTAGAATGACGAGTTCTAGATCACAACATTGCGCACATAGTATCCGAGTATTGTTGTGCCTTCTGCTTGTCCATGCATGGGAACATATCCCACATTACTGCCAAGCTGTGAAGTAAATCATACCATGTACACTGTGGCACACTTCGATTTTTGACTGATCTGTACAAAATACAGTTCCGTCAATCCAACCAAAACCTATTATTATTTTTTAAACGAAAAGTTATTTTTCAGACCCACCCACGTGCCACGGCTACCTTTCTGCAAGCAAAGCGAACTAACTAACTTCAGCAAATGATTGAAACCGATATTCAGCACTCAGTACAAGCAGTGGTACCCAGCAGGGAGCCCTACGCATACCAGCAAGAGTGTTTATGCACTCTTGATACCAGGTATGTGTAGGGTTCCCTGGCACCTGCATTCTCCATGTGAATTCCATAAATTGTTTCGAAACCTAAACCCACCCACCCCCAAACAAAAACTTTTCATTTGAACAATTGGTAACCTTGGACAGCTCCTTTGATAGTACATATGGTATGCAATGTACATTAGAGAACGGCGTTTTCGTATCTTTCGGCAATATTCCGCGGCATTTCCTAAAATCTGCACGGCTAAATTCTGCGTCCGTGGAATCAACGGTGGGGGTAGAACATTGAAAATGAACCGAGCACCACAACCACAAGTTGCACAGCACACTGAGTAACATAGCGGTCTTAGCTGGAGAATGACAAATCAACTCGAGAGTACAATTCTCACATGATACATTCAGTCAGCAAATAGCTTTCGCAACCCTAGGCTATGGCCAGCATTGCAACCACTAGCAGATCTGCACCGGCAATTCTCAGCACAACACAACCAGACACACAGCACCAATTATCAGTGGATTACTGTAAGAGCTTGAATCCATCGCTGATGAAAACGTATCAGAATGAATTGCATAATGGAATACTCAACAGTTCTACTACGTTCGGTCAAAGTGACTATCGCGTAGAACAAAAAGGAAGGAAACAAGAAGAAGAAAGTGACGGGAGAAAGCTAAGACACGCCTGAGAAAGATGAAGAATCAAACTGAAATGTTGTCAAATTATGCAATGGAGAAAGTGCACAAAGGCGGGCACACAAGGCAAAGACAACACCTATGTACTGTGCACATGATCAAATCAAAACTTAGCAATTTTCGTTAATACGTTTAGCCAACTAACTTCCAACACAGCAGTTGGCAAAATGAGTCATTTTATGCATTCGAATACAATCACACAATGATGTACAGGGACGACAGCCAAGCAGTTTCTTGTGACAAGGGAGATGCAACCGAACTGTTGCGAAGCGAAATAACATACGGAATGAGCACTAAGCTTACAATACCAGGCACTTAGACTTCTTCTTCTTCTTGACCTGCAAAGCCGCTCTTGTTGCTGTTTCAAACACTTCTCGTACACCCTCTTTGCTCTTGGCTGAGCATTCCAAATACGCGAAAGCGCCGATTTTCTCGGACATTGATCGTCCCTCCTCGGGCTTGACGGGTTCCTGCTTCATCTTAGCCAGCTCCTTCTTGGTCGCCTCGTCATTACGAAGATCCTTCTTGTTACCAACAAGAATGATCGGTACATTAGGGCAGAAATGTTTGACCTCGGGCGTCCATTTCTCGGGGATGTTTTCCAAACTGTCGGGACTATCGACGGAGAAGCACATAAGAATAACGTCGGTGTCAGGGTAGGACAGGGGTCGTAGACGATCGTAATCTTCCTGACCAGCTGTATCCCACAAGGCAAGTTCTACACTCTTTCCTTCAACTTCGATATCGGCAACATAGTTTTCAAACACAGTTGGGACGTATACTTCAGGGAACTGATCCTTGGAGAAGACGATCAACAAGCATGTTTTTCCACACGCTCCATCACCGACAATTACGAGCTTCTTACGGATAGACGTCATCTGTACCAAAATACCAAAGGACAAGAGGGGAAAACATCAGCATGCAGGGACACACACAAGGTTTTTCTGGAGATGCAGGTCAGAATGGGAAACATCAAAGCGCAAGAGGACAAACTTTGGCACATAGCACAGCAAGCCAGGCAACAATGAGGGGACGGTGCTTACCTTCCTAAGTGAAGGCGATGTTCGAAAGCTCCAATCTATCCAATGGTCAAAATCAGCTACTCTAAGAGACTATAAGGTGGACATTCAAAGGACAGGTTCGCGGAGCAAAAGAAGAGGCCGCGAGAAAAGACAGCAACGCCAACGCCAAGACTGAAGTCTAGAGTGAAGACTGAACGCAAGGCTTGTACGCACTGGGGTTGGAAGATCAACGAAGCCATCTTGATCTGACGTCACCAGGTAACTGGTATAAAAGGCTCGTGCCGCTCGTTTCAAAAAGGCATATGCGCGTCATGCATGCAGCCTTGCAGGGTTGTGGATTGTGGAGAGCTCCACTCGAGAAGAAAATGCTAAGCATGAAAGTAACGTTAGTTCGTTGTGACTGTATTCACGCATATGCATCTCGGTACTCTAGACTAGAGTCTAGTGAGGCAGACTGCGCTGATGATGGCTCGGATCTGAAAGTGAGTGGGATCATGAAGTAACAATAGTTGAAGGTTACGATGGCGAGGCGGATGGCATGATGTACCTGTACTGCACCTCCTCAGCACAAAATCTGTTTGATATTCGTATGCTTGCAGTGAAGAAATTGTTTGGCTTGCTTTTCAGCCTTCGCTGATCGTGTCTACAAATATAGACAGCAGCTACACTACGCTGGTAATCATGGTAATGGATAAGTACAGTCATAATTATATGTAGCCCGTGACTTTATTTTTGTTGTGTACAATACTACATGTAGCTGAAAGAATATACTTGTAGATGTATATGTACCGGTAAAGAGTGTTATCAAGAGTCCCATATACTCAAAAATCAATCGATCAATCTTGGTGTTACCAGTAGCAATGACGTGTTTCAAGAGCCTCGGTAAATGTCCGGTGTCCTGGTGACCAAAATAGAAGGTTATCTACTTTAGTACAAAGATTGATGTGACATAATACCGGTGCATGTACTATTAAATACATGTATCAAGACAAACAGTTTTTTTATGGACTCTTGCTTACATTTAGCAAGAGTACATAAAAACCAGAGTGTGCAGCTCGAATGGGTTGCTGTCACGGCGAAATTCCGTGATTACATCATTTTAGTGATGTAGTGCGTTCAAGCAGGTCTCTTTCTGCACAACTGCAGCTCAGTTGTACGCACTACGCCATTTCCCGCCTCAGATCTGCACCAAAATGATGTAATCACGGAATTCCGCCGTGACAGACACCCATAGCAGAGAAGGCCCCAAGCTGTACACTCTGGTTTTCATGTACTCTTGTTAGGGGTCGTCCGTATTTTTCGAAAAATTAAAAATCCGTCCTCAGGCAGAAAGGGGGTGGGTGGTCAAGAGCGCTGGCGGAATTTAATTTTTTGATTTTTCGTACTTCAAGTACTTTTTTTTTTCTTTCTTTTTTCGTCAGTGACTTTCATACACTTGTTGCACTGACATGTAGTGCACTGTAGACGTAGTGTGGGATCGCAAACACCAGTATGATATACCGGTACATGACTCTTTTGTAGTTGTAGGACTTGCATGGCCGTCGGTAGATCTACTCACTTTACTTAGCTACTAGTACTTGACATACATGTAGGTGCAATCAGTGAACATGGGGTCAGGAGTTCTTTTTTTCGAGCTGGGCATCGGTAAAAATCAAAACATTAATGGAAAAAATGGGGGGTGGGTGGGTGGGTCAGAGACAATTTTGAACGAGGACGGATTTTTTAATTTTTCGATAATTACGGACGACCCCTTAGTAATAATGAGGGAGTTGTAAAATGTGTGTGAGCAATTCTGCAATTCAAACCGTCCACCTACATTGTACCTGTAGATGTGCCTCTAATTTCATGTTCCGTAATTTTGTTGTTTCTTGCACAAAAAGGGTCCCTGCATGCAGTGCAGGCCTACGTACATAGTGAGCAATGTTTCTGCATTTTCAATTTTTCAGATTTTATAATTTTTGGTATTACAGAGTACTAAGACTCGGTGCTGAAAGGCGGGCCCATGCCCCTACATGGCCCCCGAAAAAATAAAAAAGACCACAGTTTGTAGTACATGATTTTATCAAGAGTAATAAGCTCCCAAGAGTGTGCGACTCCGAATAACCTTTCTATTGGGTACGCTGACGACGAAAACTCACATCACGTGCTGTAGTGTTTTCGTTGTATGTTCCCAGCCCGCTTTGCAACCAATCAAGTTGAGAAATGGCACTCCCTGGCAGAAACCCACTCAGCTTATGCGAGTTATCAGCATGATCTTGGCAGATGCCGTTAAGTCTTGTATAAAAGCTGCACTTGAATAGAAGCCGCAATTTTGGGCCCATCAAATCACACATAAGCCTGGTTTTAGTGTTGACATACATAGAAATACCTGTCTTGGACTTGTATAGAAGCCTGTCTCACAGAAGCCTGCAAATTTTCACCAAGAAAGTCATAGAAGCCGCGGCTTTTATACAAGACTTTACGGTATTCGAACTGTGCACACGCTAGCCTTCGTTATACGTGGTCGTACTTTGAACATGTGATTTGAGTTTTCACCGTCGGAGACCCTGTATGCAGAGTTGCACACTCCTGGCCATGCTTATCCCGTATTCAAATGTCCCACATGCTCAGAAAATAATAATAATACTAATAATGGAAAACACAGCCACACATACCAGTAGGTCTTCGTCCCTGTCCACAAATCTGTTGAACCCATCCAGGGGTGTCGAACCCGCTACGATTTGGGTGACCAATTCGCTTTAGGAGTTTCGTTTTGAAAATATATTACATGTATATTATTGAATGCCCAGGTACTATTGGATGTTGGAAAATTTGAGGCCACGACAAATTCCGTGATTTTCATAGGATTCCACGGATCTACAGAAAAATCCGGCCAATGCAGCTTATGCTCCACATGGTACTCAATACTTGACTGTCGATGTCATGTCGTGTTCAACAGTGGCCGGATTTTTTTGCCAAGTATAGTAGTAATATCAAGAGTACTCTTGGTAATATCCACAGACACCTTCATGCTTGAAACAAAAAAATGGCTTCCTATTTTCATACGGCAATCAAGAGTACTGTGCGGGAACCATGCTTTATTACAATAGTAACAAACATGCGAGAGAAATGTGAATGTGAAATGTACATGTAAAAAGAAGAAGAAATTTTTAGAACGGTTTTCTCGTTACGATCTTCACTGCTTTGTGTGAATCCACCCGGTTGTATATGATATCCATGTTTGCACCAATGTGCAAGTGGCTTTGCACATCGTGTGAATAGGCTTTTACCAGGCTCCAAGAAAACACACAAGCATTCAGTGAATACCTCCAAACACTGACAATCGTATTCCGTTCAAACGTCATTTCGCCTGAAGCTTTGCACGAACATGCCAGGCTACCCCACTCTCTTGCAATTCAGATCTTCACGGAATCAAATTCCGCTGGTTCTGACGTGAGGGCCAGATTTCTTTGATGTACTCACTCACATTCTATTTGTACATGAACATGCTCCACTTGATCTCTTTGGTCATTCTGGACTTTTCCAACCTATGCCCAGAATGTGCAATGGATATGCCTATCGTATACGTGTGCTTGGTTCGCTAGTTTTGTAACTGCGTATCCCGGGCAACAATAAAACAATTTCAACTGAAGAAAAGAAACACACTTATGATCAAATAATTATGCAATATTTCCTCTTCTGTCTTAAATCCTACTCTATTTTTCTTTTAATCTTTTCCTTACATTTGTGTGCCTGTAACTTTAGTCGATCTCATGTAATAAGGCAACACTGCCTGTTTGTTATTCAACGTTAAATAAACCAATCCAATCCAAAATCCAATCTGTATCGACATACATGTAATACGTATAGATTATAGACCGGTTAGGAGGTCTATACAGGATATATAGACCGAGTAAAAGACCGAGGTCTTTTACGAGGCGATAAACACAAGTACTGCATGTTCATTACGACAATAATAACAATCATGTCATGGTGCTTTCTGATGGTCCCTTCAGCTTCTGCATGCAACTCCACCCAGGCCGGTGTATGGAGCACTCTATCGCTTTCTAACTACCACACCTCACTCCAAGAGCAAAACGTGTATACTATCAAGAGGCCGACCACCACTGACTTGGTGCACAACAACTGGACAGGCCATTTCGCGCATGCACTTGCTCACATCGTTCACGATACATGTACTTCAAGTACAGCTGAATAAGGGTCTTTCGTTCATGATTTTGTTAAATTTGTTTTCTCTTGATTGACGCCGCTACGACCACTCAGGGTTACGAGTTTTACATGCATACATGTACTCAAAGTGCTTGAAACATAACTATTGGATTCATAACAAACTAGAGTAGTAATTTGTAAGAGGAATAGAAATCCAGGATAAAAAAATACTGAAACACTGAACTATGACAAAATTTATAGTAGAGGTGCATGGCAGAAAGCTGCATTTTACTTGTAGAATAAATGCGTCAATAATATTGGCGCACCGCTGCTAGTGCACAAGTAGGCACACTATAGCATTCAGAAAACTGTGCTGAAAGCATAGTTGGAAGCGTCGCCACTTTTTGAATGCATCAGCTCGGGTCAAATCAGTCTGTAAGACGGTGACGAAAGTGTCAGAACTAAACGTTTTCGTTCCCTTCTATTCCCATCATGGACTCGGGCTCGGACAGGGAATAGGACGAAACGACTAAGGCAGCAATTTAAAAAAAGTAATGTGTACAAAATAAACAAAATAAAAAATTTCACGGTTCGCGTGAGACTCGGCTGGAAGCCGAGTTTTCCGCATCCGCCGTGGGAACGCCACCACCCTCTAGGATCAAAGGCACAAAACAAGCCACAACTAAATGCAACATCAGACTGGCTAGGAAAATCTATGGAGAAAAGGAGCAAGAAACCAGCAAGCCCTATTGGAAACTAGTCAGAGCTGCAAAAGCAGAAAAATATACTGCCAACAGTACCCTTGAAACGGTAGAGCTGTTCTGCTACAAGTGATGATAATTCGCCGCTAAATTCGGACAACCTGCCATGACCTGTGAAGCTTGTACTTCGAAGTAGATGCACAGGATTGGCAGGGAATACTGGCAGCTGTTTCCTGGATGCACAGACTGGGAATGTATAAGCAGCTGCATGCCAAACGCGCACCATGTTAGCTCATGGCCAACAAGAGCACAGCACCTGTGTGAAGCAGCCGTCCAGGCGCATCTTCATTCGGCAAGAAACCCTCAGGGTGCATGAAGTACTTGTAACCATGCAGAAAATGATACACGTGCTGTATCTGTGTGGTGTGCTGCACTTGTCACGTGCAAGTCAGCAGAGCTGTTCAGTACACTGCTTCAGAGAGGTCAATGTGCACAGCAACTAGCACTGTCTGCGGGTGTTGGTGGTGCCGGTGCATGCGCAGACGCTGTCAACCAGTCGTCAGTGTATTGCACTTGGCCAGCGGAGCAATGCTTGCAGGCGGGTGATTGTCAACCCAGCAGTGTCTGTGCATCGTCACCACCGCCGCTGCACTTAGCGTGTGAGTGTGTCCGCCGGTTGCGGGGGCAGCTTGCCACGGCACGGGCACACCCCGCATGTGTGGCGTAAAATGGATGCGCTGCCCAGCAGAATCACGGGCAGGTCTGCACGCGTGTGTCTACTCCATGAACGGCGGCAGGGGCAAGCGCTGCTGGGCCTCGTGTGGCAAAGCAGCACGGCGTGGGTAGAACACATGGTCAGTGGTGTAGTGCATGAGGTTACGAAGGTCCGATGTGTACAGGTCGGAGAAGCGTGCCAGGCGGTTGAACAGGTAGGAGTGGTTTTGGTGTGTCCTGAACAATGAGCCAAAGCGAGGGTTGAACGAACTCTTGAGCTTGTCCCTGCAACAGATGAGCACACGCGGAACAGTTCCGTTAATGTAGCAAAAGTGTACAAACAGGATTAATAAACAGAAAACCTTGATGAAGTCTTGCAAAGTACAATGCGACGTGTGTTTGCTATGGGCATTTTACACATACCTTATCTCATCTCGTTCAAGAAGCCACTCCTTGAGGAGAGCCTGTCCGGCTCCGTCATTGCTGTGATGCATCTAACGTAGCAAGGACAACCAATTCGAGAAACAAAATTAATATCAGTGACAGTGAATGCAATCTACCGTATAGGCGCGAATAGAAGCCCCGGGGCTCTATTTTTTCCAGGAGACACATCGAGGGGGGCTATATTTGAGAGAGGGCTCTATTCGAGAGGGTTAAACATTTTTTTTAATAGAACATCAATTGCTTCACCCTATTCTGGCTGATTAGTGCATGCAGTGACTGCACTCGATCATTGTACGGTAGGTATCCATGACTGCAGTTTGGGTGCAATAAGTGCAACATGTTGCACTTGCATACCGTACACGGTTCATGTACTGCACTGCACTGTACACACTTTGTACGCTTGATTATAGCCCCGGGCTTTTATACGAGACGAGGATTTATTATTTCGATTCCCTCTGACAGACGGGCTCTATTTGAGAGGGGGCTTGTATTCGAGCGCGTATGGTATGTACGCATGGAATGAAAGAGAACATAACCCTAAGAGTGCACAAACGTGCAGAGAACCCCAAGGGTGTATATCTACACCTAGACTGCCATCATGACTTTGTTTTCAGAATCACAGTATTTCTTGGAATGAACCCCGACGGCTTATCTTTTCGTCCAACCTTTTGTGTGCCACAGGGCTTCTTACAGACAGAATTTTAAAACGCATCAGCTCCATACTACGGTAAAACTGGTAATGTTTGCAGCATACATCTGTTGACGATTGTAGCCAGATGCCACTCTCAAGATCGGGCCACGAGGTGAGCCGTCGTCAGAAACCACAAAAGCTCTCAACCACACCACACGAATAACAACTGTGCATGGAAACAGAGAAACAAGAGCAGTGCTACTAGTCGAAGAAAGGGCGCTCCAACAGCAACACCAACAACACTGTACCTGTAATCTTTCCAAAAGTTGGTTGAGACCATTCAAGAACTTCACCGTGCGCACAAACTCCTCAGAGTTGCTCACTTCCACCTCATGCTAGCAAGCCGCAAACAACAACACAAACAGAAAAGTATGAACGAACAGAAAAGAAACAAAAGGCGTTTTAATTTTATTGTAGTGCCCTGAAATTAATGTACAAGCTAAGAAGAATGACACAAGTCGATGACAACAGGAGTGGCAGTAGTAGCAATGAGCACATTTGAATAGTCACCTCAAGCTCAGGGACAATGCAGCCTGTTCGAATGCCGGCATGAAGAGACGGGTCCTGCATAACAAGAACAGAAGCACCACAATAAGGCTGTGTTTACACGAGAATTTTCAACATGGGTTGAAAGTCTGTACGATCACTATAAGGCCATGGTAAAAATTATCTTTGATTCTCAAGTACGCGCGCACCGATTTTTGGCGGCGCACCGACGATTTTTTTTATTTCTATGCATGCATATGCGCACATGAAAACGGTCAATGCAAAAGGCATGAATCAGGGAGTAGTAAAATACCGGTATTTTTTTACTCCCTGGCCTGAATAATAAAATAATTTTTTTTTTTTTTTGAACCTGTGACGTACATATGTGTGACCCTGTCTTTGGAAATAAAAAAAATGTGGGAAATAAAATAAAAAATCTCTCGCTCGCACCGATTTTCACAGGCTCATGACCTGAGAATCAACTTTATTTTTTACCATGGCCTAATAGGTGGGTGTTTACACGAAGACAGTTGACTCGGGTCAATTACTGATACGCCGCCAAAAGTCCACTTCTAGAGTCCTCTATGGTCACGTGAATACTTTCGCGCAAAATTCGCCTATGCAGTGCTGTTCAAACCTGGCGTGAGATACGCACAGAAGTATGGTAGCATGATTTCTTGATTTCAACCCTCTCCCAAGGGGAGGGTTGAAATCAACCCGCAGCAAAAATTCAACCCGGGTCAAGCGCAATGCGTCGTCTAAACGCGTCAGTCAATCTGTGTTCATGGCGGGTTGAAACTTGACCCGGGTTGAACTCAACCCGGGTTGAAATGCCTCATGTAAAACACAGCCTAAGGCCTCATTTACACGACAACGATTGAAAAACGTTTTTCAATCGTTTTCGAAACGTTTTTGCTGTTTACACGAAAACGATAATCGTGTACACTGCAACACTTTTTTCGGCGCGCAATGGTCACGTGCAAAAAGTTGGCCTGGCGCAGGCTGGCGGCGGCATATTTTGAGTACAAGGCTCGTACTAGTAAAACGTTTTTGCCGTTTACACGAGAACGAAACGGAACGAAAACGATTGAAAAACACTTTGAGGCCGTTTTTCGTTTGAAACGTTTTCGAAACGTTTTTCAGCGTTGTCGTGTAAACACTCTTATCAAAATCTGTGGAAGCGTATTCTTTTGAAAACGTTTTTGACAAAAACGTTTTTCAATCGTTGTCGTGTAAACGAGGCCTAAGTGTCGACCAAGAACACTGGACAGTTTCATAGCATAGCCAGCGGCACGCAAAGGATTTGGTTGAGGGGGGCACTGAACCCACTTTAGGATGCTCGTTTCCGGCCACCCGTGCCACAGCCAGGCCTTTTCGAATACGCACATAAACCCAGGTCGAAATGTTTGAGGGGGGGGGGGGGGGGGTATGCAAACCTCCTGAAACCGCTACTGAGGGCAGTGACTTAGAAAGTATAAGGTACTGATATCGACACCCCACAGCACACAATGGCTGCCAAAGGAAGGGATGCAAGGGTTAACACACTGTCCTCGTGCTGAACGGAACACTAACTTGACCAGCAGGTGCTTACGTATGCCGGGCATGCCAACAAGATCATAGTACACAGACAAGGATATCACGGATTTCACACGGTTACTAGAAGCCGTAACTCAGGCACACCCTGGCAAAACATAACACTGTGACATCAGCAGTAGCACTTACCGCCAGGTCACCATACACATCATCACCAAAGTACAGAATCTCAGACTCCTTCCACCCAGTCATCTTCAGCAGCTCCTTCATGTTTCCCTGAAAAAACGAAAGCACAGGCAAACATTATACCACCGCTCTTGCAACACGTTGGGCACAGCAAAGGCCCAGAAAGG
This sequence comes from Sycon ciliatum, assembly GCF_964019385.1. Taxonomy (NCBI): domain Eukaryota; kingdom Metazoa; phylum Porifera; class Calcarea; order Leucosolenida; family Sycettidae; genus Sycon; species Sycon ciliatum. The sequence continues at coordinate 8,391,561 of NC_088644.1, forward strand.
GCTGCACTGCAAGGCAATACATGTATGTCCTACTTGATGGGACATTATGAGATCTCTGTCAAACAAAGCCTCTTGTATGGGAAATAACACAATGAATGCAATGCTCAAAAATGTAAGGCAACCAAATAATACACAATGCAACCTGAATTGGTCATGGTGAAACTCGATATGTAGAACACAAGAACTGACATAATGTTCCATCAAGTTGTTGCTTTTTCTCGTCTACGTCATTCTCACGTGGTCGCAAGAAACAAACAATGCATGATTGTCACAGTATGGTATACATGTACAGTTGCGTTCGGTGAAAATGCGACCCGAAGTGCAAAGCTGGCGCCCTGGATTAGTACCGATTACATCACTGTATTTGTACATGTGTACGGCCAGACGTATTCGTGCCACTGCCAGGGCGTCAGATATGCACTCTGGGTCGGATTTCACCGAGCGCAACTGTACATGAGAAATGACAAGGTGTATTCTACGTTATGTTGTCAGACCCACATGATCATGACTCATTGCTTGACGACAGCCTGCTATGAATGCATGCCACAACAAACTTCAAACTCTGAACTTTGCCACGTGGCCAGTGTACGTGTCCTTGTGGCAAGCATCGTGCAACAGTAAGCATAGTATGAGCTAGTCAACACACCTCCTGGTAGACATGGTTGGGTTCTAACGACTCAACACGCTTCCATAACGGAGAGCCAGCCGACACATCCCAGGCTCTGAATGGTCTGCAAGCAACAGAAGACAAGGAAACACGGCATCATACATCAGATGACAGGTACAGTACTGCCGGGTGCCGAAGAACGCAGTACCAAAAAAACGACCAGGCTAGAATTTCACCAAGAACAGCATACCAATGTGTACACGATGACTCAACTGTGCATAGACCATAGTACACATGTACATGAAAGTAAGAACGGCCTAGGCTATGAGGCTGACCCCCCCCCCCCCCCCCCCAGTTCTTCAGAACCCAACAGCACTGTGGTCAATAAGTCTGCTCACCTCCGGGTAGCATGGCTCAATGAAGTGAGTACATCCACCAGGGGACAAACTCTAAAAGCCTATTGGCAATGGTGCCTATCTGGCTTGAAGGTGATGATGTCCACACGGAGGGGAGGGGCATATTTACGGTCTAAATGACAACCTGCTACTTATGTCGCATCTCCGTGCAACTTGATCCGTACCATCGACCTGCTTCCAGGAAGGGCGCAAATGTCTCATGTCACCGATGAAGACACCACACCTCAAGAATCTGCAGTGGTTTGGACACACGTTCCGGGTTGGATACCTGACGGCCGCCTTTCGGTAGGCTATTGTTGGGTACGTCACATGGCATGCACGGGAGTAAAACGGGACTGCAGCTATACTACTCACTTCCATTCCTGAGTGTGAAACTGCGGCTTGCGAGCATCGACAATGACCACACGGAAGAAGCTGCGCCAGTCCTCACCAACAAAGTATGACATGCCTTCGTTACTGTAAAGAGCACACGATGAAAACGAGACCGGAACAGAAACAAGCAGTTAGGTGAGTATTACAGCAGAATGGGCAAAGTTGATGGGGAGCACTCAGAACTCAATGGCACTGGCAGCAAGCTATTCATGGTAGGGACCATCGTCAGTTATGTGGCCAACAAGGACATTAACAAAAATGTTGATTGAAAACTTTTTACACTGCTCCAGTACAGTGGAAGCATGATCTCATGAGCATATAAAACAACACTTTTACTGCACTTACATGAAGTTGAAGCTGCTGTTGGTGATGACCACCAGCTCCTTTCCAGCATTGCTCAGTCGCTGGAGCAGCTTTCGCACACCATCATCTCGGTCAACGAAGCGGCCTGAACAGCGGAAGTATCAGAAAATCATTAACAGTGTGCATTCAGAGCAACACAAACAACTAAACGATCCACAAGGTCAGCGCCAGCTAGATCTGCGAAACCGCAGCGGAAAGTAGATTTAAATTACCAACCTGAGAAGGAAAGCTTAGCACGAGGAAAGACAGTAGGGAGGTTTAGTCCCACGTAATCCGTGTGTACCTTACGTGTGTGTACCACGTGATACTCAGTGACCCACGTACAGCCGTTTTCTGATTCGGAACATACCATGTATGGAGGCTCAACCACGTTCCGCCACAACGTTAGTGAAAAATCAGAATGGAGCGCATCGTGCAAGCGATGAGGGTGCTCAGCTGAAGAAGTTTTCCAAGCATGAAATCAAAATATTCGATGAGCTTCGAAGCTTCCTGTTTGGCCAAGTTTGGGCCTTTCGCTTCACGCTTTTGTTTGTTCCGTGTGACTAAAAACAACATTGCGAACGTGGGTCTATTGCATGAACTTTACGTGTATCACCCACGTTCCCGTATCCGTTACGTGGGACTAAACCCCCCTAGTGAGCAAGTAACAACGGCACCGATGGATCAAAGAAAAGATGACTCAAGATCTGTAGTCCACAGATAGCAGCTAACAATACAAGATATCCTGGATACATACATACAAAAAAAGAAAGAAAAAAGAGTACCAATACACAAGACGAAACTCACCGATATCATTCATGACTTGGGAATGGAACACGCCACGGGAGTGTGCTTGTTTGATTGCATCCTGCAGCCATAAACCACGAATGCAAACCAGAAGTTTCAAAACACAACGATGCAGTCACTAAGTGACAGCTTCTATGGTGATATTGCATCCAAATTCAGACCCTTCATGCTATTTCAGACTCATGTGAAGACGAAACCAATCAAGCCAATGTGGACGTATTCTACAAGTACGTACGTTGATATCAGCGACGATACATGATGGATCACAGAACTTGAGATCCTTGAAGTACTGCAAGGACAAAGAAAAACAATAAACACACACACACATGCATGGGCACAAACACACATGCATGTACACAAATGCACATGTATACAGACACCAGTCTGTAAACTGGGAGCAACATTCACGAATAGCGAGACAAAATACGTGTATGCAGTCCTTACCAAAAAATCCTGACAAGATGTACAGTTAACGTTTACGTTTTCAGTGACTGCATCATTGTGTTTTGAAACTTACTGAAGCGTGGTTAGCATTGGTGGTTTATGACATGGTCAATGGTACGGTATGACTAAGAATGTTCTCGCAAGCAGCGCTCGCCTTGAGATTTAGACTACACAACCACAAGCTCTTCGTGATGGTGGACAGAGTGAGGAGAAAAACTAAGCCTAAAATAAGATCATCAACACGTCCAGGGCTATGAAAGACAGCTGACAAAGAGGGATGCAAGAGTTTTCAGTGACTTTACTTTTCAGTCTTACCTCCATTACGTTAACAATCAAGGCTACTTCTGACAGCGAGAACAAGTCATTCAGGTGGCGGAATCTTGGTCGGACGGACTGTAAAAAAAACAGCAGCACACAGAGCACTGCCCTGTCAGTGATTCAATTACAGCCAGACTGATCATATTCCGATGCGTCAATACAAAAGTGGGAGGGGAAAAAGAAAGAACATGCCCGGGGTGTAGACTGTAGCTTGCTACATGACTGTATACATAGAGCCATGCGACAAATGGAAAAAAATTCATCAGGACGGTACCACTATTCAATTTTTCAGCATACCACACACATCAGAGGTAAACTGTATGTACAGTACTGTAAACTGCCTAATATTCGCGACGGATTAATGTTCGCTATTTTCGCGAGAAGAGCGTAACGCGAATATTAACCATCGTGAAATCAAGCTTCAACAGTGGGTGTATGCACGTGACCCCCGTGCTTCGCGAACTTTTGCCATCGCAAACTAGCTGGTTCCAAAAAACCACGAAAATTTAGTGACGCGAATATTGGGCGGTTTACAGTAACTTTATTTTGCCCCTAAAAGAGGCTTTCTTCAGAGCCTAACTGTCTGGTGAAGTGAAGAACGTTTCCTCGCCAGTTTGCTGTTTGATTATTCGCACACCTCCTACAACAAATTCTCCACTGGGTGGCAATGGCACCAGATAAAAGACGCTCGGATAATGTCCGATGGTACAGTACACTATTACGGTAATATCAATAATCACTCTAGTAAATGCAGTGGTATCTGGTTTCTGTGACCCTTGTAGTGTAACAAAATAACTGTTACTTGCCGGAGGCAACGTATATCAACTCACCCTGGAATTGCCATAGAAGTTATTCATGTCCTTGTCAGCAACATGGAAACCACCATAGATATCCTTGACCTTCTCCACAGGAAGTAGCTGACGACCTCTAAAGATGTCACAAAAAAGAAATCCACCAAGAACCATAGGCAGAGGAACACACCGATATGGTCTGAGGGGGAGGGGGGGGGGGGGGGACACACACATACAGCCATTGGGGCAAAACTGACAGGAGAAATACAAAGGAAATGCAGTTCATAAAGTCACCACCGCTCACCTGTATACTGCAGATTCCTGGATGTAGCGGAAGCAGTCGATCTTCAGCAGCAGACCCTGTCCAGGAAACAGCACAGCACCAAATTTAGAACGGGGTCGGCAAGTAACAGTAGACCCAACAGAAATAAATGTTTTTAAACAAAAACCGTATAACCTGCAGTCCAGCAAACGTTGATGCCTGCTATCTTTACCCTGGCCAAGAGCTGAACCTTCTCGTTCAGCCAACTGTCATTGTCAATCAAATGGCTGTGCATATCTTGCATCTACTAAAGGAAAAATAGGAAACTTGGGCACGCTTAGCCAGATTCGTCGATGAAAAAGGACATCATAAGCACACAGAAATACACAGAACTATCATGTTGCAGCAAAGCGAAAGGAAAACAAATGTGACTAGCAAGGACAAGGTGCCGGCAGTTACATTTGTAATGTCTAAGTGAAGTCCACGGATGCCAAAATCCCAGTCAGCCTCCAGCTTTCGTATCTCCTCGGGGTACTAGAAGCAGATAGTCACACAGCAAGAACACAGCGAAACTTCAGTACAGTCAGACCTCGCTTCACCGCCCACATCCGCTTTCCACAAAAATGATCCGGATAGGCGAGGGATCCGGATAATCAAACACACATACTGTATGTACGCATGGCATATGCCGTAAATCGGTAGCCAACGATTTTCTTCCGGATGGCGACGGATCCGGATAAAAGAGGACCGGATAAACGAGGTATGACTGTATTACATACCGTATTATCTCCCACCGCTTTAGGAGCTGTATCTGCGCCTTGATCCTTGAAGGGTGGTGGCGTTCCTACGGATGCGGAAAGCCCGGCTTCCAGCCGAGTCTCACGCGAACCGTGAAATTTTTTATATTTTTTTATCTCTAATATAAGCACAGTCTCCAATAATAGCACGTCTCCAATAATAGAACACCTTGGGGCGGCATTCAAAAAATAAAGTGCTCAGTCTCCATTAAAAGTACACTGTGTAAATTCATTATCTGTACCGGCGAAAAAACCCTGAAATGTGTGTGTCTGACATGAATTTGGCATGGCAACATGCCTCTGAAATGAGGTTGAAATAATAATGGAACGTCTCCATTAATAGCACGGGGCGGAGGTACATTGAAAAAATAAAGGACCGTGCTTATATTAGAGATAATACGGGTAAGCGTATACGCTGGATCAAACAACTAGCAAACCATAACACAGGGCCATGAAAAATAGTACGTTACGGGTCCGTCCAACGTTGATGAATAGTATTTCAAAACGAAAAGTTTTCGCGCAGCGGCGGGTGGGTTTGTGAGATTTTCGTTTCAAAATAATTCTTGAATGCACAAAACCCCAGCCAAAGTTATTATGCTGAAGATTGAAATCAACAGTTTGCTTCATGTCGTTATACATGTACAGTTGAACATCGATTATCCGACCATTCGATTATCCGTAACAGTTTTTTTGGGCGCACGTGCCGTAGAGTACGCACTGTGCATGTAGTGAGCCATTCAAAAAATACGAAAATTTTGAAAAGTAAAAAGTAAAAAGGTCGTGCGGCTAGTAATAACCACTGAAAGTGTGTGAGTGACAGTTTTTTCTTATCCAGAACATTTGCCTTATCTGAACACCGCCTGACAGTTGTCTGCCCAGAAGTGGTCGGATAATCGATGTTCAACTGTACCTGCAGAAAAAGGTGGCTGGGGCCGGGGGCTGAAAACACCCAAGAATATTTCATTTTGAAAATAAGATTATCAATAACACCAGACAGCCCAATTATACACATGCATGAATGCCAACGTATGTTATATCCAGGGCAAAGTTTACTGCCACTTCACCCTAGACTAACACATTAATATTTTCTGTGTAGCACCCTACTGTAAGTTTACTAATTTTCGGCTCATTCAAATTTCAGCCGCAACAAATTTTCGGCCTGTACTGCTGCCGCCTGTATACACTGTCACACTGAACTTTGCAAAACAAAATTCCGCCTGCAACACGTTTTCAGCCAAACATGACCAGGCCGAAAATAGCCGAAAATAAATATGCGCCGAATATTTGCTGACTTGCAACATAGAGAATGAGTTGCAGCCTACAACACACAGAGCCATCTTCAAAGTCAACACAAACACACGGAGAGATGGAGAGCCACAGCGCCACTGCACCTACCTTCTTTTCCTTGACGAGGTAGTCAATGCATGCATCATAGATGACCTGTTGGACATTTCTATTGTACCTTGCCAACGTGAAGTCATAGTCAAAGCCATAAACCTTGATCTCAGACAGATTAAGCTCATTGTTGACAAACACATCCACTGGTATCTTCTGTCTGGAGCTCATGACAGCTGCACGGGATAATTGTAAAAGAAGGCAAAACATTCGCACAAAGGCAAGAATAGAGATGATGGGATGTGCACAGAAGCTTGTAGGGAAGTTTGGGGATACTAGTACCGTAAAGTACCGTTGATCCGCCCCCTGTCAATTTTCTACCTGTGAAGCAACTTCGGCGTATACAACGAAAATACGATGTTGAACCGACGCATGCACTGCTGTACACAATACTTGCCAATCCAGGATGAAAATGTGCACAATCCAGCACATCGAGTCTGAACTTCTACGTTGTTGTACATCGTACTGCACTTGACAGCCTTGATCTAATTCCTGCCCCCTGCCAAAAACCCAGCTGGGAAGCGACATGGCGTGGGGGCGGATCAACGGTACTTTACGGTAACCCAACATTTCAGAACCTGTAGTCTTTTGAATGCTGGGCTGAATGGTCTTGGTTCGAGGAGGTTACGATGCACCACTCGTCAGATATCCCCTCTCACGCTACAAAGGCATCCAGTGAACCAAGTCTAAATAATCATCATCAGCATCATCATTATGGAATGGCAATGTGTTCGATAGGGAATATCTGGTGAATGATGCATCGTATCCCGGCAATGCAATTAGCCCCCAGCAGGGCATGCAAGACCATGGCATACTTGACTGTCGGCCAATCAACCAGCACTAACACCTTCAGATCATCTTCAGATCACCTTCAGGCTTCATCCGTAGGCTTCGACTGAAACCACAGAACACTGGTGGCCGTAAGAGACAGGCGACTATATTAAAGAATCCGTGTGCGGCCGCGTCATCGAGTAATCCACGAGAGACAGTGCACCATAGCCTCACCAAGACCATTATGGCTCTGCACCCAAAACACTACAGGTTCTGGAGCTTTCATTTTATGCCGACGTTCCCCTTTAAACTGGACCGGTCGTTTTCTACCTTCTCAAATATGTACAACCCAGAACACAAGAGTGGTATTCAACCCTTCCAGCCACAAATTCCCCACACAGGCATAGTGAACTCTGAATGCGGAACATGTGGGCCAGTGGTCGGTGGTGACGACCAAGTACTGTATAACATGTAATGTTAGGTGTAGCAAATTGTCGGAATCAGGGACCTGCCAGGTTTCAGGTGCAATGTAAAATTAGGTGACCAGCGTTTCTTACGCCTACAGTGAATACTCCAGCGCCATTTAAGTGTAATCTAGAGGTACAGTATTTGGCTGGTTTCTCTCCAGAAATTTAAGTTTCTGTAAATATACAAATTTTCGGCAGCTATTTAATTTCGGCTATACCGTAAAATCCCGCCAGAGCGCCCCGTCTCTCCCATCCGCCCCTCCCTGACTTCTTGTCAGGGACGGGTTTGATTGTATCCTCGTATGACTCTGTCGCAGTCTGTGATGCCGTACTGCACTGCAGACGCGTGCTCGACCCCGTTGGAAATGTACGCAACAGTGCCCACCCTAGTACCCTCCTGACCAGGGATCGCACAAACCCAGCGTTTTGTCGGGTCTTTTCGACTCCTGGCTTTTGACCTTTGGTCGGTGTACGAGATGCACGAACAGTTTTCGTAGGGTGACTACTTTTTCATGTAGCACTGAATGCGGCAAGTAGGACTCGCCCATCCGCCCCTCCCCACCTGAAGCGTCGAGGAGGTAGGGGCGCTCTGGCGGGATTTTACGGTATTCGGCACCGACCCAAAACGCCGATGAAATTTTTCACAGCATCTGTCGCACTATATACATGCCCTCTACCCCACGCCGAAAATAAATCGCCGTCGAAATGTCAAAAATCGTGAAGTGCCGAAATTTTGCAGCGCCGAAATTTTGTATATTTACAGTACACCGAAAATAGGATGTGACCAAGAACTACTACCGTTCTGGCAATATATGTTGCCGCAGTGAGGCCATGAAGCGTTACATTGGCACATGTTTGCCGCACGCAGGGCGTTACATGCAAAGTCGCACAGGAGCCGTTACACAGGTTTCTATATTGCCGCAGTCCTTTTTTTGCTATTGCAGGACTTCCTGCTGCGTCCAGTTTTGAACTTTTCACCACGCGGTACACGTGCTTTCACAGTTTTCAGCCTTTTTTGCAATGAAAAGATCGCCGCACCCCGCCGGACGCGCGTTACGAACTCAACGAAAATTTGTCGCACTAGCCTGGTCGCGCGTTACGCCGCACCCCCCTGCGTTACGCGTTACGCGGCAACATATATTGCCAGTACGGTAGTAAGTTACTTGAGACCACGTGCGCACAGCGACGCTGTTGTTCGTGTTCGCAACCGGAAAAGGCAGGACAACACAGTGTACATGTACAGTCCTGCTCAATGAAATCCAGTGGTGTCACTCAAGTTTGCGTCCTGCACGATTTCGCCGCCCAGTGTTCGCAAGTCTTATAGGGCTGGGTAACGCCCAGTACGCAGTGTGTACTTGAGTGACGTGACTGGATTTCATTGAGCAGCACTGTACTGGCTGAGTCTCATCACAGATTACAGGTGCACTCTAGACAGTGCACTTGTTCAGGGTAGCCGCGACTTTTCAATTCAAACAGGGGGAAAAATGTACTGTATTCAAGGAATGAATGGTTTGCTCAAGTGCATGACTTTCACAACATTTTTCCACACGCAAAAGAGTTCGAAGACCCTAGGAAATGAATACTAGTGCAGTAATAATAACTGCTAAAATGCTAAAACATTGCTAGATAAACATACCGATACGTTTTTTCAAAGCACTGTAGTCCTCTTGGATGTCCTCCATGCTCGATGCCTGGCCAAACTGCCTGCCAGCAGCACATAGCCGCCAGCAGGACGGAAGAGATGCTAGACAACGCCGCGACGGAGAAAATAGAGCATATGCCATCTTCCCTTTCCCTTTGGCTCAGCTGTGCGTTTCCCAATAGCGTGCCACAATACAACAATAAACTACAATTCTCTTCATCAATGACAGTGACTAAGAAACTAATTCTACGACATTCGAAATCCAGGACGAGTTTGCAATTACAACACACAGAGTGACCAATTATAGTGGTCTACACTACAGTGAACTGAATAGCAATATTATCCATACAACTTCCAAGCCACTGGATGATGGTTGGCACTCGTATTATTTCAAATAATTGGTGCACGACAAATCTACGGTAGTGCAGTCCTTTGAAAGCTTCGGCTTCACCAGTGTTCACTGGCTTTGTGTGTTTTGCTGGTTTGATGGATGGAGTTTGGTTGTTGTGCAACTATTTTTGTACAATGCATGCATGCCATGTGCACGTGGCCATGGCACGCACGTGCGCATGTATTTAGTGCGCGTGCATTTATGATTAAAATTAATTATTTTAGGCCGAGTAAAAAAAATTACTAGATGATCGTCCTTTTTTTTGGAAAAATCGGGGAGGGCGGGAGGATTTTATTTTTATTTTTTTACTTTTTACCCTCTCATGCACACAGTGTACACAACAACATCAAGGTTTTTTTTCTCTTTTTTTCTTTTTTTTTCTTTTTTTCTTTTTCTTTCTTCAGCAGATCGATACTGACGTTGTGATATACTAGTAGTATGTGGTCCATATAGTAAAGAAAGTATTAAACAAAGCGTGCACATGTTTCCTGCATCCGCGATCGGTAAAAAACCAACGATTTCGGCAAAAACTCACGATTTAAAAAATAAAATATTTCTTGGGGCGCTGACAAAAACTGGGGCGGACGGGGACGATCATCTAGCTTTTTTTTTTACTTGGCCTTAGCGACGCGACGTAGATCACTACACTACAGACTACAAAACTGAAAATGTAGACGACTTGTTGATTCCGCGTCGAAGCGTCCTCGCTGCCTAGCGCTAGGTCTACTGACTCGACTACGTTCTTCTGTCTTGCTTGCGATGAAACTACCCGTACGAGCCCGCTGACATGACCAAGGCGTACTTTCGACTGAACTAAAATTTAATGTCATGAGTGCGCTAAAACTTTGTGATAGATCTGGTGTCTACGTCTACGTCTGTGGTGATCACGTTTCCTGGATTCGAAACAAACTGGGTTGGGCGCATTCGAGGCGCTAGGCGTAGATCTACGCGTAGACATTCTACTGCATGCATGCATAATGCGTCATGGTCAAGTGCTCACATGATCACACACGTGCGCAGCTCAGCCGCCTTTTTTTATGCATGCATGCAGGCAACCCTGATCTGAATGGCTGAAGGGATCGTAGTAAAATCACAGTTTACACAGCGTGCACGCGTGGTGTATGCAGCTAGCTTGTTCTTTGCATCTACAGTTCAAGTTTTGTTGCTAGTTTTCTTCCTTGAAGACTTCGCTTCCTTCTCTCAACATTATGTTTACCCCTAATTTATGTGAGCTGTTGGTTTCAAATCAGGTGAACAAAGGCATCTTATGTAGAAACACGATTGTCGGCTACAATCACTGTATAGAATGGTGATCGTACCATCAGACTTTTCCGATTTGCAGTTGTAAGAAAATTATTTTAGCCCGAACTGTCCAACTGGAAATATGGCTGATAGTGGATTTTCTGACGGTGAGGTGTGCTGTGATGCCGACACCATACATAAGTCTGGCGAGGGAAAGATCGGTCCGTGCTCCAAATGGATCTCTTCCTCCAACTTGTGGACGGACACCGAGAGTGACCATGAATCAAACGATTTCAGTGACGATGAAATCCTGTTTGATTCGAATCAGGCGAACTCTAAACAAAACGATTTGCAGACCACTGAAACCTCTGGGAATGATGAGGATAAGGATGAGGAAGAGGAGGAAGATGACGACGGTGAGGAAGAGACCAGTGAAGAGGAGAGCAGCGAGGAGGAAGAAAGCAGTGACGAGGAGGAAAGCAGTGATGATGATGATGACGACGACGGCGATGAGTACGATGAGGAGGACTGGGATGTGGCTGGTGAAACTCAAGACGTTTTCCCAGAGTTTTCACTGCCATGCACCCCTCTCTTATCACCCATTATCCCTAACTTATCCATGGGATCGCCAGTAAATCCTCTAATACAGCAGCTGCGGAGTATGGGCACATCAACACCTGCTACAAGCTGTAGTGATTCTACTTCAAGTACGGAGGGATGTACTGGAGGCCCACGTGTACGTGGCAAACTAGAGCGTACAGTATCACTGTCCTTTGGGCCCAAAATCTTGGGTAAGCTCGATTCCGTCTCCTCTGGCAGTGAGACTGAGGAGGTGCCTGAATTACACATCCGCGAGCGTTTAGAGTTGCTAAAGAAGCGCTATGCAGAGAAGAGAGAGAAAGTATTTATTTCAGATAGTAAACTACATAGAAAATGCTGTGCAAAGCGACCACTACAATCAACTGCTGAGGATGCATCCACATCTGCTCAGAAGAAGGTTCGCTTCTTGCCGGACAAGGACCTTGTCACTGTACACAGAATCATAGCCTGGGATCATGCATATCGTGCCGCTAGAATCAGCGACTGGAATCGCGTACGGCGAGATGAGGTACGCTTCAAGCGACACATATGCCAGCTGGAGGCCGTTATTTCCCCGGTACTCTGCCTGTCCCATCGCACTAAATGCTTGGCGATGGTGACCAAGTCTCTAGAAGCATCCTGCCAGAAGCTAGTGTACCGCGAGCAGTAACACTTTTTCCCCCTCCTCATCTTTAGGTAGAGCTGAAACACAGCCAGGTTTTCACCCCCTCTTTTCTTTTTCATTGAATCCATGTTGTGCTTTGCAAATAGAGCATGACAGTTTAATCTTACCAGTAATCAATTTTTTAAGGTTGAGCTGGCAACAACCTGAATATGGTACTAATAATTATTATTATGACAGTTTATAACGGGACTCTCAATACTCGACTTGTATTCTCTGGCATGCAACTTATCAATATTCCTGGTACATGACAGTACTGCATGATACCAAGCTTGATTTTATGTTTGGCGCAGGCTCATAATTTATATTTATGATCTTGTTTGAATAATGTACGTGCTCCATTGGTAAGTAGGCTAGGTTTTACTGTACTTTCGAACGCCTGGATGATTGTTTTGCTACTTTGGTAGCTTTTAATAGCGTCTTGTTTGCTCCATGTCTCTTTTGTTTACCGTTCTTGTGAGCTGCTCTGCCACTCACTTTTGTCTCCGTTTTTTCATCCTGTTTGTAACCGTCTATGTGTAACCACCTCAACCTCCCACGTATAGATGTCTCAGTTGTCTGATGATTGCCTAACGGCATGAAACTCAGAGTTACAACCAACCTGAACGTCCTCCACTGAGTCTGCGATGTCTCGTGTGTGTTTGTCTAAGTGCAGCACGGAATCATTTCCAAATCCACCTGACGAGTCTGGTGATTTTAAGGGTGGAGTTTGTCGGCGGTTCAGTACCGGGTAGCCAATCATTATTGTCACTACTATTGTAGATCATCTTTCGAAGAATCCCTTTGAACCTCTCTCCGCTCTCCAAGGGTGTCATCGATTGGCGAATCTGGATTGAGCGCGAGCAGGCGGTGTGGTCCGAGCAACGCAGCTACGCTGGCCCAATCGAATGAAGCAGGGGTGTGTAGTATGCAAAAGGTATGCATATCGTACAAAGATTCTGTGAAAGCTATCTGAAAAACATCCATTGCCACTCCCGGTGTGGTTGGATTGCACTCCAACACACGCTCACTCGGAGTGCACTTGCTAGGGATTCGGCCAATCGATCCCCAATTCATGTGTCAAGGAAAGTACAAGCAAGAGGGGTTATGTACTCTTGGTACAAGTGTATGCTGGCCCACCTTTGTTTTTGTGTTTGCCCATACAAGCCACTTACAGTACTGTGCCTTACATGAGTCTCTACGGGCTGTGAAAAGAAATTCTTGGGGCTGTGTGGGATGGTCTGACCACAACCCAAAGAGAGGCAAAGAGTATACCGGTACCAAGAGTCCATAGGGGGTTATGGACTCTTGCCGGTACTACAAAACAGGAATTATCGTACTCCTCGACCACAATCGAGAAACTCAGAAACAGATACCGGTACATGTAGTACTACTAGTAGCAGATGCACATACAATGTATCGTTGGTTATGCTTGGAAGTGGCAGGGCCGTAGCACCCGGTCCAGCCATGGCCGGACCTACTAGCTTGTATTTCGAAAAAGTTGACCCACCCAATTCGTGCAAAACAGGGTTTTTTGGCAATTATTTCCGGTCAAGAATCCCGGGAATTTGGCCAGACCACCTGAAATACCGGCCCTGCACGGAAAGGTTATTTTCCAACCGTGCCACATGACTGGGCACGAGGAGCAATAATCTCAACCAGGGAGTAGTAAAAGGGGTTGGTATTTACTACTCCCTGATTCCAATACATGCACAATGTAGCGAATAGAACATTCGACATCTTCCTGGCCTGGACTTCAATTTACAGTTCGGATGTTCCCGACAAATATTCACGCTCATACAATAGAGCATGACTTGTTGACTACCTGTGATTGCGATGACAAGCACCCAGCCTATGTCGCATGCGCCCACTGAGCAATGCAGTTCACACTCTACAAGTGGACACAGTACTGTCAGGCGACGAACAGGCTATCCCGAGCCGCCAGTTTATCGGTGCCAGACAGTACTGTAATGCTATCACTGTGCTGCACAAATGCCTGGCAATAGAGTCTCACACAGTTATAACTTCTCGTCGAAACAAATACCAATAAGTATTTCAACTGCGCTGCAGTGCCCAAGTTAAAGCCTAATCTGCACATCAATCCATGAGGACTCCAGCTCTGCTGTACATGTAGCTCCAGATCAAACAAATGAGATTTACACCGAAATCATGTCCGATAGAATTGAGCAGGAGACATATTCAGGACAGCAGAACGGTCATGTGCGTTGCTGTATGTCTCGAGCAACCGTGTCCAGAGAATCACCGGCGAAATGGAACATGTAAAACGACAAACTTGTACCACTGTGCGGCAAAAAACGAGACGGAGGAAATATGACTGCATAAAGTGAAACATTCGTATTATGATCAACCTGTCTTTTTTCCTGAATTCTATGTTGCGCATGGAAGTGTTGCGATGTAAACAGGAACTAGAAAAAAGGTCGGTCAGGTTTCCAGAGGATACCAACTCCAGCTACAACCATCTGCTCTACAGGAATATAGGATTCAGCACTCGTTCGCTGGCTCAGAAGCGTACGGCGTTCGGTGTGCTGCGTGCGCAGCGTGCACACACCTGGCGACCGAGGCAACAAATAATCATAATTAAAAACCTACTGGAAAATAGTCAACCTCAAAAAGGTAGTCAGATCCAGAGTGGCTTGCCGCCTTAGTGACAGTCAGTCTCATACTACTCAAACCTTTCACGTCTGATATCACCTCCGTCTTCCACTCCTTGACGCGCTCGAATCGCCTGAATTCGACAAGTAAGAGTAAATCACGGCCGTTGCCATACTGATCAGTCTCTGCTGATTCAGAACACAGATGGTGAGTAACAGCACACAAAGAACGCCCAGTAATGAGCCGTGCTTCAGTGATGACTCAGTCTCCATGTTGACAGCGAGTGGGCTGAATTCTAAAGTGAAATGGCGATGCAGCTCTCCTGGTAGAACGGTGAAGCGCACCTCGGCCTGCAGGCCACTGAAAGTAGAACGAGACAGAGAGCTCTCCACTACATACCGATAAACAACGGGCGCACTTGCGGATGGCAGAGCAGCAAAGTGGAAGAAGGGCTGATTGCCAACACTCACGATTTGCACTGGCGATGATGTCAGGTGCGGTTCCGCAAACAGCATCACCTTCAGCGTCGAAAGGTGTTCGCTCCTGTTTGCCTTAATGTAGCCACTCAGTTCCAACTGCGATTGCGGGCGGAAGACGACAATGTCAGCACCCCTGACATCAGCGGATGACACGGACACGGTGCGCGTGGCAGGAATAGCACGCAGGAGGCCACCAGAGCCATTGTCGCCGACGGCAACTTCATACTGGCAATCGGGCAAGAGACCGCGTAGTCGAAACATCCCGTCATCACCGGATACAGCACTCTCCCTCGAACTGCTGCACTTACCAAGGCCCTGGGCATTGACAGATATACTGGACTCAGTCATACCACCCAAAGAACGAGTGATACCAAAGCAGCTGAACGCCACGCGGTGCGCCGAAATATCGACGTTCACGGTACCACCTTCAGACACATCAATCAGCTTAGACGCCGGATCGAAGGAGTACTCCTTCAACATACTGCGCAGGTAATACTGACCAGGGGCGAGGTTTAGAATGCGCAGCTGACCCTTGTCATTGGTAAAGTTATTGCTTCTGAACTTGCCACCACTCAGCGAGACCAGAACACCAGAAACAGGAGACTTGTCACCTTTGGAGAGCACTGCAATGTTTATTTCACCAAGCTTGGACAACATAAAGTCAGTGGTGGAATCAGCAGCAGATTCAATCACATACCCATCCAGGAAAGCTGACACTGAATACTTCCTGTCACTGTCAATTGGACCGTAGCGGTACTGTCCTTTCGTGTCCGTAAGCAGATCAACGTTTTCGGCATCAGATTTAAATTTCAGCAAGATCTTCACACCAGCCACGGCAGGTGTTACTTTTCCGGCGATGTACACACCACGACGTCCACGGAAGGCAGGAACACGGTCAGGGCAGGAGATGCGGGGAACGGTGACAGATTGAGACGGTGGATCAAAGAGCACATCCTCGAGCTGGGGTGTTATGACCAAGACCTCATCTGAGCGAGCCCAGTGAGTGTAGTGGTATATGAACTGAGGCGAGCCATCTTGTGCCTTGGCCGACGTAGACTCCAGCGGCCCCACAATCACAGGCTTTTCTGCTTCCTTGCCAGGGGACTGCTTGACAACAGAGACGTGCATGCCAGCGCTGCGTTCGGCCAAGATGATAGAGCCGGACACACGGTGAGCGGAAGCAGTCAACGAAACCACACCAGGTACTGCGGTGCTGTAAGTGAACGGCTCGCCGGTGAATTTGTGACATGACTCCGTGGTGAGTTGATAAATACCAGCACGTGGCAGACACACTTGACTGGAACCCTCCACAAGACTACTTTGGCCCTGCACTGAGGGCACAGAATCGGACTCGTTACCATTGCCATTTGTGTAGTCTGCATCATCCGTGAGCTGATATTTCAGGGTCAGAGAGTGTGAAGCTAGGCACTTGAGCAAGTGTCCGATTTGCTTGAATACTGTCGGCTGCACATCTTCCGAGCCGACCATGATGTCAAAGCTGGTCTCCTTCCAACACCACTTGTCATACAGGATAGAGAGCTTGTACTGGCCAGGAAGGATGTTCTTGAACGCAACACGAGCGATGAGACTGTCCTCATCAATCTGCTGAGCGTTGAGAACGGTACGTTTGGAGTCTTGACGCGTCAGAGACTGCAGCGCAACAGGCAAGTCAGTACAGGGTGAGGACATGCAAACGATTTCTGCGGTGACGGTTGCGAAAAACTGAGAGAAAACGACGTCCAGACGAGGAGAATCAACAATTTCTACTGGATACGAGACTGGGTGCAAGAGAAATCCAGCTTTCTTATCTGCAGCTGTGGCCACATACGCAAGCTGCCATTTGCCAGCCGGGACCTGGAAGCAAAACTTTCCTTCCTTGTCACAAGTTGCCGTTTGCTCTTTACCTTGTTGATCGGGAGCCGAGAGTCTAATCTGTCGACTGGAAATGGGTGTAGGGCTCTTGGTTGATGTTGCCAGTGACACCTTTCCACAAAGAGAGAACTCTGACGCAGCAATATCGCGAAGCTGTGGAGCAGACGCCGAGACGGTGACGTCTTCGGACTTGAAAAAATACCCTTCTGCCTCAATTGTGAGTTGATACACACCAGCTCTGACGTGCTCCAGGAAGTACTGTCCTTTGGAGTCAGTCACAGCCGGCCTACTTAGGCCTTTAGCGGATACAGTGGCACCCTTGAGGCCAGATCCACCTTGCTTGTTGAGCACCCGGCCAAATACAGTGAAGCCGTGGACACGGAACGCTTCCTTCAGCTCAAGGCTATCATGGCCAACGGTGAATGAAAGTTTCCTTGGCAGAACATCAAACGTGATGTGCTCGCTGCGATAGTACGGGCGAATGTGATACTCGCCAAGAGGTAGACTATCGAAATGGAAGCGACCGTCCTGACCGGATTTGGCCTCACAAAGCAGCTCACCAGGAATACTGTCGCCATCCAGCTTCGGCTTGTCCACTGTAGGGCAGACTACAGGAACACTCGGTGAGCCGAACAGCAAGAGGCTAACACCAGATGTGGGCTTGCCTTCGTTCTCCACGAAGCCATGTACGTCATACCCCGACACTACAAAGTCATCGGATACCGCAGCGTTCTCCGTTTTCAATTCAACCGTTGTGGAAGACTTCTCGAGTTTCCACACTTTGTGAGAAGCAGAAATAACATACTTGCCTGGCAGCAAGCCTGGGAAAAAGTATTGCCCGTTGGGATCAGTCTGAACAGTACTGATGACGTCATTTGAGTTGTCCTTAGTTACACTGACATCAACGCCTCCTGGACCCTTGGTTTCTCCACGACTGACTACACGACCACTCAGTGCAAATCCTGCAAACACGAAGTTGAGATCCTCTCCACGACTGCAGGCGTCTGTTTCACCGTCCACATTCAGTATAACGCTTTCTGGCAAGAATTTCCAGCCATTTGGCGGCTCCACGCGCAGCACAAACTCTCCTTTATCGTAAAGAGGAATTAGAAAATATCCATTGTTCGGCGCACAGTCGGTGCGATACTTTTCAACGCCGTCCTTGGTGTAGAGTACGACTTCTACTTGGCTAAAGTTTACTGATATGTCAGACTGAATGAAACCTCCGCATCCTACAAGGTCTCCAGCTGACACGGCGGACAGCATGGAACACAATGTGAACAGGATAGCGGTGGACAGTACAGCCAACGCCATGCTGCCTCAAGTGAGTGGAACTAAAAGGCTAAAAGAAATTTACAGCATTGTTTCAAAACTACAAAATTGAAAAGAAGGATAGGATCGATATCGCGATGTGCATGAAAATCGAAAGGCAAAGGGCAAAAAAGCGAAAAAGATTGGCGAGAGATTTTTGTTACGATACGTCACGTGCACGCAGCGGGGCATGCCATGCAGATTCTTCACAAAATGTGTTATTTTTTATTGTTTTTTTTATTTATTTTATTTTATTTTTTTAATCGAACGCACGCGCACTCAGTATCACGTGGTAGAGTAAACAGAAAAAGAAAGAAAAAAGAATGTTTGGCACCTATGAATTCAGGGGCCGGGGATGGCCCACGCGCGTACGCCTGGTAAAAAGAGAAAAAGAAAAAAAGAAATCATAACAAAGAAAACTAAAGAAAAAAGAATGTTTGGCACCTATGAATTCAGGGGATGGCCCACGCGCGTACGCCTGGTAAAAAGAAAAAAAAGAAAAAAAGAAATCATAACAAAGAAAACTAAAGAAAAAAGAATGTTTGGCACCTATGAATTCAGGGGATGGCCCGCGCCTGGTAAAAAGAAAAAGAAAAAAAGAAATCATAACAAAGAAAACTGTTACTAATAGCGAAAACAATACAGCCATATAACAGGAGGTGAGGGTTAACCCAGATGACACTCAGCATTCACTAAAGCTGAGGGGCACTCCAGCTGCTGATCCAAAGGTGCTCGCCTGGATCGATGACCTCTTAAGCTTGCAATCGCCGATCTGATGAGGGCAAACCCTAGGCGGCAACGGAGGTGAGCCATCACCATGGAGAACGGTTCCTTCCGCTTCTCGGCCAGCATTGATGCAATGCGCTTGAGGAAAGCAGAGGCAGCCTTGCCTTGACCACCGGAGGCACAAAACACCAAGGGGACGAACGATGCCTTCTCTACTTCCCTAACACGCTCTTCATAGTGTCGCCGTTTCTCCTTCTCGTGCTTAGTGAACGTGCTGTTGAGGGAGGGAGCGGTGTTCGATCGGACAAAAGGGTTAAATACCCGGACATCAAAGAATGTCCTCTCGAAACGGCCGCCCCACACCCCGCTGGCAGCAACATCTAGGCGGGCGCCATCCTCGCTGATTGCAGTACGATGCCTCATCCGTTCCCCGGCATGCCGGCATGCACGTGTTACGTGTACGTGTACGTGTACTACCGGTACTACAAATACCGGTTTTCCGCGACCGGACGGCGTCCACCGAGGATCAGGCGCGTCTACGTCTGGATGTGGCGGCGAGTGGCGTGTGGGGAGGACGGTTTGAACGCGTTTATCTTGATGTACGGGTGTTTAACCCTTTCGCTCCTTCAAACCGTTCCTCTTCTCTCGCTGCTCGCTACCAGAGCCATGAGCGAGAGAACTTGCGGCGTCGCAGGTATGGTCAGAGGGTGCAAGAAGTAGTTGAGCGAGCCTCCTTCGTACCTGTCGTATTCTCAGCCACAGGTGGAGCCGGTCGAGCTGCTTCCGCTCTTCTCAAGCGAATTGCTGCTCTGTCTGCAGAGAAATCCGGAGAGCCATACGCAATGGTGATGGCGTTGTCGTCTTGGTTTTGGTCTCCTGCGTGCCAGTGTTGCCTGCCTTCGCGGTGCCCGGCGGATGCGCCGCGTCAATGATCAGTCTGCTGTCCTCGCAAACGCGGAGGCTGCATTGATTTAACTTTCTTTGCAACTCCTGCAGCCTAGGTACTGAGTATCATTGTTATCTTGTGTATGTGTGTATGCGTGAGTCAACAGCTTTGATAAAGTTCTTGTGTTTACCCCTCTTGTTTTCTCATCATTGTGCTGCTTTTAATTTGTAATCTTGCCCGTAAAAGAGGCTGTTGCGGACTTAAAAAAAACTACAAATACCGGTACCGCGGTATGCTTGGTGGCAGGGAGTAGTACAATACCACAGCGGCGTCGGAAGGTATTTTAGTGTGGTACGGTCAGCCATCTGAAGTACAATTGACTCGTGGGGGAGTGGTGGCTGAGCCGAAAATTTTGGAATTTTAGATCCCAGATCAGTGTATTTTGTTGACTCACGGGTATCTGGGGCAAAAAGTGGTACGGTCAATACCGTAGTGACCGTACCGTGTGCGACGCCCCTGTACCGTATTGTACTACTCCCTGCTTGGTGGTGCGTAGTGCATCCTGTGATCCCCCCCCCGGCCCCCCTCCCCGGAGTTCCCCCGGCTCCGGGCTGGGGCCGGCCCCCAGTTCTGTAGTGAGCTGATCTGCTAAATAATAGGGCTTGAAAGTGCTACGTCACAGCATAGCAACAATTTCAAAAATTCAAAAACTGGATCCACTTGGATCCAGTTTTTGTATGGATCCAAGCACATTTCAAGCGGTCTTACCCACAGCATGGTGATTTAGCCAGTGAAACTGACTGATTTGGCTACTGGGGGCGGGGTTACAACTGGTGGCGAAATAAAAGTCACACCTGCATGCGACATGAGTGGGTTGCTATGCACCCACATACTTAGGCAATAGCAAAGTCACACCTTAGTGGATCCAAAAATAGAAATCTGATGTCAACTTACTACTCCCTGGCCGTTTTGACGTCATCACTTTCAAGCCCTATTATGGGACTCTCTGTGTGAACTTTGCACTCCGACCTGTACTTGTAGACTCCTTCACTTGGCTTCAAGGTTGCAGTTTCGAACTTTCGTTCCCCTTGCATTTTGTTATCTCCATATTGCCATTGTTGCTGTTTGGCTCTTGATTTCGAGTTCGGGTGTGAACTTACTTTGTTGCTGTACCTGGTTGGCAAGGGTGTTGCGGAGCTGGACAGTAATTTGTTGCTGAGATGTAAACAACTAAGCTGCCGGCAGCCTGCTACACGTGAACTCCATTCTCTTTTCCTGTCCAGCTGCTTAGCACAGGACCAACAGTGCTTCTTCTCCGATACTCTAGCCGTAGAGCCTGATAGCTGTTCAGCTTCACTGAAGCGCAGGCAACCAGTTGATCACTTCTTTACACAGTAGAGCAGATCAGATTCCTCCGGGTCGTTCGCGAATGAGCAAGCGAAAGCACGCTGAAAATGAAGAGGAAGACCTGTTGCAGGAGGAGCTCTTTCTAGATGCTTCGAAATGGGACCCAAAGCTCGTCCTGGGGAAAATTGAAGGCTTGGCAGTGGAACTGACCGAGGCCGTTGCAAAAGGCCAGGATTTCCCTTTGTCTCTGGTAAGGCGCGGTCACTGAGTCCTTCAGCTTTGTATCTACAGCGCAGAGCTATGGGGAAATGTTCGCCTCATTAGCGATTGTGCATTCTACTTCTTGACTGTTGATTGTTCAGTGCCGAAGAGACAGCAAGAATGTGCTCTGGGATGAAGAGGGAAAGCTTCGTTTGGGGACCCAGAAAGTGACCAAGACCATGTTCGGTCGCCAAGGAGTTGGTCTCAAGCGCTATGTCATGTGTAAGTGAAACGCTTGGTGTAGGTCTACATCAGGGATTAGTAGCATACAGGGTGATGACATGTCGATTGTAACACTACATGATGCGGGTTTTGCCCCTGGGGCAGGCAGGACCGATTTATGCAAGCCTCTCACACGGTGTTGCTTGTTCTTGTTTGGCCGCGCTCGGGGTCAGCAGGTCAAAGTCGCAATCACGATCACGAACCACGAAGACCACGTGGAACTTCTTAATCCGGGGTCGAAACGCACATCATTTCAGATACTATGCTCTCGTGTTGTCTCCCTGTATACACTATGATTCCCTGGTGTGCACCAAGGAGTCATAGCCGATTTAGAGAGACTTCATGGGCCAGTGGAACGTGAAGCTATTGGAGTTGTGTGTACATGCACATGTATGCGCAGGTGCGTAGCCCGCATGGGGCACGGGGGGGGGGGGGGGGGGGGGGGCACGTGTACCCCCTAAAACGTTTGACCTGTGTGTTCAGCATGCACACAATGCCCATGGATGACATGTACCAGCAATCCTACACATAATAATATATATGTGGCTGTGCACCCCTAAAAGGGGGACCAGCTACGCCCCTGTATGTGTGCTGCATGTGTGTGTTTGTGTGTGTGTGTGTGTGTGTGTGTGTGTGTGTGTGTGTGTGTGTGTGTGTGTGTGTGTGTGTGTGTGTATTCGTGTGTGCGTGTGTGTTGACTGGCTGGTTGTTGATCTGCAACTTGTGTACCCTGTGCAGTGTGGAAGATCATGGCATTTGTGCAGAAGCTACTCCTAGACAAGCAGCAATGCACACAGAGAGAAGCGTACTACTGTCTTGTCAACCATTTTGCACACCAGGGAGAGTTCAACGATGCTCTTATGGGTAAGTAAGTTGAGTTTTAGTCTCATCTGCACCGCAAGTATTCTGGGGTAGCAGCAGCCCCTGTTTGGTCTCCCGGTAAGCTACGGCGGCAATTCAATGGTGTGGCTCTTGCATTGCTCAGTAGGTATTTGCTGGGAATTGAATACTTTGCTTAACGTGAAGATAATCTATCACACCACGTTTTTTAGATGGTTTCTGAGAAGTCGATCATGGTGCAGTTGCGAGTGTGTTCTTTGGTACAACTGTAATCGGTCTTGCTGCACAGAGGTGGCATCCTTGATCGGTTGCTCTCGCATCTCTTTGGGCATCTGTGCGGCGAGTGCAGGATCAATTGCGGGTAGCGTGCAATGGCTGGTGAGTTTTGTGACTTTCATCATACAGTTGCCACTATGTGCGAGTACAGAACATGTACATGTATATTGAGTGTACGAGTATAGTTGTGAAGTGCCTACCCAGTTACCGTAGATACTCTAGCCTGCACTTGACTCGTTCGCTATGATTCCCCTCCGTGTTTCTTACCTTGCTCCCCCTTATGTTCAGGCTGCCTGTTTTGGACCCATCAGTTGCCTGACGATCGTAGTAATACGTGGAACTCAGAGTTGCGACACAGCTTCCAATCTCTCTCTCTCTCTCTCTTGTGGATACTCCAGCTCATAATTACGCTGCATTGAGGCTGGCGAGGGGATTGCAGGAAGCAAACTGATACATTTCAGCGTGCATGGGAAGTGTGCATATGCATTCTTTATGCGGTCGTCCATGGAACTTATAACTGTTAGATACTGCTGCACGCACTATTGACTAGAGCTCATCATAATTATGTTTTTGCCATCCATGGACATGATTGTGCTCATATTTCGTTCTTGGCATTGGTCTATGTGCAGGAGGGGCAGAATCAACCAGTGGACTGCACACAAGTTGGATCGACAGGAAAGCGGGTGAGCCAGAAAAAATTAGCCAACACAGACTTTAGTGACACAACTACCAGAAAATTAAAAATTGAATTCCATGCCCTTTTTCCATTGGCAGTTTTTTTCCTATGTGTCTCTATAAGTGCACAGACTGGCAGCATTGTGATACGTTGGTCACCTTTCTCCCTGTATTTGTGTTTGTAGATCCCGGGAGACATTGACAATGTGAGGTTTAGCAGTCTGGGAGCAAGGTAACCTCGCAGTTAGCACTAGCCGCTATGTCGCATGCGCTCGTCCAGTGTAACTTCTAGAAAATAACGTACATGCGTAATCAGCCCATATATTAATATGAAGTCTAGAGAGGAGTGCCGGTGTACAATTAGCTGCTTCCCTCCTGATATAACCAGCTGTTACCACCTTACCCTGATTTAGCATGTACTCTTTCTGTTGATGTCTTCACAGGTACATCATTGTTGTGGAAAAAGGTAACCGTTGCGTGCGGTGCTCACTTTTTTTAAGCATTTCAACAGGCAAATACTGAAAGGGCATTTTTGACAGAAACATAACAGTTCAAGTAGTGTCAGCCAAAAAAATGGAAAATCTGATAAAACTCTAAATGAGCAAATCAAGTTTAGTAGGGATGGAGAAAGGTTCAAGGCCCTACCAATGCAGATTCTTAGACTTTTACCACCATCTTCCCCAGTCTCTTTTTTTCCACTTAGATGGATCTTTTTGTAGTTCTCATTGTTTCATTCCCTCTCCGCACTTCTGCAAAATACATGCATGTGTGATTTGTCTGTAGCTGCGGCGTGCCTGAGCACATTGCAGTACTAGAGCTGAGACCACGTGGTCAGTTGCATGAGCTTTGCTAAACTACATGCAGCTAAGTATTCTGTACATGTACTATAAGTAACTTACGAACTTCACAAGTAGTGAACAGAGAATGTTATTGCATAGTGTATACAGGGGCGTAGTTCGCATATTTGTGGTGTGGTGATTTTAAAACACTGGCAACCTCATTAGCCGCCGTTTTACCTATTTGACTTTGTAGTACGTATGACGGCCATTCGCTGGTGTGGTGACCAGGCCAGGCTGACTACACACGAGCTACGCACCTGGCATATGCAAGAGTATTGCCTGCTTGTGTGTCACCACTCCTCCCCTCTGCAGATGCAGTGTTCATGTACTTGTGTGAGCATCGCTTGTGGGAGACAATACCGTGCATCCTTGTGACAGGTACGAGTATCTTGTGTTGTAACTTGTGTATTGCTAGCTGTGCTCTGAATGGTGCAAATACGCAACTGTGCACCGACAATGCCACGTCAGAAGTCATTCTGAGGATGCAGCAGCCGCGCTGACACTAATTTTACTGTCTGTGTCTACCTTTGCCGCTGTGACACAGGATGCGGCTATCCACCTCTCAGTGTTCGTGCCGTGGTCCACAAGCTAAGTGATACGCTACATGTTCCTGTTTTGGGACTGGTTGACTACAATGTGAGTACTGCACACTGCCAAGTCGAAGGCAATCATGAAGAAATATCAAGGAACACGTTTCGCGGGCTGCAAATTTTGTACTTGAAATCACACAAACCTCTGGGTCCTTCCCATCATGCATTGCAGTTGACAATTATTAGGTTGATTTACCCTGCTTTTTTGTCTGCACAGCCCCATGGTGTCCGCATTTTGCTCACGTACAAGTTTGGGTCTGCCCGAATGGGTGCAGAAAGTCACAAGTACGGTAAGGATTATAATTATTGCCTGATCCGAAAGACGTCGTGTCTTGACATGTGAGGAAATCTTGGGTATGCTCGTAATCTGACACTCAACACATGCATGCCCTCATGATGACATGATTGGTGGAAGACGGAGCTAAACTAGATTTCGAGTTCCTTCAGACTTGAATCAGGTTACTAGTTACCTCAAAACCAGCTCAATTTGTTCACTTGGATTTGTTCTACTTTCCTACAGCCACCCCGAATCTTCAATGGCTGGGATTACATCACGGTGACATATTTGGCATGAATCCAGAGTCGGAGCCGACGAACCTGCCTGAAGCCCACAACCAGAGCAGGCGATACTACGAAGAGTCGGTCGTTCCTGAATCTTCCCTGCAGCCCTGGGGCAGCAGCGATGACATTGTCTTCCGTAGCCTGATCTCCTTACCGTACTTCAAGGTAAGACGGTGTTATCAGTGATGCTAGCAGTACATCCATGTCCTTCAAGTACGTGTGAGTAATTCATGCGTATGAGTACGCCAAGATCCAGAATGCACTGTTCCCCACCCTGCACAGAAATACCCATGTGATTGTGTAGGGCGCTGGTGGTACCAGCCACACACGAGTCACTACGCAATGGGCTGGCTCATCACAGAACTGCCTGTTAAAAGTCCGACCAGAATGTTAACAAAGTACACAGTCATGTCGCTTGTTTCATTTTTGTTTCCACCGATCATGGCAGGTAAACGCTTCATACCGGAGAGAGCTTCTGAACAGTGCCCGCGAGCGGATGAAGGCCGAAATAGAAGCGCTGAACGCTAATGAATGGGATGCTGTTGCTAACATGGTCGTGAGAAAAATCCTCCGCCACCAATACTTCTGAAAGTGGCACTGCAAGACACACTGTTGAGGTAATCAAGGCTGTAGCGCAAAGAAGTCCTTACAGAAGAGTTGAACCGTTTTTCGCACTATTCATTCCCCTGGATCATATGGTGTCATAGTTATTCTCTTATGTCCAGCAGCCACCCATTATAATCTTGTTGAACCCACACCATCATCCAAGGCGAGTAAATCTGCTTCGAATATTATCAATCTCACCACCGTGATCTGCTTTGGACTGAAGTACTTGTTCGCTTCGTACTCTTGATTTGAGCAACACCAGTGTTCTGATTCCATTCTGAAGAATCTGTCAATTGCAATCTCCATTCTGATGCAGTATACTATTTCGTCCATTTATTTGACCGGGCTATCTGCCCACACGCCTGCGGGTGCCCATGTGCACGGTCCACAGGCTCGCATAATTACACTGTCTTGGAAGCACCTAATACAAGTGCATTATCCAGGCAGAGACTCATGGAAAACAACTACTCAAAGCCATGCCTACTCCCAGGCTGTTGTGACTGCATACAACTACAGATGTAGAGGTCCACTATACAAGCAGTACATGCAAACGAGAGAGCACAGCTCGGGACCCTTGCTACGCTTGTTCTCTACATCGATGTCATCATCACGATCATTTTGCAGAGCCAACTGATCTGTTGCTTAGTTACATGTCATGGGTGACCGCCCGCGCCTTGCTCTGTCACGTGATGATGGACGTACCACACGCACACACAGAGATACGAAATACAGCGACGAGGACCCAGCACGGCTAGACGCTATACTATGTAACGTCTTTTCACTCTTTTGCATAACGTCAGGGATAAAACACATGTCTACCTCACAGCACTGTGCCTCGTTGCATTGGTGAAAGATTTCGCCGATACGAAAAAAACCAAACAGGACAGGGACGATTTTTTGCAATTGCAACCTAAGTCAAGACAAGGAAGGGGGCTTCTCCCGCCCAGATCTAATGGAATACTAGCACACTACTACTACCCCCCCCCCCCCCTCCCACAATTATGGTACCCGTTGTTACCCAACACAAGTCACCTGTACAGGGCGTCGAAACCGGTGCGGCCAAAGCCGCAGCAATAATTTTAAAATGTGATTTAGGAAGCAATGACTTATGGGCTATTCGGGTCCAATTCTCCAAAAGGTTTCCCGGGGGAGGGACGTCAGACCCCCCCCCCCCCCCTTTTCATCGCTGCACCAATGTAGAATACCTTCCGACGCTCCTGCTGTAACATTGATCACATTGATCATAATAAGCACGAGATACAGCAAGGTGAGCATATTCTGGTTGGAAATAGCGCTTGCCTGCAGAAACCTGCGCGACAAGGCATTGCAGAAAAGAAGACCTAAAGACCAAGTGTTGCCTATCAAAGGTTGGAGTGACACAAATGAGAAAACATGATGCTCGCAGCGTAAAGACATAAGACATAATTATACATAAAGACAATAGTCTCAACTTGGAATGAGCGGGTTACACGAAGCAGATTTGTAGCAGCATAATCAGGAATTGTGGACATATAGGCTGTAAAAAAACAGCAACAGGACAATTGAAGGGCTAGTTGCATACGTACTCAAATTTGATATCCACATTAAAACGGAAAGGAAGAAAAAATGTCCGGTTAGGAATTGCCATTCATTAATAGCCTGCTCATTTCGGGCTGAGGGTGGTGCTGCTGGTGTGGCTTGCGAATGATACAAGAAGCTTATTCGAACAGTAGGGGGCCAGTCGTCTACCAGCAACATTAATACACTGAACATCCAGCACTAGTTTGCAGCGGTCGTAGTTTGGCAAGCAGTTGCCACGCAATCACAGCTAGCTTTCTATTCCAACATACACTATTGCTCACCCCGTTATTGCTGGTGCTGATAACGTTGATGATACGTTGTTGGACTCCAACATCACGCATCCGTTTCGCCGGCTGTTCGCAACCGCACAAATTCCTCGAAAACAATGTCATCATCCATGAACTCATTCACATTCGCTGTTCGGCCAGCCGCTGCCGGTGCCATTGCTGGGCCGCCTTGGGCCGCAGGCATAAAGAACGGATTGGTGCTGGCAAACTGCGGTGCTGGCGCGGGGCTAGGGTCGTCACTGGACAAGCACAGAGCCAACACATCACACAGCAAGTGTTGATAATCTACCTTTTATCAAGAGAAGTTTAGAGTCATGCTGGGCTCTCGCCAAAGCCACATACTGTAAGTCAACAAATATTTGGTGCATATTTATTTTCAGCTATTTTCGGCCTGATCATGTTGGACCGAAAAAATTTGTTGCGGCTGAAATTTTGTTTCCAAGGTTCAGTGTGACAGTGTATACATGAGGCAGCAGTACAGACCGAAGATTTGATGCGGCCGAAATGGGGTTTTAGCCCTGGGAGGCCGAAATTTGAATGGGCCGAACATTTGTAGACTCACAGTAGCGGGGCGGTGCGCCCTCCATCACGTTTTGACCGCCCCCTTTCAAAATGAATGTGAGCTCTTCAGAGTGTTAGCGCCACTACTTTATACGCATGATGATGAGTACATAAGGCGAGACCAAAAAAAAATAGAGATTCCCGGGCCCTCCCGCACCAAAATCGAGCCAAAGCCAATAATTTTTAACAGTTCATACATGTACAGTACTGATCGTGTGAGTAGATCTGTGACGTGGAGTCACACAGACCCGAGCTTGTAAGACTCCCAGATGTACAGACCAGGGCCATCGTTGGCCGAAATATGAGCCCCGGCCAGCGAAAACCAGCACTTGTGTACTTGATATCAATCATCAAAATGTGACGTCAAAGTTTGGGACGCGCAGTGAGCTGGCTTTTGAAGATTCTTTTTCGATCGAGTGGGTGTCTTCCTTGTCAAAGGAGTTTCAAGTGTCTTCAAGTGAGTCTAGTCAATTGATTTCAGCGCTAGGTGAGAGCTCGTCAAACGGAGGTTGAGTTTAGACACAGCGATGGCGACAGGTGTCGCGACAAGGACTTAGGTCCAGAGTTGTCAGCGTGAGACTCCCTGTACGAAGCGGCGCTGAAAGTTAGTTCGCGATCGGAATTATTTCTTTGGTGACGATCTCGCTGAGTTTGTCCAGCAGTGGCGAGTCTCATATTCATAGCAACGAAGAGCCCTCATAAAATCGACACTGGATACTAGTGGCGACGATAGTCAGTGCTGGAGTAATAGCGACTGCGAGGAGAGGCTGAATGTCGACCCGCTGAGCGATCCGTATTTCTACATCGACAACAATGATGTTGCAGACACTGATGGAGGGCTTCTCACGTCGCAAAACAGAGCGTAGTATTATCAGTACTCTACCTTTCCAGACGACGCCAAGCTGGCTGCTGCCTGTGCTGAGAAAGGAGATTCCTAAAAAGTCAATCCGGCTGAACGCTTTGGGGTAACATCTTCAGGTGCTACAAAACGCGAGTATTCACTCATATCATTGAAATACAATTTTGCTGAAATCATGATCAGAGTGAAAGTGTGCAAGGGAGTGGATGTCAGTGGTATTGGTCAGTACATCTATCAGTATGGCAAGCTTGGGACAACGCTCAAACTGCCAGCACAGAGGACCCTGAACACAATTTGGAAGGCCAGCCACCAATCATCGTTTTGCACTCTGGTGTTGTAAAGAAGGTGGTCTATACGGAATATCGTCACACTTCTAAACTACTCATGCCTGCAGCACCAAGAGGGCAAGCCTGACTTGCATTCTATTTACTTACATGTACCTGTTCCACATCACAATCAGAAACTGTAGGATCAACTTGCATGGAGTCACTGGGCATGGATGCTGTGCCAACTGTCCCGAATCTTGACCTGTGTGACTTCAAACTCTATTTTCCATGCTTTCGCTTATCAGATTGTCACCAAACTTGATAACTTGAATGATTAATAGTGAAGAATCAATTTCGAGCGAAAAAATAATTTTTGAAAAAATTACACATGTTCAGGTTTCTGCTGGCTGGGGCTCATATAGAAAAATTGAACAGGTAAACAGCGTATCTGTTGTCTGTAAAAAAATTGAATAAAAATTACCAAAAAATGCTGTAAAAAAAGTTCAACATGGCATGCACACATATAGCCCATGTACACACCGGGAAAAAAAAAAATTCGCCCGCCCGCACCAATTTCACATGGGTCCTGCCCGGGAATCTCGATTATATTTTGGTCTTGCCTAAGTATCATGCAGCAGCACAGCATTGTATGAGTCATTGCTTTCTATGATCATCAATTGCCCCAGAAAACCATACTCATTGCGGGTTCCAGTTGCCGGTGAATAAATACATGGAATGGAATTTGGTCGGTTGTTTGCTGGTGTAAAAGTAGCTGCCAATGATAGCGGTAAAAATCCCCCCAAAAATGGGTCCGATGAGATATTTTCCATGGTGCTCATTTTCCGTGTTAGTTGTACAATTGTCCTTGCTTTGCTTTTTCTCATTTTTACCCAAATGAATACTTGTATTGTTGTGACCGCAAGTAGCTCTGTCCCTAGCAGGGCCGGAGGCAGCTTCCGCGGAGCGGTGCGGCCGAAGGGCCATCTTTAAGGGGTCGTCCCCCAGAATGTTTTTGGAATTTAGACGGCAAATCCTGCATTCTGGGCAACTCCCTGTACAAAATCATACATCGAAACTTTTTCTCCCCGGTTTCGGACATTCCACGTGGACCGACTTTTTGGGAAGTTGGTACGGCCATGGCCATACCGGCCGTACCAGAGGCGCCGGCCCTGCCTAGTAGCGCTGTCCCTAGCAGCGCTGTCCTTAGGGCCGGGTTCCACTGCGGCTCCGCTGTTGGTCTTTCGCGGCTTGAAACGTCATCATTACCATAGTGACCGCGGCTCGAGCTGGAGCAGCGAGGTCGCGGCTCACTGCGAGCTTTCGCTACGATTCTTGACCAAAAACCTTGAGCCGCGGTCGCGGCTCGACCTGTTTCCCATACTTTGAATAGTTTTGTACGCCAGAATTTTAAAATTCAAAATTTAATTCGTTGCGCAAGCCAGAACACGAGGATTCTTTTGATTTCGCGCCGCGCGCGCGCGTGCGCGCAGGCATGTGAAACACAATCAAAAAGTGTGGACCACGACCGCGGTGCCGCGAATGGCGAGTGTCAGTGGAACCGCGCTGCTTCGCTGCATGCAGCCAAGTGCCGCAGAGCCGCAGTGGAACTCGGCCCTTAGGGCCGGGTTCCACTGCGGCTCCGCTGCTCCGCTGCTCTTCTTTCGCGGCTTGAAACGTCATCATTACCATAGTGACCGCGGCTCGAGCTGGAGCAGCGAGTCCGCGGCTCACCGCGAGCTTTTGCTACGATTCTTGACCAAAAACTGCGAGCCGCGGTCGCGGCTCGACCTGTTTCCCGTACTTTGCATTCTTTTGTACGCCAGAATTTTAAAATTCAAATTTTAATTCGTTGCGCAGGCCAGGACACGAGGATTTGTTTGATTTCGCGCGCGCGCGCGCAGGCAGGTGAAACGTCATCAAAAAGTGTGGACCACGACCGCGGTACCGCGAATGGCGAGTGACAGTGGAACCGCGCTGCTCCGCTGCATGCAGCCAAGTGCCGCGGAGCAGCGGAGCCGCAGTGGAACCCGGCCCTTAGCAGCGCTGTCTGTCCTTAGCATCTTCAGTGAATCCTCGGTAGTATAGAACAGGTTTCACCAATCAAACGCCTTTAAAAAAAGGAAAAAAAGGAATGTGCTCCCCGGCCGGGAATCGAACCCGGGTCTTCCGCGTGACAGGCGGAGATACTTACCACTATACTACCGAGGATTCACTGAAGATGTGAATTAAAACAAACGAATTGCATATGCGCCACAGTGACCTATTCCCTACAAATAAGTCTGGCCAAGTGGAGATGCTTCAGCAAATACAGTCATGAGATTGGCACTGTCTGCATTTTTCAAGTCGTTGGGATTTTGTTACCATGGACTTCAGTATAATGTACCAGTCCAAGGCTAAGGGAAATCTGTACCGTTAGTGACATGTACTTGTTGAAGTACTTGGAAGTATATCCAAACCCAGGCTGGGATAGTCACAATCCCAATGCAGGGTTCTCGAAAGTAGTACCTTATATCCCAGACCCATAGTATCTTTCTTATATCCAGGGTGGCATTATACTGAAGTTTCACAGTACACGTGATAATAGAGAGGTTTTGACCCGCGTGATTTGTGCTCTTACGTGAACGTCATTTTTTGCGTTGACGTGAGCTCAGAAAGAGCTTTCGCCTCACGTTGCTTGTGAAGCACGTCGTTTCGCTGACGACAGGAGCGAAAACTGGGAGCGAAAACTTCAAAAAGTGAAAAAGTATTTTCTGGTGAGGCCAAAGTCACACAAATATCATTTATAGCTAGTTAAGGCAAAATCGACAAAATCGAGTCAATAATCCCAACCTGATAGCAAGGCTAAATTTGCAAAACTCGCGTTCACGTCAAACGTGAGTTGACCTCAGCTCACGTCATTAACAAGAGTTTCGACGCCAAAATTTGCCACACCGACGTGAAATTTCACGGTGTAGTGCAGAACAACGTGAAACGAAACCTCTCTAATGACTGGTCAGATAGAATAGAAAAGTGCCCGGTGGTGACGGGTTCAACGGTAACACTTACCCAAGGCTGATGAGATTTCCAACAGCTGCAGGAACAACCCATGCATATGCATAAAGACGGTATGTAGACACGCACGCACGCACATACACACGCACGCACGCACACACACACACACACGCACTGGTATTACCCGACCAGAAGCTACAAACTTAAAAACAACCCTCATGAAATACTAGCAGCACAATACAACTCGAGCCAAACACACATACAGTACACGCATATTTTATAATAAACTCCCTCAGTGAAATGTTGAAAGCAGAGAGTCCACTTCAGTAGTAGCCGGTACTATCTTCAACATCATGGTTTCAGACAAAGAGAGTGCATAAGTCAACCTGTACACATCTCCATGCAATGTCAGAAGCGAGGCACTTACGGGGGTCGGGACGCTGGGCAGCTGATGCTGTGTTTCCAGCAGCTGCAGCAGCACCGCCACCTAAACACAACAAAATTCAATTGCAATTGAAAGTAAGATTAATTTTTAACAACCCTGGCTTAGTCAGAACTGCTTGCTTCATCAGCGTGCTGAAAACAGTATTAATATGATGGGGCAGAAGGTGAACGTCTTTCACTAGTCCGTGTATTTTTAATTCGTATGGTGTCATGGCAAAGCCACTGCCACTAGCTTTTGGTGTCAGCGCTTTGATGGTGATTCCGATGCATGCACGAGCCAAGGTGCTCTTCTGTGGTATCAGTTCTGCTGCTTGCATGTGAGTAGAGGCGATGCATTGTATTGTTTCTGGGCATACAAGCCAACTCAAATCACTGGCTGGTCTTTCATGCTATTCATGACCTTTGTACATAGAGGGTGATGTGGCGTATAGACTGCGCATGTCGCCACATGTAAACTAGATTGGCGAGCTGGCGCATCCTGCGATGGACTCTGCTTGGTCTGTATACTGTACTTCGCTGGCGCTGGCTGTGCTGAGTTGCTCTGCTAGTGTCTTTCCGTTGCCAAGCTACAAGTAAGATTTTGAAGACAAGTTCACTATCCTCGATGCTTGTGTAGTGTAGTGTTGAGAAGAAACATCACTTAGTGTTCACCAGCCTATTTACGGAATATATTTCCAAACAAAGCGTCCCAGATTGCTTTCTAATGACATTTTTATGCTAACAAGTATTTCTTCCCATGGATTCACAATCATTTACAACTAATCCAACTGCTCTGACTCTACTGCAAAAATTTTACATTTTCACAAACATTTTCTACACTTGGTTCACAATGCAATGTCATCAAGAAGCAACAGGACACTTACTAGCCGGAGCTGCGGTTGCGGTTGCAGCAGCAACGGCAGCAGCAGCAGCAGCAGGGTTTGCACCTCGTGTCGGCTCCGCCGTGTAGTGATTATCTGCCGACGATTCCTCAGTGGTTGGTGCTGGTGCTGGGGCGGCGGCGGCGGCTGGTTCGTGAACAACGCGCTGAATGAGAACGTCGTCCGACGGACGACAATGCGTCAGGCCGAACGCGAGCTTTAGCGAAATATCACTGCAGGAGGAGAAGAGAACTAGACGTTGGAATGGAATTTTTTAACTTGCCATTCTAGTGCCCTCTCTTGAGTAGTGCCCCATCTGTGACGGGCTTTGAAAAAATAGTGCACCAGGGGCACTAATCACGCGAGTACGGCACTTGTAGGATGTGAAATCATTGGAGCATAGTATTATGCGGTAGACATACCTGCCAAATGCAACATGAAGCGTGACCTTCATCATATACTTGACAACGATTCCCAAGTCTTCCCGCTGCAAGTCGGTGATGTTGTCCTTAATACTGAGAACAGGAAGGAAACAACAAGCATACCATCATTTAGACTCAGCTAACGAAAGCTTGGAGCATGATACATTGGAGGAGAAATACCAACAGCCAGCATTACTTTCTCTCTCCGGGAAAACACAATGAAATTACAACAGGCAGTTAGTTAGGCAGTTAGTTTTCAGGCAGTTCACTTCCCTGACTTATACTATAATTAATACTAACAATGAATCTTACATTGTTGACGAGGCTAAATTGGTGTCTTCGTGCTTGAGCTGACCATCCACAGCCAAATTTCCTTTGTGCTGCAAGCAAAACAGTTCAGGGACACACCAAAAACGGATGAGAGATAGCGTGCACACCTAAAGAGCTCGTCCGGGTATGTACAGTAAAACCTGTAGCTAAAGGCCACCGTGACTAGTGACCAGCCTGGTACTAGACCACTTCGCCAGGCACGGACGGTCTCACATTATGGTTGCGCGGTGCAAACCTCTAACTAAGGATCACCTGCCACTAAAGACCGCTTTCTCTCGCCCCAGGGGGTGGTCGTTAGTCACACGTTTTACTATAGATGCACTGTTGTACTGTGCAATACGCTCTGCCTGCGTGGCATTGAACACTCTCAGCACACTGGGTGCATCCTCCAGTGGTAGATGCATATCAGTTATTACCAAGTAAGTTTCACGAACTACCGGTAAAGGTGGTCAGCCGATCGTTGGACACAGGTATTTCATTATGTGCATTGTTTGGTGAAGTACACAGCAGTATGCCTTCCTCACTACCTTTTCCACACCAAGTAACCCTCAAGGCAACGAAAGACCTAGTACCAACGTCTGAAGACGGCACTAAAATTAATGTGCATAGACTTATTGTGAGCTCCACGATGGCACTGTAACGTAATGGTCGTTTTCAAAACCTAATGGGTGTACTTTAGAGCACTGAGTTGGAGAAGAAGCTGAAGGGGACAGAGGTTCCATAGGTTGCTTACGTTTTGACAATGTTCTGCGATTCTGGAGTATCTGCACAAGACAGTGTAACCTATACTGGCCTGCTCGGGCCTGTTTCAAACTCGAGGCCGTACCTCACTGCCAAGCAATAATTATTATAACAACATTTTACACTGGTTAAGAGTGCAAAGTGCTCCCCCCCCCCTCCCCAGAGAGTCGTACCGAAAGCAGGGTTGAGGGTTCAGATAGTGTGTTCGGATTTGTAAAGTAATGTGAAGTTCTGGCATCACAGGCCCATACATAGACTGGAGTTGCACATTCATGGGGATCAAAATCGACTGTCACCACCAAGACGTCACACGCGTACTGGACACCCATTAGCTTCAATCCACTCTGTTACATGGGCTTGGCAGTGTAAAGTGCAGCATGCAAGACATAATTATTGTGTTCGACGATGACTGCAAGGATATGTCCTCAGTTCCTAATCCAACCAGGGCAAACAACTACCATCGACTTACTGAACAGTCCTGGAGGCTGGGCACGATGGAGAAGCTCTGCGATAGGTGACTACTCGGGTTGATTGGGAAGCCGCTCCTAAAAACAAATGCAAACACCACAAGCAACAATAATGGGAAATGCATACTATGAAGACATGACCCAGTAGCAAAAATGGATATACAGTGCTGGCAACTGAAATCCGACCCCCCCCCCCCCCCCCTAGCGTCTCGTA
Organism: Sycon ciliatum; assembly: GCF_964019385.1. Classification (NCBI taxonomy): domain Eukaryota; kingdom Metazoa; phylum Porifera; class Calcarea; order Leucosolenida; family Sycettidae; genus Sycon; species Sycon ciliatum. Next base: position 8,427,971 of record NC_088644.1, read on the forward strand.
CGAATCGCTAACGCGGCTAGCGCACCGCTAGGGGGGTCGGATTTCAGTTGCCAGCACTGTACTTCAGTATAATTGTGGAGACTAAGTAATTACACAGCGGAGCACGCTAAAAGGACTATTAAAATGTAATCCACAGATGATGTACCTCCAACAGCCTCCTCCTGCCCCCTCTCCCCAACCCAAACCCTGGCCGCTCTCCAACAGCTGACTTAAGACGTTAGGCTTAAAAACATGTCCAACTCAAACACTCCTGTACACATATGTACAAGTGCAAACACTATCCTGGCTATCCTTACTCTGATGTGAAAGTGGTCACAATACACTTCGCCTTCTCCTTGAAGACCACAACTTCAGACAGCTGCTTGACTGCAACGAACACCGAAGGGAGGGATGGAGAGAGAGAGAGAGAGAGAGAGAGAGAGAGAGAGAGAGAGAGAGAGAGAGAGAGAGAGAGAGAAAGAGAGAGAGAGAGAAAGAGAGAGAGAGAGAGAGATAGAGAGAAAGAGAGAAAGAGAGAGAAAGAGAGAGAGACTGATAGCTTCACTTCCAATATGCCAGTGGCGTTCTCAGCATCAGACATTCTTTCATCAAACACAACACCTCTTTTTTAAACAGCATTACACGTACATGTATCAACGATCACTGTCATTAGTAGGCCCACTACCAACTACAGAAGCAACACAGCCACTGCCCTTACTCGATATTGCTACTGATTTGATAGTCTTGTTCGATCGATTGTCTACGTTGAGATGAACCACGATTGGATCGCCATGGTAGTACATCTACACACAGAGAATGACAGCAACCAAGAGTTAATCTTAAATAATTAATAATAGACCGGTATAAGAGAGAAAACAACATAGGCCAGGGTTGAATCCGAGCTGAAACTGAAGGGGGGGGGGGGGGGGTGGCTGAGCTACTTTTTGAATGGCTTTACAGATGTGCATCACTCCACACATGGAGTAAAAATATGATGCTGCAGGCCAATAGGCACTATGCACCCAATTTCTTATCACAGTGGACCAGTGCAGTGGTATATTCTTCAGCGACTACATCCACCCAATGCATCATGTACATAGAACACAATAGTAACTGGTAAGCCGAGCTCCTATCCGAAATGCATGATGGTACACTCAGCCATCAAAGGGGTGGCCAAAATTTGAATGGGCATGCTGTGCTGCTCCGGCTCCAACCCAGAACGCTATCTGAATTTCGAGGCATAACACAAACCCAAAATGAATGATTCGAAGGAGTTAGCACAATGCCCTGTATTCATAATGGAGCACCACGCCATACTTACAAACAATGACCTGTATTGATAATGGAGCACCACGCCATACTTACAAAGCGCAATGCCCTGTATTCATAACGGAACACCACACCATACTTACAAAGCACAATGCCCTGTATTCATAACGGAACACCACACCATACTTACAAAGCGATCTAACCGAGCTTCAACATTAACAGGGTAAGAGCTACCCCAGAAAGATTTCTTTGTATCCGTCTGCGGCTACGCAAACAGACAAAGGCAGCACAGCACAAACAAGAACAGGACTCGTGTGTTATGCCTGGGGGTGTACTGGTGCCTGCATTGTACAGCCCCGTCGCAGTGTTCCATGCCCACCTGATGTCTATCGGCTTTTAAACAGTACTGCTTTACTGTGGGAATAGTGCAAGTCAACAGACAACTATCAAATCAACATTCGAAGCTGGAGGCCGTGCAAGGTGCTGTGGATGGGCTGCCAGATATACTCTGGAGATGATGTGCGTGCCACCAAGAGCACAATGAAACCCAGAGTGTGCAGCTTCTGCCTTTTCTGCATGGCTGTCTTGTCACGGCGAAAATTCCGGGATTACACCATAGTTGGGGCAGATAAGCTGCGCGAAGTGGCGTAGTGCGTACAACTGAGTTTCAGTTGTGCAGCAGGAAACCGGCTTGAATACTGATTGTACGCACGACCTCACTAAAATGATGTAATCTTGGAATTTCGCCATGACTGCAACCCATCCGAGCTGCACACTCTGCTTTCCTGTACTCTTGGTGCCATAAATTGTATCGTTTTGGCCTTTATTAATATGCAACTACCTATCTTCAGCCCTTCATATCTCGTGGTGTCTTTGCGGATTTTAATAAAGTGTTGTGTGACCATCTGATATCCACCCCTGTCGATGACCGATGAAAGACATGAGAAAACCCAATTTGAAAAAATCGAATGAAGTGCCTACTACAGTCCCCCGTGATAGAGAGTGAAAAAAACACATTACAATCAATCAGACAGGGAGCAGCAGCGACGGAGCACTGACTCAGCACGATTGTAGGAAGAGTCGCTATGCAATACCATACACACCCTGCTGCTGCTGATGTCAAACACACCACTGACCTGCTCTTTCTGAAGGGACGCGTCCAGTGCCGTCAACTTCTTGATGGCCAGCGGAACTGAGTTCCTACATCGACACAACAATCGGCACATAAGAATTGACAATGGATTCAGGACTTGTCCAAATATTTCGGCTAAGACTAGACATTTCATTTGTTTCAGGGATGTGAAACTGATATACCAGAAACATCTTTGGTCTTACCACTACGACCTAGCAAATCCAGTTGATCTTAGCCAGTCAGAACTACACAATGTTTCGACATTTCTAGAACTGAGCATTATCAGGATATTCCTAAGACCAATACAGTCCAGTTGCAGCAAGTGGTTATCTTCGTATTACATGGAATACTTCCTAATGTAAGACTGAGCTGAAAGCACCTCAAGCCACAGTATCCAGTTACAGCATGCAGACACTACATGGATGCTTTGTGCCACAACTGCACTCCTCTGCCATTGCTCTACAACCGGATGCCACCGTTTTGAAATACCGCATATCGCTGTACCTGCGAGCCTAAATAGCAAACAGCACAGAGCACTGGTGCACCCTACCGTTTCTCAATCTTCTCCGTTGGTGCTGTGGCCGCAAACGTCTGCAAGAGGTATTCTACACCACCCGGCTGGGAACACACAGCAGAATAAAGAAAGTGGAGAATGGACACATTCAGCAATGGGTGCTGGAATACTCACAATATCCTGATATCCTATTGAACCACGAATCAACATGCTGCCAGCCGCTGTTTACACCACATTCATACAGCAGAAAAACGTTCTTTATAGGCCATATTTCAGGCCCAATCTCCTTGACAACGCCATAGTACGGGACCAGGCATCTAAAAAGTGGCTGAAAAAAACTTTCGTTTCCACGTCGTCCGCACAATTTGACTTCAGAAAATGAAAGCAGTGGCCTTCCTGACACAGAATCAACGAAAAAATGCTTCAAAACTGCGAATGGAAGGCCTCCATCGACTAACTTTCTGCATCTGTTCAGCCATTGCCGCTTGCCTCTTGCTCTGAGTTTCTTCTCCGCGCGAGCAGTCACGCAACGGTATGTTTTCCTCACGGGACTGTCCCGTCCATTGTACGGCGAACTGAGCATTGTCTGTGCTGCACGAAACACGCGTGCAGATGCAGGCTCACACCTCACGTGCTGAGCAGCCCACGTGGAGTGTCAAGTTTCAAAAGTGAACTCGGATGTGTCGATTCATGTACATAGTATTGTACTAGTTGCGCTTCTCCTCCGTTTTTGAATCGTGTTGTACTCTCGCGCGTAAGTTAGTTTGTTTTTGGGTGTTGAGGTTCTGGAAAGTCCATTTCACAGGCAGACTATCCCCAGCGGATAACTCGGCAAAGTCTATCTGTACCGGTTGTAGTAGCGATGTCAGGGTAAATTTCTGTTTTGAGAATCGGGCAAATATTGTAATACCATCCGATTCCTGAAGACAAGTAGAGTATACTGGCAAAGTTTGAAGCAAATCGGAGCAAATATAGTGGACTTATTCCAGTTTAGAGTGCGCGGGGTAAGCGCCGCCATTGTCGAAAAGCACCATGCCTCACTGTACATAAGCCAGATCTCACCTCGGCACAAAATCGGTCTTGACAACAGGGATCGCGGCTCATGAATAATCTTGCGCACTGTACAAAATGTATATACCGTAGCTGTACTGTTTTTTTTTGTTGTTGCTGCAAACTGTTGGAAAAATTCAAGAAGACTGTTGAAGAGTAGCCGAAGTATGAGTTGTGATTTGGCCATTCTCCGAGACAAAAACAGTTCGACAAGTAGATTATGATCCTGGTGGTGGTCCGCTTTGAACTTCATCAGTTCTAACACCAATGCATTTGAAACGTTCCCGATCATGCTAGGCAGGGGCTTATCCTGCAATAGCTGCTCCTCCTTGAGTCCAAGACTCGACAAAACATCTTCACCGCCGGTCCCTTTGCTGGACGAACACTCATGATGGCGTTGTATCCAGCAATGGAGTACCTGTCGCGAAAAATACTACAAGTCTGGTGTGCGGCGTGATACGCCGGTGAAACTTGGCAGCAAACTAAATTGGACGACGGGGAACACGATGGAACTAAAATCAAACCTGTTCAGGCAGCGCAAGAGATGAAAAAGGCGACTGAACATACGCTAACTTGTCGGCGGCCATGCTCCCAGCTCCGTAGGCGCAGCGCGCCCGCACAAACGCGGATACGAAAGTTCATCTATTTTCGTGGCAATAGTCACGACCAAGCTTGTCACTGACGTCTTCAGGTCACATTTGAATATCCCGCGTGCCAAGTACTGCACACACTAGCCGCGACTGGCATTCTGCCGTACTGGCCTTTTGTGCCATCATTTCAGCTGGTTGCTAGGGAATCCAGCGACAAGCGTGGAGGTCACGTGGCACGGCACTCTGACATCGCTAGTTGTAGAGCCAAGGCGAAAGGAGTGCATATTCGGTCAGAAATTTCAGCTTGGAAAGAAGCACAAGTATCAGAAAACTTTGCAGTGCCAGTCACACAACGTTGCCCAGAGAGTGCTAGACGCAGCTAATTTCTGGAAAGACGAGGCTATTGTAATAGCTACTAGTATTGGTTCTCTGTCTTGCCTCATAGCACGTAAAGTTCACCACCATCGGCACTGCTTCCGAGAGTACACAAGACTATTGGAGGTCAAGGATATTGGTGACGACCCTCAGCGAATTGGTGGACAGGCACCTTCGGAGAAACAAGTAGTTGCCCAGTTTCTTGAGGTTGTGCGTCAAGAACTATTTGACAAATCTGCACTGCTGACCTCTGCTGATCTCCAGTCCAGCTTCCAGACCTGCTGTAACAAGGAGAGTGGCAACTTCTGCACTCAGGTCAGAAATCGAAAACTGAAGAGCACCGTTCTGCCAGAGTTTGATGGCGTCGTTAAGTTTGTCAGGCCAGCTCGCTGCAACGCCCCTGAATTGTTGTATGCTGTTAGCTCGACTGACAACTTAATCAGACAGTTTGCACTGCTGAAGGAGGAAGTTGCAGAGGATGAGCCCCTAGTGCCCGCCGATTATTATTGCAGTGAGTCTGAGGATGAGTCTGCCGACGTGGAGAGTAGCCATGTCTGGACCAATGAGTGTGTGAGGAATGGAGAGTCTTATATCATGCAGCAAACACCCTCCGCCAATCCATCGAGCACCGTGTCAAGTCCACGAAGCAAGACCCGAGTGGTGCACGGCTGTCTCCTGAGGATAGCGCGCAATTGATTCCTGGCCAGCTCTTCAATTTTCTTGCATGGACCCTGGACAAGGATACCGAGTTCTCGACGTGCCTCTTGCCGTCTCTTGAGAATGTTCCGCAACGCTGTATCCATGCCATCTGCCAGGATCTTATGTTTTGCGGCACTGGTAACCACACTCTGAAACACATTGTGCACGGCATGGCAATCCATCACCTGTGCGGCAGTAAGCAGATAGTTACTATGTTGAATCGTTTTGGCTATTGCTGTAGCTACAGCCAGGTTCTGGAGCTTGAGACTTGCCTGACAGAGTCTTTTACACGCCATCAGCATGATCAGTTTTTCTTGCCTGCCGCCATCGGCACTCGCAAGCCGTACCATTTCGTGTGGGATAACAATGACCTTTGCGAGAAGACACTGAGCGGACTTGCGACGACGCACCGTACAAATGGTATCGTTGTCCAGCCTTCTCTGCAGGATGAATCGGTAGTCCGTGAAGCGACTTCCACCTCTCTGCCTACACTGTCAACGTCGAAGCGAAATCGCTAAGTGACAATGGTCCCGGAGATTCAGCCTGTGTTTGCCATGCCTGCAAGACAAAATCAGCCTGCCTGAATCATCATACGCCAATGCTGCTGACATCCGTTCTGGTGCTGCATTGATGGACTTTGTCTGGAAGCTCTCCCGCTTCTGCCCAGATGGACAAATCAGCAAGCATCGTGCCGTCATTGAGATTGGAGCTGCAGAGCATACCCGCGTGGACAGTATTCAATTCTCTCGCGACGAAGGACAATGTGCCTTCTAAGTCGGAAATTGGTTACTGTCCGGTGATCAATGCATCTCCAACAGAGAACCCCACTGTCTATACCCTACTATGCCGTTCCATTACTATGGCAAGACAGGCTGATCTTCCATTCACGATGGTAGCTCTGGATCAAGCAATTTATGCCAAGGCTGTCGACATTGTGTTGCAGAGACGCCAAGAATTCTGCTCTGTGGGTCTCCGAATGGGCACTCAATCAGAGTAGGGGGGCTACCCTCCTTTGGCTAGAACCCTGCACTATACGCTTACGGATAAAATAATAATGCACTTGTGCTTTCCTTCGGAATCAGAAGGGTTCTTTTCCAGAACGGCTTTGGCAAGAGGGTGAATATTTCGGACCGAGTGCGATACATTGGAAGACTCGGCAGAACTCACCTTTGTTTTGTCATCTGTCTCGGTCTTGTTGAGAGAAACAGATGCGGCCAAGCGTGATGGAATCTGATACACACAGCAGCAGCAAATGAATTCATAAGTGGAGAGTATGAGCTGAGCCTACCGAACCGCTCTCGAAACGAGACAGGCTCAGAGTGCATGAATAGATCAGGCCAGGCAGGAAACAGCAGCCTGTACAAATCGCTACACTTGCAACTTACTCGGGTTCAGGCGTGCCATATACTAGACTTTGCACTGGATGTATAAACAATTTAAACATACCATACGTCTGCACGAAATAACACCGGATAGAGTACGGCCGACGTTAGGCAACAGACGATACCTACTTGAAATTGAAAAGGGTATGCATTCTCTCCTAGCTTCCGAATTAGTCGTTCTTGAAGTTTTGTGCGCGGTGGCTGATCGTTGTTGGGTGGGTATATCTGAACTGACAGCTGTGCATAGAAAATACGTTCAAACAACACACAGACCGCAAATCAAAAAGGGTTTCCAAGAATAATAATATATGCACCCCACGTGGAGATCTCTTTTATCAGGCTGCTTCTCGACATACTTCTTGTTCACCAATGACACTCAGTGTCTGCCAACTTTTCAAAGTGATACCGATAACATAGAGGTTGATAGGCGTAGCATTAGCCGTCAACGTACTTAACCCTTTAAGAGCCACAGGAAAAATTCAAAATTCTGCATTTTTCGTGTTTCTTGGTTCATAGCTTCAGGTTTACTCACTCAATCCTCACAATCTAGGGCTTCCTGGAAAGGTCTCCGCGAGAGGAAGAGAATGAGGTCGATCATGATAACCAGCACACCGTCTATCCAGCGCTAGATCGCAGCGACAGTACGAAAAATGCCCCAAATGCGTCCAATTGCGTCCCGCTCCAGATATTTCATTTTACTCGATCGTGGAGTTCCAATTTTTTCGCTGTGTACTCTTGACAATATCAACAGTGAAACCCGTGCAAATTCGAGTAAACCAGCGTGACGAAAAGTCTCAAAATTCTCAATACTAAAGTCGCACTACGCGCTTTTGAAATTGCCGCGATCGCGGCTCAACTTACGAGTGATGTATCTCAGGAGCCGTTGCCCGCAGCGCTTCGCGGATTGTTTCTCCCGACAGGTGAGAGTTTTCTCTTCGCCCTGGATATTTCGATCACTGGATTTGAGCGAGATTGGACTGAGTTACGATCTTTTGAAGTTTTGCATTTGAATGCGTCGTTTACGACGCATTCAAGTATGGGGCGGCTCTTAAAGGGTTAATGGTTAATTGTCATGTATACTCTCCTTGTACGTTCATACCGCACATCTAGTCTTCATCTTCCAATAATGTTATTGATGGTGTGTTAGTACAGTGTATATAGACTAATACAGGTGGTATCCTGATAATTCGAATATGGCTTAATTCCATCATACCACTTAATTAGAAGTTTTTCCAGGACCGATTTCTATCAATACGATTCCCACATAAACATTTCTGATAATTCGAACCTCGAACTGGATATGTCCGGTTAATTAGAAGTCCCACAGATTCCACTTACATAGAAAACGTGTGGGATTTGTGCTGATAATTCGAAGTCAGCAAACTGTAATTCGAAGTTCACTGTACATTGTACTGGTCAGTTCAGTTTGCATGAGCAGGCTGTGCTGGTCAGTTCAATATCCGTGAAATCTGTGTCTAAGGTCCATAGCGCAACTCTGCGTGACCATGAGAGCATTTTGACATACATATTGTGCTGTGGGTTCATGTTCGGATAATTAGAATGTCCGGATAATTAGAAGTTTTTTCCTGGCATTTTGAGGTTCGAATTATCAGGATTCCACCTGTAATAGAGTAGCGCGCTGTGCATCACATGCCACGCAATCACCATGTATCTTGCAGTCAGTTATTTTTTTGTCGCGATGTGTTCCATAGCATTGAGGGAAAGTGGCTGTGACGTTTCAGCCCGTGTGCATTAGGCACTTTGAACCCGTCTGTATTGTGCGCCTGCATGAGATCTGCGCGGCTTCCTTCACAGCTCCCCATTTCTGTTGGCACTCCGGCTTTCGGTCGTGTTGTTGCGTTAGACAGAGCTAGAGGAGAATTGTGTCATTGTGCTCATGTTCGTTCTTTTAGTCGGATTATTGACTCAGTTGTCTCAACCCTATTCAATATCAAACTCTTGGAAGAGGTGACTTACATTGAGAAGTTCTTTCTTGAAGCTTGCCACATAATTGGCGTCATACACGTTGTCTCCTTTGCCGAAGCTGCATATATCAACAGAATGGAAAAGAGAACTGTGGCCATTACCAAGCCAAGTAGCTACCGAGGCCCTGATGCCACTCCAAACTCTATAGCATACTTTGCTTCAGTAAGCGAAGTGTGCTAGGCTAGAAGAACTTGCAGCCAAATTTCAGCAGCTGTAGAGAAGCTGCTTCACATAGATATTCACATTAGGGGTGAAACGAGTATCTATTTTGACCAATCGATCACTCATTCATAATATTCGATCGAGTATCCGATTATTTCGAGTATTTTATCAAAATTCAAAAGCGCTAGATTTGTGAGTTCTCGACCAATTCGGAAGAAATTATCTGTGAATATAGAACAAAAGTCGCCAACGTCTTGTACAGAGTGTAAAGTAACGATTTTCATCAGTACTTTCATATCTCAGAACGTTAACTAACGTTACTTGCTGTCGTGATCGCATCGTCGAAGTCATAAATACTGACTCAAAGGCATGCATAATGCATGCATACCAATGGACGAGCGGTACAACCAACGTTTTGGAAAAATAGAATGCCAATACTAAAAAAAAAAAAAAAAAAAAAAAAAAAAAAAAAAAAAAAAAACGATCGAGTGCAGAATTTCGAATACTCGCTCGTTTGAAATTTTCGAACGAATACTCGAATATTCGATCTAATCGTTTCACCCCTAATTCACATCATTTCGACTAATTCCGCATTTAGTTGGTATACACAGTAAAATAGCACGCACGCTCACACCTATACCCCCCCCCCCCCCCCCAACACACACACACACACACACACACACATATACTAAGTTGGTGTACACATGAATGCACGCACAGCCCAGTATGCAGCTACAGAATCAGCAGGAAGAAAGATCGGACCAACTACAGGAATAGCGAAACAAGACAGAGGATAGGACACTAAATTCAGACTGTGAGTGAAGTTTAGATGCAGTTTGTATGCCTATTATGGGGGCCTAAATGCTGCATTGTTTCCCCGGCGAACCACTTACCTAAGGCATGAACTTAGCTGACCGTACACTGGAATAATAAAACAAGAGGAAAGGGAACATCCAGCGTCATTAGAGTTGGACAAGCGGTAGACACTAAACATAGCCGATGGCTCTCCAGCGAATAACACTCCCATTTCTACAGAGTACCTGTGATCGGGCAGTGGTTTTTATAGGCTTTCTTTTAAAATACACAATACACACGGCTGTGAAAAACAAGAGCTTGGGGAGGAGGTGGTGGTATGATTCACGGCCTCACTGCTAACATCTACCCATGAACAGGTGGCTAGATTGTTTTCCGTACCTCTGTGCTACACAACCTACTTTGCAGTACATGTAGAACAATCAAAAAATTAAAAGAAAGTTTTGAATTTCTGACGGGTTGAGATGGTCAAGATTCGTCAAGATGCTGCGTTTATCAAACCAAGCAACATGGTAACCGGAATGGAATATTTCATCGTATTCTCGCCTTGGCTGTGCACATGACAAGCACATTATTGGCGTATCAGAGCAACCCAGACAACCCTGTACCAACCTTTCCTGCCCTCCGACTTCTTGATGTACTCTGGATCCACCAGTACCACGCCATCTGGATGAAAAGCAAAAAGCAAACAAAAGTTAATCCTACAAACGACATCAGAAAGATAGACATCTATCCAAAATGGATGCCCAGCAAGGGCTTGCTCAGCAGCAGAAGTGACTGGCATGTATCCAAAAAGTACCAATCAATGGTTTCCAATGTGACTGACGTCGAGGAAACTGTGCCAAACCGGTTGACCCTGTTCCGATGAAGTGCGTGGGAAACGTTCCGCAAGGCATACCGACAGCTGTATGAGAACGAAGCATGCTACATGAACGGATTAGGCAAAGCCAGACTGAGGCTACACACAAAGGCACACAACTAGAAACTAGGGACTACAAGCGTATAATACAGGAGTGGTAGGAACAATTGATGGACGCCAGGACCCCACACATGTCCAGGGTACCAGTTATGTCAGCGTAGGAATATGGGGTAGACCGCAACTAACTGGGCAAGCACTGCTTATAACGTGTGCATTCCGAGAGTCTGGAACCGGACTCGTGGTAATGCTTGGTTGCACCACAAATGCTGAAAATCAATACATTGCCACCTCTCGTTCTGCCACCGGGATGTGTCGAATGAAAAACCTGTGACACATGTGCTACAGGATATCCCAACTGCAGAACAAACACACTGGGGGACTTTCCCCTAGTTTCCCGTGCACCAAGCCTGAGAAATCCTTGCAGTAATACGTCAACGCGAGGTCCCAAACAGACACGAGTGAAATACAAGTTCGCCACCCGCTACAATACAGTCTGTATCGGCTATAGAGTGACCGGATATAAGAATATATTGGCTACAGTGATATTGGTACGAAATATCAAAAGCCTAACGTATTTTATCCAGTAAAAATATCACTATAACCAATATTATCGGATGTTATGATATATCGGATATTATGATGGCAACAAAGAATCAAAACATGCATAACACACTATATTATTATTGGCTATAGTGATAACTTTAAAATACATGTAGCAATAATATCAAAGGCCCTATTTTTTTACTTTCTTCACGTGCGATCAAGTTGCTTATTTTATAGTGATACATGTACATGTACATAACAGAATTTTTTTGGAAATGCGGGCACTGTCAACTACTAGTATGCAGCATGCTCATTTGTCAAAACGCCATGCTGGAAGACTGGTGGAAGTATTTCCTTGCCTTTCATGTGTCGATCGGAAAAAAAAGAAAAAAAATCGATCGTATCGCATATAGTGATGCATCGGTTATAGTGATAAAATCACGGAAATCAAAAGGGTATGCTATAGCCGATACAGACTGTACTACTATTCGGTTGCAGTTCATTCTGCTCAACACTGTTGTGTAGTGTACGCAAGTGTTGGTGGCCTTTCCACGATCTCAGTGCCAACTAACGACTTACCGACAATGTCCACCTTGTAGCCATCGTCAAAGAAATCACGCCGACCGACGTACGCAGTCAGCTGCAGTTCAACAACAGCAGCGACGGCGACGATGAGGGCGACAGCAACGCAGATTGTGACAACGACACAGCAATACCAGAAGCGGCAGCAGCAACATTGCAAAACATACAGCTTAATGCCAATCACAATTGAGTGCCTCGTCTCGGATGCCTACATGGATGCTCTGAGCTTTTCATATGCACTATGACCATTCTGCATTGATATAGGATTGAAACACGTTTTCCAGTAGAGTATGATAACCTACGCATGCACAAAACGATACGGGATCACACTATCTCATTTTTAAGTTTCAGCAGAAATACAGCAAACGCAGACCAAACTACACACGGCAGGACTTGTAAGGTGCAATGATCAACAGATGCCAGTCACAGCTGTCAGCAAAATTCTTCAATTTCTCTGGCACAGAACACCACATTGTTGTAGCACAAACACTGTACGAGGCAAGCAGCAGCAACACGCCAGATGAATCGACCTTACCTTGCCATTCGGGGAGCTTTTCTTGAATACTCTGTTCATTGTAAAATGTAAACGAAGACACAAACAGGCACACGAAACCAACTTGCAGCCAATCCAGAACTAGAATAATAGCTATTGTCGACAAGACATTATCACGAACCTAGGACTGCCACCATACGTGTTGTACCATGCCAAGACAAAACACAGGCCACCACCGAGTACGTTTACGACAACTAACAGAAACATACCAGACATACGCCTCTCCCCAGCACAGCGATACTCAAGACTCAATGTCACACACAGCGATTCATTGTGCCTTTGCACGTGCAGGGAAAAAAAAGCGCAGACCATCTGCCTGGGTTACCACCGGTGTGAGAATGCACTGTGGACCTACCACCACCTACGCAGCAGCAGCAACATGGGTCATGACCACAGCAGATGGTTCCTACGCAAGCATTGCTCACCCACACTGAAAACGTGGTGTCTACCCACGTGCCGTGTTTCTTCCCCAGTGTCAACAGCCCATTCATAAAACACACACGCACACACGCACACACACACATACACACACACACACACACACACACACATACCAGTCTGCACATGCACGTACAGGCTTGCCACGACACCTGCAGGCTACTGGCACGACAGACAGAAGCAATGCAAGTCCACAATTTCCGGTCCAGTCCTGTTGTGCCCCTTGGCTGCTGCCTGTACGCCTTTGACACCCCACAGGGGTGTCCCAAGGCGCTACAAGTACTAATGACAACAGCATTACACATCAAGCAGGCACAACTACAGTAAAACCTTGTCAAGGTGACCACTCGGATAAGGCGGCCACCTGTCCGAAAAGACCACTGGAACCACGACCAATACAAGGGATGCTATTTCCAGTCAAATAACCCTTGATAAGGAGACCACCTGGTAAGGGGTCGTCCGCAATTATCGAAAGTTTTTTCCAATCCGTAGTAGCTTCGAAAGTGGGTGGGTGGGTCAAGGCCAGTTACGGATTGAAAAACTTCCGAAATGACACGTGCGCGTGCCACGTGTACGTCTACGTGTAGCCCCTGTTTTCCACGCGCGGCTGCGCGCGAACTGTCTACTACAAATATTTTTGTAGTTCTGGCAGTTTCTGCGCCCCCGCGCGCGCTTCCTTGGCTGCTCCTGGGCCGGGAATCATAAAGTTCGGCGCATTCGACGGCGAGTCGACACTTTCTATTTTTGAGTTTCACTGTCTCCTTCGTCCAGAGTACTGTCTTCCATGCACTCCTTTGAAGTCCTTCCGTCTAGCGCTGGCGCTGACGACTGTTATTGACTATGTCCAGACAGGCGACGTTGTTTGGAAAGGCGGTGAAGAAGCAGCCCTTTTTCAAAACCGCTGGTGACTCTGATTATTACAGAACAATGTGTTGGGTTGTGTGTCCATCAATAATATTTTATTACGGACTGGGGGGGTGGGTGGGTGGGTGAGGAAAAATTTGAAGCTACTACGGATTGGAAAAAACTTTCGATAATTGCGGACGACCCCTAACAGAGAGCACGTTTTGAAAGTCTGATGAGCGGTGCTCTTGGACAGGGTTCACTGAACGTGTCAAGACTTTGTTTCAATCGGCGGGACACTGGTGGGCAACGTGCCTACCATAAACCGCGCAATATTCGAGTCACTGTTTTTCACGACCTCACAGAATCAGCGAGGTTACGATGGCAAATATTTGCAGATCGCTGTGGCCACACATATGCACCCACTGTTGATTTTTTGATTTCACAAACGTGAATATTCGCGTTATGCTGCTCTCGTGAAACTAGCGAACATTAATACGTTGCAAAAATTGGGCAGTTTACAGTATGTCTGTCCAGTCAGAATTCCAGCTCCAAGTCTCCTCAACTGCATACTCGTATGCATATCGACTGCATCCCCACAATCACAATGGTGAGCAAATCAAACATGGACGTGTTTGAGCGTTATCAGAACCAACTTGAATCTCAATATCTCGCAACACCGGAGTCCTCGGGAAAGTTTTGAACGCCAATGGGCAGCAGGGCTTCTTTGAACAGCATGGAGGAAAGAGGAAATTCAGAGCTGCTGCAGCTCTAACTGAGTTGTGCGTTTCCGTGATCACTAGGTAGCTGGCACTAGTACTGTAAGACATGTATATATAACGAGGAAGCAAATCTAACGTTTTAACGGATGACATTTCTTCGTTATAATAAGATCCGTTGAGGCCGTACTGCTTCATATATGCTGTGTATGGATATGGCAGAATACTGCAAGATCGTTAACATATCTTCTCGTTAACCTATGAATTTTGGACAATCGTTAAATTTGCGACTCGTTATAATAACATGTCTTACAGTAGATCAACTTCACGGCCCGGACCATAAAGTAGATAGAGCGCGAGGTGTGGCGAAGACACCATCACAGCTTATTTAGCGCGGTCTACACACGCCCCCACGTGGGATGGAATGATAATGAACATCTCACACATTTGCAAACCAAACTCAAATGTATACTGTAAATGTACAAAAATTTCGGCAGCTATTTAATTTCGGCTATATTCGGCACCGACCCAAAATGTCGAAATTAAAACGTTGATGAAATTTTCACATCAGCTTTGGTGATGTACTAGTATTAGTCCAGTGCCAAAAATAAATCGCTACCAAACTGTCGAAAATCGTGAAATGCCGAAATGTTGCAGCGCCGGAATTTTGTATAATTATTACCTGTGGTCTAGTGCAACACGGAGGGTGCAAGTTGCAGAGCTCTTGTTGTGCGGCTGGATCAGAAAGAGGTAGCCAGGGGTTGAGAGTGTGATACAGAGGGCCAGACAGGGAAACTAATCAAAAGGGTGGGGGGGGGGGGGCGACGCAGGGCTGGGGGGGGGGGGGGGGACAGAACCCAAGGTGCAAACAACGGACGATAGCAGAGGTTAGCGGCTTTGCAGGGGTAGAATGACATTGCCTAGAGAGCGAACACCACCGACCACCAACTCACATGCACTTTCCTTCCCATCACACTTCATCAGCAGTCGATGAACTACAATTGTAATGATTCTGTGCGTCTGGAATACACATCTTCACTCTATCACGTGTAGTAGTTCCCTAGCCTGAACAGAAACGAATCTGACAAGTGACATCCAGCTGCGGTCTTTCACATTGTTACGACTAGACTATCACCACAACACAATTTAGCACTACACGTCGACTCCACCCGGCGTCATTGTGGCAGGTTTACTGGAGTTCTACTTTGCACGCTGGACCCATTTCTTTCTCACTGACATCTGACAGCATCGCACATTCAGGCCACGCTCGTCGCTAGAAACGCACCACATCACTAATGCAATCATTCTTATTATGCGTTGTGTGACATGACCGTGCTGCAGTGTTATGTCGCTCGATCTAGACCAGAACTTCTAGCGCTATGCCATAGCCATGATAGGGATTAGGGCCATACCCTCGACCAACCTTCAAACAATGCTGCAACCAAAAATCATAATCCTCTGAGACAGTGAGAGCTGTAAAGACGTGTAAGTCAGTGTAACTGCTCACGACGACAGTCAGCGGACATGATTGTTACGATAGCTGCCACTCGTAGCGTAAATCACGGAATACAGAGAACCGACCAACACTAACACCGCCCCCTGGCTAGCGAATCGCTCACCGAGAGAAGATTACGAGGCACCATATCTGAATCTCAATCACAAACAGTAACAGAAAGTGTTACAGCACTACACAAGCCAAGCCAGCTGAGCCACAAGCCCGAGGCACGAAACGAAAACCTGCCGCAGCAAACAAGGCCACACATAACAGTGTCATTTTTTTGCCTAGCTATCTCCGTCTGGCACCGAGCTGCATGAATCTACCGTTTGGGGCAAACCAAAAACACAGCGAACGACACCACTTGTCTTTCCAAACAAACATGATGAGCAAACGGGTGCACGAGCCGGTAGGAACGGAAAGGCACGATCGTACCAGCAGATACAGATACAGCACAATAGTTCTGGCCTAATTTTTTTACTATGATCGTGTCGTGAGACGAAATGAAAAAAATATTATGGACCGACTGAACTAGAGATAGGAGCCGTTGGCTCACAAACCAGATCGCTTGTGCTTGCTTACCTAGTACTGTACGTCGGGCGTCCACCTTTGGCTTTGCCGAGGACGACTGGAGCTTTCTCGTCGGATTTCGCTGCTGCAGCAGCCATGGCCGAAAGAGTTTGTTTCGCCGCTCCCACCAGCACTGCGCAAAGCACTTGAACTGTCCGCTAGATGCACTGTTGTTACTGATCGTAGTAGGGATCGCGAACGAGACCCTTGCTTCCTCCAGCGGCACGAAAAGTCAAACAATTACATGCAGGACGCCAAGCTTTCTGTCACCACTGCACCGATCCAGCGTCTGCACTGCTACTAGTACTAGAAAGTAATAATTACCGTAGCTGAGCTTGTAGTGGCGTTCACTGCTACAGACTGTCTACAGATACTAGAGATGGGGTGGCGAACATCCGAGACGCAATGGACCATTAGTGGGCCAGATACACTTAGAAAGTATTAGTTAGATCGACAGCGTCAGCGAGCGGAGAGTAGGCACAATCTTTCTTTTCAACCACTTCAAATCGCTAGGTCAGTAGATGGTCGTGTAACGTAGGCTCACAGCCGTAATACTGCCAATCGTCTGGAAAAATATTCGTGTTTGGGACTGGGATCACCTAAACTAAAGGCTAAAAAAGTACTTGCTTGTGCGCATAGACCTGCAGTGCTAGCTAGCGCCTGTACACACACATGCACAGCCCGCGCGGCTTTGGTGGTGCATTTTGCAGCGCTAGTGCAGACAACTACAGTCTACACAGCGTGCAGTACATGTACTACGCAGTAGGATCAAAACGCATCTGCCCTACATACATACAATAACAGTTCTGTACACCTGGTAGATCTACACGTACTCACGTAGATCGATAGAGCGGACAGTAGTCTACAGTCAACTTCGCTTATAACGACACTCGGCGGGGCATCAAAAAGGTGTCCTTATTCGCGAAGTGTCGTGACACCCGAAGTCTCATTTTTATGTATTACAGTGGGATGGGACTTTGTTCTGGGCATGGAAATTCTGTCGTTATTCGCGAATTGTCGTTATATCCGCAGTCGTTATTAGCGAAGTAAAGTTGACTGTAGATCTACGGCAGTGCAGCCTAGCCCGGCTATGACACACGTCTTTCACGCTAATCACAGTCACTCGACTCGTCTGTACTGTAATAACATGTAAGTGTTAAGGCCGGCTGTAGACCATGGTAGACTGTGTATAGTCTGTAGCTAGTGACATTGACCACTGGTGACAGTAGCCCTGGCGATTGATTATCATGATTATGCCCTGGGTTATCACCATCAGCGGTACACACAATCATGCATTTATGCGTCAGATTATGCGCTGCAGCGCGCTGGTCGTCGATCGGCGATCGCGCATCGGATCAAAGAAGTGACTTACCTAGTACCTGTGCACTGCACGCAGCTTTCTGTACGCCCTGAGTGAGGCCTGAGGCCCGTGAGGGCGCCGGCCCCGTACCGGTCAATCGACTGGATCCGCTACAGTACAATTATGTAGATCTACATGACGTACATGTAGATCTAGACGTACATGTAGATCTACGTATATACGTAGACCTACGTATGTGCTGCACTACAGTCTACACTAGTCACTGACGGAGAGTCTTAGGGCGCGTTCGAATTGTCACTCTTTGACTTTTCGAGGAGCTTCGTTTTTCTGAAGAGGTGGCCTTATTGGCCTCTTCAGAAAAACGAAGCTCCTCGAAACTCCTCAAAACTCCTCGAAAGTCGAAACTCATCCGATGGGAAGGTGGATTAGTTTCGAAGAGTTTGGAATACCTACGTCACGTAGTACGTGGAGATATACAATGTAGATGGTCGATCTGATCGGACGTCATCATCGCCATGACAATTCCACTGAAAAACTCTAAAATGATGGAAACCGTTCTAATGCCAGTAATGGGACACTTCAACTAATCTCTTTATAAAATTTGTTAGAACAGTTGATGAAGACAATTCGAACGCGCCCTAACTCTTACTAGTTAGAGCGGAGGCGGATCTTTGTCTTTGCTTTCAATTTCATATTGAATCATAAGCATAACCACACAACTCAGAGAGTTGGTCCCGGACATCGTGGCTAAGCGAGGCTGGAGCGAACACCTGTCAGTTTTGTCTGAAATCTCCTGTGACAGTGTCGACTTGGCTGGCCACGAACCGTGGCGTGGGCGAGAAGACCTTCTGGTCGCCCAGTACAATGGCGGTGCACGCAATGAGACCAGGGAGCACTAAAAAAAAGTTTTTTTAGTACTCCCTGGTTGGAACTGAGAGTGAGAGCTAGCTGTCCTTGGACACGATTCAAGGTTTCAACAAAGTGTGTTTACTTCCTACATCGTGTACATGTACTTCGATATGTCTTCACTTCAAGCAAGTCATGATCTGTAGAAAGAAGCTTGTTGCTTCATTCGTACCTGACGATGGCAATATTGCCTGATGCTGTGATGGTTCGGTCCTGTACATGCAGTACTTCTTTGGAAATGGGTGTGTCCATCCAACTACTTTCTTTTTTTGGTGAAGCTGCAAGATGACTTGAATTCTCAAGTCATGATCTGGAGCCAGTGGAGGCCAAATCTTTCTTCCCCAACGTTGGCAACGAATAGGCCTTGACAGATTATGCTAGTGTCATAGCCCGAGAGTGAGGGCTTGTAACTTTTAACTTACTGCTGATAGCTACTGTGCGTAGAACGTGGACACACTGTGTCTTCCGGACCGTAGTTGGAACAGTTATTGTACAATATAATATACGGTGTGTGCCGGCGAGGTCACCTACCCAGTGAGACTGTAAAATGATAGGTTTTGCTGCTGTCAATGGATGAAGCGCACGACTGTGCATTTGCAGTAGAAAGTGCAATACCTGTAGTTATGAATTCGCTTTATAGTAGTAGTAGTAGTACGCTAGGTGTGGATGTGCGTGATTGCACCTGCTTGACCATTGACTGGCTATGCTTTTAATCAAGTACATGTTGCGGTCCAGACGCCGGGTCTAGGCTTGCCCCGTTCTAATACCCTTTCACACTTTGCGTATCTTATGATGACAGCCGCTTCTAGATCACGCAGACCTGTGCGTGTATGTGTGTGCGTGTGCGTGTCCGATCGCCGTTCCGCGCAGCGGACAAAGTGGCAGTTCAGCTGCATGTTTAGCAAGTACTATCGCTACTGCCGCTGCTTGCTGTTTTCTACGATGTGTTATATCATGGCATGCTGCTGCTTTTAGCGAGAGGTTCTTTCGGTGCTCTTCTCCCAAACAGTGAACATATTCTCTGCTCTGACGAGATCAGTTGGTTATGTGTGTGTTGGGTTAGGACTGGGTGAAGTTGCGTTATGCCAGCCGTGACTATACTTGTCACAAAACGTTCCGAGGGTTAGAGACGACACAGCCATGGGCGAGACTAACCGGAACGCTGTCCGAGCGAGTTATCACAAGTGGTGCTGTGACCAGAATGGCTGGCAAGAACGAGGCAACAAAGTTCACCATTCCTAGAAGAGGTGCGAAGATCTCGGCCAGGCGCTTGTAGACGGTGCAAGCGCAGTCTAAGTATATTGAAGATGTTCAATGTATCCTGCCTCACTACTGGTTGTGTTGTTGTGGGTGCGGGAACTGGCCTCCACCAGGGAATAAAGAGGTTTGTTCTCTGTTGTGCTCGATTGGCATGGCGCAGTGATGACTGAGCTGCCTTTTGTGATGAGAATTGCATGCTGCATGATGGGCATACAGTTCGTAAGGAGGGGTATGGATGTGTCGTATCTCTCTAGTCTGTTTGGTCTAGTCCTCAGGCTGGGATGCCAGCCGGAGTGATTAGGGTGAACTATTGGCGGCCTTGTGCGCGAGGAATCATGGCATGATGTTGAGAGGCATGCATGATGCGGGTTGCACTGGTCGGCTAGTCTAAATGTGTGATGAACGGGAATCCGGATGGCGCACGAGGCTACGCGAGATGTCGCGAGTCAGGCGTGGGATCGGGAAACCTGATGCGACGGTGGTCGCTTGGCATGTTCACACGGCGGTTAGGGTTACAGTGGTTGAGTACGCTGTGCCCACGTGCAATTGGGGTGTGCACTCGTAGGCGCGCGCGTGCCGTGATCGGACGGCAGCGGCGTGGCTGAGTATATCAGGCGAGCTGAGGCGAAGAGGACTGAGTTCTTCGGGATCAGTCGTCCTGCTAGCACTATTTGTCTACTTTGCTCATTCTTTTGCTGTGTTGACGATGGCTCAGCAACAGCAACAACAAGGCAGAGGTGTGAATGCGCCTGCTGCAAATGTTCATCAACCGTTAGTAGCTGGTGGTGCTGCTGCGGTGGGTGGCCCTGGTGCAGTGATGGCTGCAGCAGGGGGAGCGGTAGCTGGTGCTGGAGGAGCGCCAGTTGCTCCTGCGTTCGGGAGGCCTGCGGTGATGCCCGAGGCCTACGATGGTTCCGGAGACTGGGTGGAGTATATCCAGTACTTCGATCAGTGCGCGCAGGTGAACGGGTGGAATGACCCGCAGAAAGCGCAGTACTTAGCGGTACGCCTCAGAGGTGGGGCGCAACGCTTTTTGGCTACTATAACGGCTGCAAGACGGGCCGTATGGCAGCATGTGAGTGCGGACCTTGAGCGAAGGTTCGCACCACCCGCTAATGAGCGGCAGTTTAAGGCTCAATTCCGCACGAGGAGGCGTAAATCCGGTGAGGATTTAGCGCATCTGGCGGATGATCTGCGTCGGCTGGTGGTGCGGGCGTACCCCAACATGCCGGGTGGGTTACAGGATGAGCTGGTGAGGGACCAGTTCATCGAGGCGGTATCTCCTGTGGCTTTGAGAGTGAGGCTGCAGGAGAATCCTCCGGCGACGGTGCAGGCGGCATTAGAGATGGCGCTGCACCTGGAAAAGGTTTGGCGAAGTGTTGACTTGCCAAGCGAAGCTCCGCAGAGGCTGGTGGGCCCCTACGGAGAGAGCCAGCAAACACAGTTGGTGACGGCCGCTGTGGATGTTGCTGAGGCTCCAGCGAGAGGACAGACGGACGTCCTCGAGCGTACTTTGAGCAGCCTGGTGAGGACGCTCGACCAACTACTGGAGAGGCGTGAGGCTCCAAGTGGTCAAGGAGGGCGAGGCCGAGGAAGAACTCGGGATCAGGAGCCCGCTCGACGAGTGAAGATGTTCACTTGTTGGAACTGTGGTGAACCGGGCCACAGGGCAGCCCAATGTCCTCGTGAAGCGCAGACGGGGCGCGGAGGATACGATGGCTCGAGGAGAGGGCCTTTGGGAAACGGCCAGTGACTGGGGCGATGGCCCACGTGCCTGGTCAGACCATTTCTTTGGGTCGAGAGTGTAATCCGGCAGCACCTGATGAGCGTGCTGTCGAACAATCCATTCCTATGGTCGGATGCGACTCTGGAACGGGGATGTTGACCACGGGGACAATCGATGGGTTGTCAGTGGAGATGCTGGTAGATACTGGAGCGGCTGTAAGCTTAGTATCTGCGGATCTAGCCAGGAAGCTGGGCTACGATCCGGATCGACTCACGGCGGATGCGCCTGGGTTGAAGTTTTGTGGGGCAGATGGTAAGCCTTTGGTGGTGAACGGAAAAGTGGTTGTTCACCTTGGCGTTCAAGGATGTGTTTGTTCGCCGGAAATGCGGGTAGTCGATGGGCTACGATTTCCATGTGTGCTGGGACGTGATGTGCTGTCCAGCATTCCCTGTAACATAACCTCTGCGAATGGCAAGCTATGTTTCAAGGTCGAAGAAAGGCGAGGGGGTGGTGCAGATGAGGCTCCGCTCCGCTTGCAGGAGAAGATTGTTCTCCCACCACACCACGAGATGACCGTGGCGGCTGTGGTGGACACTCTTGCATTCGATGGGATGCCAGAGTTGGGGCTCACGGAACCAGATTGTGGGACTGCGAGCGACCCTGGTCTCTTGGTGGCAAAGTGTGTTGTGCGGCCACAAGAGAATCGTGTTCCCGTGCGATTGATGAATTGCACGGTGGAACAAATCACTCTGCCCAAGAGAGCCCAGATTGGCAAGCTGTGTGCAGTTGCAACTGTGGTGGACGGTAGTGAAGAGTTGGACGAGGCGAATGACTGGTGTAGCTACGGGGCTAACCAGGATTTGTGGTCTGTACTGCGAGTGGGGAACCCCGATGGTGGTCCCGGCGCAGGGAAGCGCTCTCCAGGCGGGAAGAGGCTGCTTGAAACCGGTGGTGGTGATGACGATGGTCGGTCACACCATTGTGCGATGAGGGATGATGAGGCAGTACACGAGGCCGACGTTGACCAGCGTGGTCGTGGTACGATGCCTGATGGCTGTTGCTCTCAGGAGGGTAACTGGGAGGCATGCTCCCCACCTGATACAGGCAACAGCGAGCAGCCTGTGGTTGAGGCCGAGCAGTTGGCTAGGCTCAGAACCTTGGTCGAGCAGTACAGATGTGTATTCGCTATGAACATGTCCGAGCTGGGTCGGACAGACGTGTTGAAACACGAGATTAGGACTAGCTGTGATGGTCCAGTTTATGAGCCCGCAAGGAGATTGCCTTGGAGCTCGCGAGAAACATGTCGGAAGTTGGT
Organism: Sycon ciliatum; assembly: GCF_964019385.1. Classification (NCBI taxonomy): domain Eukaryota; kingdom Metazoa; phylum Porifera; class Calcarea; order Leucosolenida; family Sycettidae; genus Sycon; species Sycon ciliatum. The sequence continues at coordinate 8,451,112 of NC_088644.1, forward strand.
TGACAACATGCTTGAACAGGGTGTGATCGAAGAATCGGTCAGTCCATGGTCTTCACCAGTTGTGTTGGTGCGGAAGAAGGACGGATCGACGAGGTTCTGTGTTGATTATCGGAGAGTCAATGCAATAACCGTGAAAGATCCATACCCACTCCCGCGTATTGATGATACGTTGGACGCGTTGGGCGGTGCGATGTACTTCTCGACGCTTGATCTGTGCTCTGGGTATCATCAGATGCCAATGGACGAGGCAGACAAGGCCAAGACGGCATTTTCCACGCCTGATGGGCACTATGAGTTCAATGTGATGCCATTTGGTGTGTGCAATGGCCCGAGCTCATTTCAACGGCTGATGAGTGCCGTTTTGCGAGGTTTGCAGTGGCAGATGTGCCTGGTATACCTCGATGATATTATCGTGTTCTCAAAGACGTTTGACGAACACTTGGAACGACTGGAAGCAGTGTTCCAAAGACTACTGGAGGCTGGTCTTCGGTTGAAACCCTCGAAATGTCATCTGTTGAGGACAGAAGTCAATTTCTTGGGTCATGTTGTCACGAAGGATGGTGTGCGCACCGATCCGGACAAGATTGAGACCGTGTCAGAGTGGCGGTGCCCAAAGAACGTAGCAGAGGTGCGTTCTTTTATGGGTTTCTGTGGCTACTATCGACGGTTTGTGAAGGATTATGCATCCATTTCTCGGCCGCTGGTGAAGCTGACGAGGCAAAACCAGAGGTTTTCATGGGATGGCGAGTGTGAGATCGCATTCCAATTGCTGAAACAGAAGATGTCTTCAGCACCCACGTTGGCGTATCCGAGGTTTGAGACCGATGCGCCCCCATTTGTAGTCGATGTGGACGCAAGTGGCCATGGTTTGGGAGCTGTGTTGTCCCAGACCGACGCAGATGGTCGGGAGCGACCTATTGCGTATGCAAGCAGAGGGTTGAACTCTGCCGAGAGGAATTATGGCTCGACGAAGAGTGAACTCCTCGGACTAGTGTGGGCATTTAGGCATTTCAGATGCTATTTGCTGGGTCGAAGGTTTGTCGTGCGCACAGACCATCAAGCACTAAAATACCTGAACCGTTTCAAAGAACCAAGTGCGATCGTGGCGCGGTGGCTTGAGTTTCTGAGTGATTTCGATTACGAGGTGCGTTATCGGAAAGGTAAAGTCCATGCCAATGCTGATGGCTTGTCTCGACAAGTGCAGGATCAGAGGTGTGGCACCACAGTCCCTGATGAGGTGATCGCTGTGGTATCAGACGAAAGGAGCTCAGTGGAGAATGCTGAGTCGGTCCAGAGTGACCTTCCTACGCCCTTTGTGCGGCGACGAAACTGGACATCAGCTGATTGGGCTGATGTTCAGCAACGTGATCATGAATTGACACGGCTGAGTGAGTGGCTCAGCTCCGGGTCATCTTCGCCTGACTTGACTGGTGTGAGTCCGGCTCTGAGGCATTATTTCCGAGGACGAAAATGCCTTGTGGTGCGAGAGGACGTGATATGTCGCGTTTTGCACAGTGAGAACGCAGGAGAGGGCACAAAGTTTCAAATTTTGGTGCCAGTTGCGTTGCGCGGTCAGGTGCTGAGTGAGTACCATGATCATCTAGGTCACTTAGGCGTGACTAGAACGTATCACCAGATTCGTTGTGAGTGAGGTGAAGGAACCTGAAGATGCTGAGTCTGTCGAAACGCCCCCGGCTGATGTGTATGTGCCGGACCCTACAGACTTGTTGTATTGGGATTCTGATGAGGATGCCCAGCATGAGACGTATGGCGGCGTGGACGGTGTTGGCGGCCAACCAGTTGTGCAGATCCCGCTACCAGTCAACCAGCCACCGCCACAACCAGCCCAGATTGCGGTTCAGACTCGAGCTGGGAGGACCGTCCGGCCACCGCAGTATTTTGGAATGCAAACCCAGTTGAGAAGACGACGGTAAGCCGAATGTTGTCGCCACGAGGACGTGGCAGTCTTTTCGAAGGCGCGGGGAGATGTCATAGCCCGAGAGTGAGGGCTTGTAACTTTTAACTTACTGCTGATAGCTACTGTGCGTAGAACGTGGACACACTGTGTCTTCCGGACCGTAGTTGGAACAGTTATTGTACAATATAATATACGGTGTGTGCCGGCGAGGTCACCTACCCAGTGAGACTGTAAAATGATAGGTTTTGCTGCTGTCAATGGATGAAGCGCACGACTGTGCATTTGCAGTAGAAAGTGCAATACCTGTAGTTATGAATTCGCTTTATAGTAGTAGTAGTAGTACGCTAGGTGTGGATGTGCGTGATTGCACCTGCTTGACCATTGACTGGCTATGCTTTTAATCAAGTACATGTTGCGGTCCAGACGCCGGGTCTAGGCTTGCCCCGTTCTAATACCCTTTCACACTTTGCGTATCTTATGATGACAGCCGCTTCTAGATCACGCAGACCTGTGCGTGTATGTGTGTGCGTGTGCGTGTCCGATCGCCGTTCCGCGCAGCGGACAAAGTGGCAGTTCAGCTGCATGTTTAGCAAGTACTATCGCTACTGCCGCTGCTTGCTGTTTTCTACGATGTGTTATATCATGGCATGCTGCTGCTTTTAGCGAGAGGTTCTTTCGGTGCTCTTCTCCCAAACAGTGAACATATTCTCTGCTCTGACGAGATCAGTTGGTTATGTGTGTGTTGGGTTAGGACTGGGTGAAGTTGCGTTATGCCAGCCGTGACTATACTTGTCACAAAACGTTCCGAGGGTTAGAGACGACACAGCCATGGGCGAGACTAACCGGAACGCTGTCCGAGCGAGTTATCACACTAGCATAATTTTTCGCATAATTCCTACCAAAATCGAATAATCGCATAATTCGAGGCGAATTGCATACGATTCGCATAAAATTGGAATAATCCGCCTGTTCGCATCAAATTCCATACAGTTATACATGTTGTACAAGTACAAGTAGATGCACCAGGAAGTCGTACATGTAGGTTTACGACTCCCTTGCTAACAGATCCAGTCCACAACAATCAGTGACGGTCGTAGCTACAGTACATGTACAATGTAAGTCGGACGGTGCATTGACCCCGTTGAACTTTTGCTACTACATGTACAGTACAACGCCCTCTACAAAAAAATTCCCCTGTTATTTTGCACAGAACCATTAGCAGCATATGTGAGCATAATGCGGCATAATATGATAACTTTTAGCATAAAAATAGGCTTAAATAGCATAATTCTGCAATTTTTCAGCAATGCGAAAAGCATAATTATTTTCACGAAAAATATTAGCATAATCTGTCAAGGCCTGTAGCAACGAATCAGGCGCTACAATAGGCACACACACACATACATGTACAATGTACATGTACATGTAGGCAGTTGCCATGGCGGCATGGGTAATCCGTGGGGTATATCATGGTATATACCCGGTACCGGGTAATGCTGACACAGTGACAGTAGCTACATGTACATGTACATTGTAGGGAGTCGACTCGTACCCAAACTCCAAAGTCCCAAACCCCTCCCTACACGTATAATAAACTGACTTTGTCATTTCCAAGTGAACATGGCCTACAAAGTAATGATTCACAGTCACATGTATCATGTGTAGCAGGGAGTCGTAAAATACCACGACTCCCTGATGTGTAGGTACTAGGTGACATATTGCATTACAGGTTACAGGAGTGTGACGTTACGCACAGACTAGAAGTAGAACTTGAAGTAGAACATTATCGTTTGGTTGTGAGTCGAGTCGGCAGTGTGTATTGCTGCTAGTACTACTAGTTTGCAACAAGACGCCAAGACTCAAGACTGACAAGAGGGGCGATGTGCTGCTACATGTTTGTCTAGTAAGTAGTATGAAGGTAGAACGTTCTGTCTTGGGATCTGTTTGCCCAGCCAGGAGACAGACGAACAGGCGATTACCGGCGAGTAGACCAGGTAAAAGACCTCCTGCTTTCTGCGGCGGGTCTACCGGGCCGTAGTGGAGGCGAGGAAGCGCGCTGCCACGGACATACATAGCGGCCGGCACAGGTGGCGCCGCACATTTCACTTCTCGCTGACGCTTTGTGCACGGAGGCAATATGGGTGCTACAGTGTCGTCTCGCGCCGAGTATGACGATGACGGTTACATGCTGCGAACCCCAGGTAACAAATCCTTGCTGGAAGATATGGGACAATTCGTTCGGGAAATGAATAAGAAGAACCCTGGCGAATCCACTGTTGTGTTCGACCGCAGCTTCCAGTGGTGCACTGACCTGAGGGCGGATGACTTCGCCAAGCCGCCCGACAGTGAGGCACTCTTCGTCGTCGATGACGGGAATCTTGCGTCGAAGGCGAAGACCAGCAGCGGCGCCCCATGCCTAGTCCTCTCCAAGGTGGAGAGGCTTACAGGAACGTTCAACGTCCATGGCTTCTTGAAAAGGTTTGTCGCCGACGACAATGAGCTGGGACAGATCTACGAGATACGCTGCTGGACGTTCCAGAGCTTCCAGCAGATACTGGACGCGGCTGGCGACAAGGAAGCAGAAATCAAGCTGTGTCTTGAAGCCAACACGGAGCCAGTCACTAGCATAATGGGGCCGGGGCATGTCAATATGGGAACGGGTTCCTCATTACTTGGTGCACGGGAACGGGTACTTCCCGACCGTTTGCGCGCAGCACTGAAAAAGGACCCGAAGTCGGAGGAACTGGACAAGAAGTTCCGCCTGTGTCTTCTCCTCAACGCCATGGATGGAAGGTTGCTTGCAGTGCATGGCATAAAGAAGCAAGCACGGTTGACGCCAGAGCTGGTGGATCGCGACTTGGAGATGATAAGAATGTACTCCGGTAGAGGCCGACTGACATCCAGCCTTGTCATTATTGAGTACTCGTCAGAGCTCATGTTTGCAGACGGAACACGAGCACCCATACGCCGTCAGCCCAAGGGAGACATCTGTTTCCTAACCGTGAATCCGCATGATGGTCCCGAGTTCTCTGTTGGCTGCAACGTTGATGGCTTCTACTTTGCTAAGGATCCATCTCCAGATGGTGCACCACCTCCTGTGGATGACATGACGGACAATCTCCGTAGCCTGTTGAGGATACACAGCAAGCACTTTTCACAGACTTTCGGACGAGAAGGGTTCATGCAAGGCACTTATGCTGGTACTCTGCTGGATCGGGAGACGCTCAAACAGACAGAAATCACCCGCGAAGTTCCAAAGCTGCGCAAGAGAATGCTGCATCAGCTGATGATGAGAACCACCCAGAACATCCTGTTGGATTCGAACAGCACGTTGGGACCAGCCTTCAGAGACGACGAGACGCTACGTCTGCCTCCCTCATCTTTACTGCCATCTCGGAAGGGTGCAAAGTCAGTCGTAAAAACCCAAAAGGGAAAACGAGTCAAGATAAAACTGAAGGAGGAAAAGAGTCCCGCGATAAGCACCAGCAGTCGAGTGAAGAACACAGATATGACGATGACGCAGCAAGCCAGGCTACACGCCCATCCACAATCAAAAACAGCTGCCAAGATCGATGCAGAGCTGGAGCACGAGAGACGCGAGCAAGAGGAGAGCAAAGAGCCTGGACAGGCTATGTGCGGCAAGGGTATGGGGATCGCTAAGTTCCAGCTGCACATGGACCAGGCCATGAGTGCAGGAGCAGCAGGAGCGGGAGCTGAAGAAGAGAACGACGAACAACAGGGTGCAGCTGGTGGTGGCACTCGGCGGCCGCACTCCAGAAAGCAAAAGAACCGCGTTCCGCCAATCCCCTTGGATCCGGACTACGCCAGCGGTGACAGCTCTGCAGGTGAAGACGAGGAGAGTGACAATGCAGAGCTGAACAGAATCATGGGAGACGATCGGTTTGAAGGCCTTCCGACCGATTACTGGACTGTCACCAAGCTGATCAAAGACATCAAGAGGGGAAATACGAATGCAACAGTCATCATCCTGTGCTTGATAGCCGATTTTGGTTTAACCAGTGATTCCTGTCTGCTGGCGTTCAAAGACAGCGGTGCTATGGAGCTGCTCGTCAATCTGCTGGCTGCCGATGATGATGAGATAAAAATCGGTTCACTCAGGATCTTGAAGGAGATTGCCAGACGCTCGCACACGCGACGGGTCATCACGGAGTCCAGGGGCATTGGACTGTTAGCGAACTGCATCCCTCACCTTAGCCCTCTGATTATGTCTATGGCAGCCGGGACTCTGGCCAGGGTTGCTGCATCTGCTAATGCACGCAGACAGTTGCGCCGCTACGGCGCTATTGACAAGTTCACTGGCCTCCTGCGGCATGAACAACTGGAAGTGAAAAAGGCTGGTGCCCTCGGCCTATGGAGATGTAGCTTGGCCACTAAGAACAAGTCGGCGATCTTTCACGCCAAGACATTCTCTATCTTTGGTACACTACTGAGTGCGGATCAAGATGAGGACTTGCTCGTGCCAGTGGTTGGCACAATCCAGGAGTGCACTATACAAGCGCGCTTCCAGCTGCTGATGCGCACGGAGGGCATGGTGCCAGCGCTGGTCCAGTTGTTCAATAGCTCCAATCTGGAATTGCGAGACATGGCTGCCAGTGCCGTCTTCAGGGCCGGCGAGCAGGATGACGTCCGCCAGCAAGTGAGAGAGCACGGCGGCTTGCCACCGCTTACAACGATGCTGGCCTCCGCTAAGACGCCACAGATGGTGGAGTTTGTCACCGGCGCACTGTACCAGTGTTGTCACGACCGGGAGAGCATCAGCATACTGCGAGACTGTAGAGCGACGGACTATTTGGCGGGTCTTATCGGACAGGAGACCGGGGACGTACTTCTCCATGTCAGCGGGGCCCTGGGCTTGCTGGCGCAGGATAGCGCCAACCGCAGGACTATTCGCAAGTCTGGTGCAATTGTCCATCTGGTGCATCACCTGACGGGAACCAACGAATGCCTTCTCACCAACGTGAGCCTGGCTCTGAGGAACCTGGCCACGGACCTGGCCTGCGTGCAGTCTATTGACGAGCAGGATGGTGTTCGCTGCCTGTGGTCGTTGCTCAAGTCGCCAAGCGCCAATGTCAGATCCGGTGCCTTGTTAGCCCTGTGCCCGTGCGTGGAGAGATCTCGCGAGGCCGGCGGGATGGTGCGCTCCTTCGTCGGCGGCCTGGGAATCGTCACCAGTCTGCTGAAGTCGCCGAGTCTGCAGGTGCTGTCCAGTGTTTGTGCCCTGATCACTCATGTTGCAATGGACGACGAGAACCTCTCAGTTATCACTGATCACAACATTGTGACCATGCTGTCCGGCCTAACCAAGACAATGCGATACGGCAAGTACGAGCAGTTCTATCCGTTCGGATCAACAGTAAGGGACCCGGAGACTGGCGCAGAGCTGAAGGTGACTGGTCTGCGCAAGCACCTGTCCGATGCCATCGCGAGCTGCTGCAACTGCACTGACAATCGCGAGACGTTTGCAGAGTGCAAGATTGGTATCCCCCTGGTCTCCTACCTGACCTCACCGGACGAGTGTGTTCGCCAGGCAACCTGCTGCGCTCTCTACCAGTTGTCACGTGATGCAACCAACTGCGTAACGTTACAGAAGACCGGTGTTGTCAGACCCTTGCTGAAACTCATGGGGTCGCAGAACGAAGTGATCCTGGAGAATGCCGCTTGCTGCATTCGCAACATCCGCCTGCTGGCCCTGACAAGTGAGCAGCCGGATAGATGTTACCTTCAACCAAGAAAGAAGCGATCTAGCCAGCAGTGAAGCTCGTATGCACGTAGCCAAGGAGAGGGTACCGACGGAGAAGAATGTCTTCTGGGATTAATGCTGCACTCATACGTCACATGTACAACTTGTACATGCATATCAATAAATGATAGGCTTATCTTCAATTTTAAAATAGCAATAAAGAAAACGCTAATTTAATTTTTTTTGTCTCCGCATCGATTATTTGCTTATCTTCAATTCGTTTTAATACTGCCAATGCAGGCGTGGCTGGTGTAGTATAGTAGACGGACTTCCCCAACGCAAAGTACGGCTGCCAACCCATCTGGGTTACAGCATCACACTACAATCGTATACTCTGGACTTGGCTGCGTGGGAAGACTGGAGCATGACACCTTTCAGCAGTACTTTACTGAGCGCAATGGATGTAAGAATGAACGAGTATATCTGTATTGTTGTGACATCAATCATCTAAGAAATAAATGAGCAGAGTAGACATTGGCATTCTCCTTCTGAACATCACCTGATCATTGTACTACTGTATCTGCATACAACCGTGCAACCATTTTCATTGCAAGAAAAAGGGAACCCAACCGGCTGACCCCATTGCAGCAGAGCAGAGTGATCTCCAACAATGCTAGAATTCATTCTGGTGGCCTTATCAACGTTATCATAAGACAGTTCATCCAACCACTTTACATAGGAAGAATCCACCCATGCTAGGGAACAAGTGAGTCTTCAGAAGCATTATTCTCTGCTGTATGCACATCCACTTGTACCCAGATGTTGGTATTCCAAAGTATAATGCCGGTTAAACTAGTGGACCAGCCTATGAGAACTGCACCCAACGCCCATAGGAGTCTGATACAGAATTTCCAAATCTTTCGTGCCCCCCCCCCCCCTCACCTACACGCGCACGGGGACCGGCCTTTGCACGGTTCACAATGGTTATTATTTCCTGCGATGGGACTTATAACATGCGACAAGGGAATTCCTGTCACGTGCTGTCGCATACAATGATACAGTCACAAGGGCCACTGTCGCAGAATTAGTTTATCCATGTTCAACTACATGTACTTTTGCGACATGCGACGAAACTCGCAGCACCTTTTTATACGCTCAGCACATGCGCATGTGCACTGCATGTACAGTAGATGCCAAAAATTGTGGATTGTGCATCACAGATGCAGCTTGTCGCTACTAGACGTCGTGCGTCGAACCCTATAAATAGAATGTTGTGAATCGTGCTGTTTAGAGAGAGAGACGGTGCTAAATTGATGTTAGATATTCAGTATTGCAGTGCTCTAGGTTTTACCAAGACTGACAAACGTACATGATTGACTCATGTATATTGACATTATACAATCATGTACATTTGACATCAGTACCAAGAGTGCATAAGGGGGTTGTGTGTACTCCTGATACATGTACACACCCATAATGAATCTATTCCTGGATGAAAGAGGAGGACAGAATTTCTTACGTTTTCGACTTCAAAGAACCTTCTGTGACAGCTCCAGCAGATGGAAGCGCTGCCACCAGTACTCAACAGCATCAGGAAAGTCGAAGTATGTATCCAACTAAAAGAGAACGTCTCCTTGTGCGAAAAAGACAAAGTACATGCACACAACTGTCACTACCTTCACAGACTGATATGAATGAGTTCGAGTATGGTCATTCGCTGACATGTCACCTCCTTGGACCGGTATTTCGTCGCCCAACAGTCATGACGTCAGAAATTCTGTCATGGCCTGGCGCGCGGCCGCCCATGGCTTTCAAGACACGATCGTACGAACCAAAATACAAAACAAAAAGTTCAAACGAAATAAAATTTTAGAGAAGCATGTTATTTTTACTACGAATTCGTACTGCATTAATTTTCAGTCTGTTATCGATATAATTATCGTCTCTGGTCAGCAAAGTATCCAGGGTATTTTATCGACATCTACTAGACTTTGGTTGAGTTTCTGGAGTACTAGTATCACTTCGGCGAGCTATTTGAGGCGGTGGCGTATGAACAATGCCGAATGGAAGAGTGGCAAGTAAAACACAGTGGAGAAATCCTGTGTGTCGCCAGCAATCAAGCTGATCAGATTGCATCTTGTGGAGATGACGGGGTGCTACTATGGAGCAGTGATGGAGCGCATACTGGTAGCATACTGGTAGATCAGTCGCTTCCCTCGCCTGTGTCCGGAGTGTGTTTTGGAGCAGGCACGAGTCTCTACTGTACAGCAGGAAGACAAGTGTGTGCGTTTGATACACGGAGCCTGACATCGCCACTGTGGCGACTTCAGTTAGGTGGGTGCGATGATGATGAGCTCAACCAGGTGTCGGTGAATGAGAAAGGTAGTCACGTAGCCGCGTGTGACGATGCAGGTGAAATACACGTGATCGAAGTGCGCACAGGAAAGGTGTGCAAGACGCTGCGTCGCCAGCACGAGAACGTCTGTACGTCGGTACAGTTTCGGCCCCGACGTGGCGCAGAGCTAGCCACGTGCGGTCTGGATTGCAAGCTAGTGCGTTGGGACTACTCATGCGGTCGTCCCTTACAGAGAGAAGTGCTCAGCAAACTCACGATATCAGAGACGAGCTCAGCCGGAGCGCAAAAGGCTTCGCCACAAATGCTAAACCCACCATTTCTCCATCAGATTTCATTCCACGAGAGCGGAAGCGTTCTCGCCGCAGCTGCTGAGGACGGGGCTATTCGTCTCTTTTCTGGGTGTGGAAAGGATGCGATGAAGCTAGCGCATGTCCTCGAGGGAGTACATCCATCCAGCGCATGTCAAGTGCAGTTTTCTAGTTTTGCGCCCGACAGCGTGCTAATGTCGGCCGGAAATGATCGCAGGATTGTTGCTTGGAATGTGTCTACGTGTGTTTCCCAGCTGACTACGCGACGTTCTCAGGGGAAGAAGACACCATCAGCAGTGACTGCACGCCGCTCGAAGCCTGCTTCTGCTGCTTCTGTCACTGCTTCATCAGCATCTAGTAATACCTGTGATACAGAGGCACAGCTGCCCACAGATACTGTCAGTGATACCATTAGCCACAGTGTTGTGGGTATGCATCCAACTAAAATCAACTGGCTTACCACATGTACATCTAACAATAAGGTTGTCATAGCCGACCAGACAGCTGCACTGAAAGCATATGCTATCAGTGGTTGAGCTAAAAGGCAAAGTAGTCGATCGCACTACAGTAGCAGCAAGTTTCGTTTCTGATGAAATGGACACTGCTTCTCAAGTGATTGTCTAGCCTGTGATCTTTTTAGGACATTACTTTTTTATTTAGGTTTTTGTGAGTTTTTTTAAAACACCATGCCTCATGGTGGAAGCATGAAGCATGGTCTTGATCCGGCCTTGATTTTTTCTCCATAGAAGCATTTGAATCAAAAAGTGTTCGCCGCCGAGCTGTGACTAAAGCGAGTGTGTGTGTGTGTGTGTGTGTGTTTCTGGAATCGAAGAATGGGCTAGGACTGGTACGAGCACTTTGCTAGAGATTCTACTTATTAAAGCCAAGGTAGAATACCTTGTAACGTGCAGTGTCCAGGTCCAGGATCACTTGCCACCCTATGGGTAAGTGCAGAAGGATACCGCCTCAGTCAGTGTTACTGCGGCCTGGTTAGACAGATCGCAGCTTGCCGCTGTGTTCAACTCCTGAATTTATTACACAAATTGCCCAGTTCTGGGTGTAAAATGTCATGTTATTGTACGTACATCTATTGGACACGTTGACACTCCCGTTGTCACAGTGTAGAGTGGCTGATGAATAGAGTGATCACAAACATGAAGCTGACCATGTTGTTGCAGCTTATCATACCTAGTATTATTATAGAGCCCATGCATTGTAGACTGTGTACATTGCGTACATGTTGTAGTACGTCACGCAAGCCCGCCGGAACCGGTCCAGTTGGTCCGGTCATCACCAGACCAACTGGCTGTCCACCAATGCGTGTTTACCGTTGAGGAGGTTATGTGTACCTACATGTACTATCAATCTCAGTCTATTATACACAACTGAGTATGAAAGATTATGCATGGTATGACCGGATCAATCTGAAACTGCTTCCGGTGGGCCTGACATGTATATGTTCCGGCGGTCCTGGCACTGTGTGTATGCCTATGGCCGTTTCCGAGATCCGAAGCACAGGTTGGTTCCAAGCTGCTTGGGTTTGGTGAGCTTGTCTGTACTCGGATAATACTCCAATAGCTTCATATAACGTGTGGCATGTCGAGTGTTGTTGAATCCAGAGTGAGCCACTGCACAACCAAAAAGTAATGTGCGTTACGGTTTACTGGTACATGGTGACAATCCAGGGGGGGGGGGGGGGGGGAGGAGGATGTCCCCTCCCCATGGCACCTCCATGGTCCGGCGGCACAGTCATTTCAAGTGAACCAGGGAGTTGCACTACTAGTATCAAGAGTATAGCCCCCCCCCAGTATACAACCCTGATGTGACCAAGTGGCAAGGGAAAGCAGGTTCGGACTTTTCACTTGCATTTTCAAGTGCAGTCTACCATGGTCTACCAGAAAGTCTCTGGCTTCTCACTTGAGACTTTAGTCACAGTGTGTGTTGTTGTGTACAGCTGTATTACATGTCACAGTAGACGTGGCCCTAGGAGAAAGAACTTGAGGTCGAAGGGGGAATGAGCCACAGCGACAACGGTACGTCTGGAAACCACCCTCTCAGCCAGGCTCTCTGGCTAACGTCCTGTCCGGGAAACAAACCTCGCTTGGCGGACGCAAGAGCTAATTTACTTGGTAGTGATCCCAGCACTATTCCGGTATGGCAGTAGATCTACAGTGTACGACAAGGGACTGACCGTGTGAGTGTAACTTCTCCTCGCACATCTTCGCTGTTGCTATTTTAGTACTGCCACAACAACAGTCGGTCCACAATGCCAATGGTCGCCTGTGAGCATAGTTACGTAGATCTGCAGTGCAGGCTGTGCAGTACTTTCATCAGTATCAGTTCGTATTGTGGCTTATAACCACGCACTGACAAACAGCGGTGTCCAGATGACTAAACCGGAAAGTTGGGAAGATAAAATCAGTCTTCGTAGGGCGACGTCCAAGCGGAGGCTTTGGGAGATAAGGGCAAGAGAAGCTGAAGGTGTTACTCATCCTGGCGGGCAACGTCATGCCGCAACAGGGCACACCAGATGCCAGCCTCGGACGAGACAGAAGAGCGTAGTGGAAGAAAACGGTCGCGGATTTAGTGAAGACGGGGGTGACAAAGTCCCTACTTTAGGCCTTATGTGTGCGCTCTCTCCCTCTCTGTTCTGTGATCTGGTGATCAAAAACAAGTTCGTTCTGTACGACTGAAAGAACTATCGCGTACGGACTCGTAGATCTACACCTTTCTCATTCTTGGTTACGAACCCACGAGGTGTGACGGGACTGACGAATATGGAGGCCGCTGCCCACCGCGGACACAGGATCGATCCCAACCGCTGCTTTTCCGACGATATTCTAAACTTGACCTTTGGATGTGAGGTCGCCTTCAATGCCCAGACTCACCATTCGCAGTCCACCAGGGTTCATTCCTTGCTTGATGTGCCCGGCGGGCAAATTGCATCTTCCTCTCGGCCAAGAGCCTCTGCGAGGCAGAAAGCAGCAGCCATGGACATCATCAACTCTGCCCAGCTCAAAGTTCTGAGCAAGCACAAGTACTCCGTCGGCGGCCAGTCATGGTTGGAGCGGGTGTTTCTCAGCCCGTTTTGCAATATACTCGTGGAGATGTTCCCACGCTGGCTGGCGCCGAACGTGATCACCTTCATCGGTGCTCTCTGCTTTGTGGTACCCGGATGTTACCTGGTGTTTCACACGCCCACTGCCACGCTTAGTGACGACAAGGTACAGTGAAACAAAAATTAATCAGCGAAGTCAATTCAATTATTTAAAAAAAAGTTATCACACCTCGGGTCATGCTCAGTGCTGCTTCTGCAAAACCAGCAAAGCACGATGATGCACGTGGAAACCAGTAATCAGTGGGACCAATGCATTCCTAGACTATAATTATGGACTACCACCATACCTGCATTCCTCAGGGGCGTAGGAAGCAGTTTAATATTGGTGCGGCGAAATTGTGAGAGAGGGGTCCGGGGGGTCCTCCCCCGTGATTTTTTTTTTGAAAATTGGGCCTAAAAGGCCATATTTTAATGCTACAGAATAATAATATGAGAAATAAGAATATGCATGCTGATGATACACCGCATTGTCGATGTAAAACATGGTACCCGTACAAGAGTCGACAAGCCATCAACAAGGTTGAAATGTAAAAAATAAATAAATAAATAAATAAATTCGAAAATTATTGGTCCGGCGACCGCCGGGCCTGCCGGACCGGTTCCTACGCCCATGTTCCTCACGAAGTAACCTTGAACACCAACTCAGCAGGTATAGCATGACAACGGTACATTTACATGTACAGTCAGACCTCGCATAACCGCACACATCCGTTTCCCACAAAAATATCCGGATAGGCGAGGGAACCGGATAATCGAACACACATACTGCATGTATGCATGACATATGCTGTAAATCGGTAACCAACAATTTTCGTCCGGATAGGCGAGGGATCCGGATAAAAGAGGACCGGATAAGCGAGGTCTGACTGTACTGCAATCATAGACATCTTGTCAGCAGGGGAAAGCTACCACAAAAATGCTGTCCCACAGAATAACGCGGACGAAATCCTAAAATTATGCGGGCAAAAACAGGCCATTATGCGGCAGATATGCGGGATTATGCAGTCACTAAGCGCAATTTGTCCGTCGTTGGTACACATTTAGCGTACACTTTCCTGTCCCTCCAGAAACTTGCGGAGACATTTTGGAAATATCGCGGAAAAAGTTGCGAGGTAAAATGCCACAAATTGCGGGGAATATTGCGGATTTTGTCAAATATTGCGGGATTATTGTGGTAAAATTGCGGAAATTGCGGCCGATTTTGGTACTTGTACTGTAGTGGTGTATCTACGATGTATGAGTCGTACAGCATAAATCATGCATGACGAAACAGAACGTGTGCTGCGCTGACTGTGTTCAACTGCCTGACAGGAGCTTGCAAGACAGCTTTCCTCCATCCTCGGGCAACACTCGACGCGAGCCTTATTTTGTGACTTGTCAGCTGCTAATTTGCCCAGAAACTTCTCCATTCTGGTGTCCATCTCACAAGTAAACTACTGACGAGCTTGAAGAACTAAACAACATCGAAGAAAGACCCGAATATCGCGGTTGCTTTTCGAAATATCGCGGTGCTTTTCAAGTATCAAGGACAGTTTTCTACAACAACGCGGATGATTTTTTCAAATATCGCGGATATCACGGACTTTTGTTCAAATCGCGGAAAACAATGCGGCCGCGGAATCGCAAGTTCCTGGAGGGACAGACTTTCATGGAAGTACTCAACTTTGCCGTACAAACCCCTGGTCCGGTACGACATTGTAGTGCCTTTTCACAGTCATGTACTGTTTTCTTGTACATTCCATGAATAACACGGGTTTTATTCAAAATTTCTAGAAAACGCGGATGAAAACCAATAACGCGGAAAATTGCGCGTCTGCAGAATCTCAGCATCCGGTGGGGACAGAAAATGACGTGTCCTGCAGGTTGAATCGGATAGGTAATGTTGATGATCTGCGTCTAGAGATTGCGTAAACATTGAGCAGTCCTGAACACGGGCAGCTGGCCAGACACACTCACACAGTCCTGGTGCTTCACTGTACAGGAAGTCATGCAGTTAACTGTAGCATTAATGCAAATGCATAAAATTGTCAGTGGTCTCACAGGTCATGGCATCAAGAGTACCGGTGCATGAGTTTGTACGACAAAGTTGTATACTTCCATGCCAAAGTTGTTCAAATGACAGATAACTCGTGCATAATGACCGCATTATACCGCATAATCCCGCATATTTGCCGCATAATGGCCGTTTTCACCCGCATAATTATGCGCATAATTTCAGGATTTTGTCTGCGTTATTCTGTGAGGACAGCTATACGTCCTATGTTCAGACTCGGGGCGGCAGAGTTTCATGTCACATGAGTTGGCGGGAACAGTACAAAGCAATCACCAGAGACATATACCCAACCTACCCATGTCTGGGCTATACAACTCTGTGGCTGTCAGGCTCTGCGTGCTGACAATGTACCCGTAAAGTCGTGTACAAAAGCCGCTGCTCAGTATAATTATGACTTTTTGGGGAAATTTTGCAGCCTTCTATATGAGACAGAATTCTATACAAGACAGGTATTTCTATGTATGTCAACACTAAAACCAGACTTATGTGCCGACAGTTACAGTGAGTGTATCTTGATAATCAGGCTTCTATTCAAAACAGGCTTCTTTACGAGACCGGCTTTATTACAAGACACTACGGTATATAGGCCTTCACTTGGTGTGAAATTCTGCCACCGCAGACCCTAGGCTGTAGACCGTGGCAGGCAGTATTTGATGTTATGCACTCTTGCCAACATGCCTAGTAAGAGGACAGTACTACTACAGTACTCCAGTTGTGGCAAGTGAAATCCAGACTGATGAACACTTTCTAGAGCCGGGAACCAGTTCTGATGACCTCATGTACGTACACTAGAGCTAGAGAGGGTGGTCAGGACAAACTTCAGTGCTGCACGCACATCGGTTGGGTTTTCACTTCTCCAAATTGTACTTTCTAAGAAGTACAGTCAACTTCGCTAATAACGACTGCGGATATAACGACAATTCGCGAATAGCGACAGAATTTCCGTGCCCAGAGCAAAGTCCCATCTAACTGTAATACATATAATGAGACTTCGGGTACAAGGACACTTTTCTGATGCCCGCCGAGTGTCGTTATTCGCAAAGTTGACTGTACTGTGCATGCTCCTGGTCTTAATTTCTTGTGTTCTGTGTCGGTACACTGTAGATGCCCGGCGCTTTCTGGCTCACTCTCAGTGTGTGCTGCTTAGCGTATCAACTTCTGGACTGCATTGACGGCAAGCAGGCGCGTAGGACTGGCAATAGTTCCCCCCTCGGCGAGTTTCTTGATCATGGAATCGACGCGTTTGCCACCATCATCCTGCCGCTGTCAGCCGCCTCCTGCGCTCTGCTGGGCGAGGTGCCGCTGATGCATGCAATGGCACCGGTTGCTGCCATCTCTCTCTTCTTCATGGCCCACTGGCATAGCTACGTTGCCGGGACAATGCATGTCAACTCTATGTAAGTAGAGTGCGGTGCACATCTAGCTGACCTCCACTGCAACGTCATGCATATGAAGACAGGGTCTTGTCAAAAGTACCCTGCTTTCGGTCCTATCGCAGGCACTTTCTCTTGCTTGCATGTCAGTAGGAAAGAACGAGTGGGTACTGGGCTGCCTGCCCCATACCCAAAGACGGGGTATAATGGTATACACTATACACACATTGTGGGTTCGAGTCTCACCCGTAACCTTTTTTGGTACAGGTGTCCTGCCCGTATGGTGTCCCACATGTGGCTTTTTTTTAAAGAAATTTATATGACGACTCTTATTCACTCGGAATTTTTTTCGCTTTTTGCGCCATTATGTCTATCAAGAGTACATAACCCCTCGCGTGTGCAACTCCAGCCATATAGCTGGAGTTGCTCACTCACTTCAGGCGGTTTTTTCAAAACCAGAAATACTCGTATTTCTTTCTTGTATCCGATTCAGATAGGTTTAGGAAGACTCCACAGAAAATTTGAAGCAAAAAGAATAACTTGGCACAGAGATATAGCCATCCAAAGTCGGAGAATTGAATAACGGCAATTTCAGTATTTCGACGGCACCAGCAGCATATCAGAATTGGCAGGACTTGCTTCAGTGTCTATAGTGGCAAAATACCAGGCTCGCTGGAAGCAGGTCAAAATAACCAGATGAATGCAGAAACAGCATGGTTTGGAAAAACTTCGCATTTTTCATCCGTCCGGCAGCTCAGACGAAGATATCGGGTGCGGTCACCATGGCAACTCCATAGCAACAGCATAGCAACTCCATCGCAACAGCATGAAAACAGTGCAGAGAAGCCTTTGGAAAAGCATATGATGAGACTTTGAGGTAAGATAAAGTAAGGGGCCGTCCGTAAATATCGATGTTTTTTTAGAGACGATATTGGTGCGTCTGGGGGGGAGGGGGTTTGAGCCATGTGCGTCTTTTCGAGCATCAGAAAAATATCGATGTAAATATCTGAAGTTTCGCCGATCCCTGCACGCGGACGTCTAAATGGCTATACAAGAAATGTGAAACCAGCTTCCGTTCGCGGAGCTAAAACTCGCGACACAAGAACAAAATCAAAAATTGGAAGCTGTACGCCCACGGCGAATTTCAAGAGCAAAAGAATGAGCTATTGATTGTGGAAATCGGCCGAACGATGCCTGCAGGAGACCTTTTTCAAGACGTAGAGGCAGTGCGAACAAACACGGACGAACTCCACAAGAGTTTCCAGTCTTCACTGTCTGAACAAGGATTTGAAAAAATTCAAGCCCGAGCGTAGCCGCTTTGGCTACACCAGTACACGATGGCTGTGAGCACTGCAGCGCCAACCCGGTTCGCTCCCCCCAGGCGATGCAGCTATTGCGTGAGTGCGGCGGGATTTTCACGCCTACACCGGACCCTCAACATCCTGGGCACTTCATGAGCATCCAAAAAATTAATATTGATTCCATGATCTAGATGTACATGTGCGTCTTCTGGGGGGAGGGAGGGGGGTCAAGGGAGAGAAGCACCAATATCGTCTCTAAAAAAACATCGATATTTACGGACGGCCCCTAACTACAATAATTCAGTGCCAGAACACATTGTTGCTACATGTACAGTACTGAATTGGTGACGAGTACGGAAGAACAATGAGCCGCAGACTGAATTTTACTGGGCATTTGACGGAAAGAAATGACAAACTATCACATGACATTGTAGAACATCGTCTGCAAATGTTTGGGACTACTGAAACTTCAGCAACTCCAGCATGAGAGATTTCGTGCATAGAGTGTGTGCTGGATTCTTGGTATATAATATCACCGTCAATGCTTTTCTTGGTCGCTGGAAGCCACCTGCTGATCAGCTGACGATTTGTTCCAAGCAGGCCGTTTGGATGTCAGTTCTCTCGGTCCAGTCGCCGAAGTATATACTGTCCTACTCGTCGCCTGCAGGAGAGGACGACTGTACGATGCGACTCCAATAACACCTGGCAATATTTCTTCTTGCGCAGCCATGCGCATGGGCTCCGACGAACAAGGACTACTGCCGGGAGGACGCCTGCCGCGGCTCGCTTTCAATAACACCTCGCATTATTTCTTCTTGCGCAGCAATGCGCAAAGTGTCGGACGAACGAGGACAACTGATTCCGAAAGGAAATACGACGCTGAAGACGATGAGCTACATGGCAAATGCGTGCAATCAAGTGAAATGCCCAAAAAATCCTTGCCGATTTTACTCGAACTGTACGTGAGTTCAAAAAATTGCCGCATCGTGACGTATGTGGGCTCAAACGAAAGCTGAGGGCCAGGGCCTCAGCTACACGCTGCGCCACACGAGAAGGCCCTGCGCAGCTTCCGTGCAGCTACAGATCGATCTATGCATGCGCCTTTCCGTGGTGCCACGCATGTACGCGATTCAGCGTTAGCTCTTTTTGACAGGTCATGTCACGTGACTGAAGTGCCGGGCGCCGATGTATGGGGTCTGCGAGGGCAGGAATTCACATCATGTGCCGAACCCGTACCCATTATTTGCACCCTGTGCACGATAGTTGCAGGGTTGTACGCAACCCTGCTTTGGGTTCAACTCTCTTGTGGTCACTTTGCACTGTTTGCCAGGGTAACCTTTTGAACTACTAGTATGTCACGTGATGTGAAGTTCTGCCGTCGCAGCACTGTATAGACTGTGGAGGCAGTTGCACACTCTTGAGGGCAATGTGCTCTTGCTGTTGTATGGAATGTTTTACTTGAAGAAAATTGTTCATGCCGGTTAAGTGCTTACTAGCATTTCTCCTAACTTCTCTTTTTGCAGGGTGGATGTCGAGGAGGCGCGTACATACTTCACTATGCTTTTCATCTTGAATGGCCTTCACCCAATGGGCAGAGGATTTTTCTTGCAAGAGATAGCTGTAAGGTGACCGTGAAATGAAGTATTGCGGTGTGTGTGTATGTATGCGTGTGTATGCGTGTGTGCCCTCTCCCGGAGGGGGGGGGACTCACGTGACCAGTTTTGGCAGTGAGCAACAAGTATAGTACAGTGTGTGTGTGTGTTTACATGCGTGCGTACACGCGCGCGTATGTGTGTGGGTGGGGGGTGAGTGTGCTTGCTCACTTCCTACTAGGGGTGAAACGGTTCGGGTAAGGAACCGGTTTTGGACCCGCCAGCTGAAAAGAATTGGGTACCCGTTCCGTCAAATTTCGAACCGAAATATCGAAAAATCTTGTTCTCTTACAAATACATTTACACGTCAAGTCTACTCAATATTTTACCTTACGATCACCGCTCTTCCAAGGACCAAAGGGTTCTCCTGGTCATTATCTTCTTCGCACATGGACTCTCCCATGTCTCGTTCTTGCTCGTAAACATGCTTTCAAAAAAATTATTGTCACGAACGCATTTTGTCGGTCTGGAGAAAAGAGTGCTTGGAACCGATACCCGGACCGTGGAAACTATGCTGGCGTTAGGGTACCCGAACATGAAAAACATGGAACCGTTTTCACCCCTACTTCCTAGGTTCCTACACAAGATTGTTGCCGGAGTGAAAGCACTTCTTGAGTGACTGCATATTGTTGTGCATTGACCAATGCATCTGTGCATATTGTTTTATGATACTCTTCTCTGGAGCCTGTAAAGCAGAGATAATTAATTATATTTTGTGTTGCTGGTTGATGATTGTGCGTGTGTGCGTGTGCGGGCGTGCGTGTGCATCTGTGCGTACGTGCGTGTGAAACTCACAAGTGAGCAGGGGTTTCAGTCCTTCTTTCTGCATGTAGAAGTAGACCCATGCACTATCGGCATGCAGTGCCTACCAGGGAGTAGTAAAATACTAAAATACTACTCCCTGGTGCCTACATAAACCAGCTGTAAGTGTAATGAGGAACAAAAGAGCCCCATCTACTAGTAACTAGTAACGTTATTGGTTCTTATATTCTCTACGGCAGTGTAGCGAGCCACACAGTGAACTTGGGACTCAAGCTGTGTGTGTGTGTGTGTGTGTGTGTGTGTGTGTGTGCGTGTCTGTGCGTGTGTGTGTGTGTGTGTCTGCCTCTATGGCATATGAATGCTCCAGGTGGTGCCCTGGTTGCCCATGCCGCTGACAGTACGCGACCTGTTCTTCGCCATACCCGCGGTCTTCATTGCTATTTCCTTTGCGACATGCGTGTTGCGCTGCGAAGGTGTTATTGCGCAGCGCCCAGCATCAGAACGTCTCGAGGTGAGTGGAACCATCTTACTGATAATCACTCACACATCCGTTGAAAAAAATTACAGCCAAGGAGACATTGTGACCATGTGGTTGGTATAGCTGTAAAAGAATCAACTGCACGCCCATTATTTCGGACTTGTAAAGAGCAAAACTAGTTGAGGTGTTCCAGGAATGTTTCCATGCGATGGCCACCATTTTAATTACATCGCAATCATGTAAACTAGGAAGAACAGCAGAATATACCGTAGTAACTACGGAAGGCCAGGTGAAAAAGATGATACAAATTCCGTGCATCATAGTGTGTGCATTCAAATCATATCTTTGTTGCAAGACCATTAAGTGCCAGCGGGTGTAGACAACATTTTAATGTCCTCCCGTTTGCTTTGTAGAGGATCTGCGAGTCGTCTGTATGCTGCTCTAATTTGTTTACCAGTGTCACGTTTGTTTGTAATCTGCGGTTGAAAAAATCCCTTCTCAGTACGGTTGAAGAGCACCGGAAAAAGGTTGGACAAAAAAAGGAGTACACTGGAGTTTTGTTTCCAGTACATCCGCCGGTATGGCTTCACCCACATGGCTGTCTTGTCTTGCAATGCAATGACGATGTTGTGGCACGTGCTAGTACATGTAGAACATGTACCCTGGATCCATGCCCGGTGTTCAGTGCTGAGACATGCGGCTGCGAAAGTGACCGAGTTCTCAGCACTTCAATCTAACCCAGCAGATTTGTTCAACACCAGGTTTCGGCAACCATGCCATCGCATTCGTCAATAGACTATTTCAGCAACAACAGCCCTATATTAAAGCTATAGAAATACTCTGGTGTTCTGGTGTTGCCAACACCATAATTATAAGGAACAGATGACAATATAATGGATGAGCGCATGAAACAAGTGCAATAGCAGCAATACCATAATGATCTCAAGGACATGTCGGAATGTGAATCATCAGAGAAGTTTGTCAACACAGCAAACGTCTCAACAAACTAACAACGTAGTCATTTCCAAGTCTGCCCGACAATACAGTTTTATGGTGCAGAATTGTAAGCAGATTGTTTTTGTTTTTTTGACGTCACACTCCACTTACTCCTCTTGCTCTGTTAGAACTGTTTAGAACACAGTGGGAGCTAGAAAAGCTAGACTGTGAGAGTATTCAGGTATACCCATTGCAAGCCATGCTAGTAACCGTCATCATCAGAAGCTGAGGCTCGAAGGGCGCCACCGCCTTCGCCCTTCGAGCCCTACTTCTTGGTGCGCTGCTTTCTCGGTAGTGGCTTGGCCAGCTCTTCGACACGCTCCGAGGGGACGGCGAGCATCGCGCCGACGCGGACCTTCCACACGCTTCTGTCCTCCTCGTTGACCGTTGGGTGCTTGACTGGGTTGCTCAGCGTGGCCAGCCGTTCGCTAGCCGTGTACATCTTGACGTCCGAGTTGGCATGCCAGAACGGTGATTTTGATCCCATGTAGTCCTTGACCGGTTGCTTGGGCACGGCTAATGCCTCGACACGCTCCGAGGCTGTGGCCTTCTTGGCCGCGTCGGTCACGTTAGATTGCCACTCGCACCACTCAAACTCGGTGCCATCACGGAGGGCGGACTCGCGTGGTGCCTTTGGCTTGGCCAGCGCCTCTAGCCGGGCGCTTGCTTCAGCCTGCTGTGCACCTCGTGTGACCACTGATTGGGGCTGCAAAGATAGCAACGGAATCGAGACGAAGCCTGTGCTGATATAGCAATATAGGATTGTGAACAGCTATGGAGCAGAGCTACTATGTACATGATGTAGTTCATCTGAATGGCTCCATTACTATCACTTGATCAGTTTAGTATTTAACCCTTTGGTGCCTGACTGAATTTTAGATTTTTCGTAGTTTTGGCTCAATTTTTTGGAAAGCCTATATCTCCGCAACCGTTTAGATTATGTAGCGACAAAAGTATGTATTCTGAATGGCAAGACACAGCAAGATCCGATTTTTGAATTTTCAAGTCAGAAAAATCTACAATAGGATCAGGGTACTGCGCTGGTCCAAGAACATCTTGGTCGCCAACCCAACTCAGCACGCCGAATCCACTACCTCGTCCACGGCCTCCGCCACAGCCTCCGCCACACGCGCCACGCACGCCACAATCAGCTGTTCGATCAGCTGGCTGAGCTTGACCAGCGCCGCGAGCAATTCCTCCGCGCAGCGCGAGCGGAGCACGTCCACGAACTGGCTGCGCTTGCCCTCGCCCTACAGCTTCTTGAAGCTCACCGTCGGAAATTTTGTCCTCATCTGAAGAGCTGCCGTTCTCAAGAATTTCACCGAAAACCAAATCATCGTTGAGTCGGTCTTCCTCAACTGATGACGGCAGGTTTCCGTCAGAGAAAAGAGCGTCAGATTATTCACCATCGTCGTCTTCTGATTCTTCTTCTACAAGGGCATCATCGGCCTCCAGCTCTTCAAACAACTCAAGCGCTCCTGCAGCATCCATGACGGAGGTCAGCTGTAGTAGCCATGAACTGTACTAGTCAAAAACGAAGCGAAACAGCAACGTTTTGTTCATGTTGCCGGACGCGTGCGTAGGCTGCCACGCTCGATTGACTTCCGCTGATCTGCGCGATCGTCGTTGATCACGACTCGACTTTTTCAAATGCAACCCCCCTACTTTCTCTATTGCTATCAACAGGCCAGCTACTGAAGGGTCTCCGCACAAAAAAATCAGGCACCTGCGATGTACGAGACTGGCTCTGTGCTCGATTTTAGTATGCACGGTCAGCATAGGTCGAAATCGACCTACCGGCACCTAAGGGTTAAAAAGAACAGGGCCAAGAGCACCTCTCTTGTGCAGGAGACACAGTTACTAAGTATTCGGCTTATGAACTGAACTGCTCTCTTGCCTTTCAGCATGCTTTTTTATTTTATTTTTTTAAAACTTCCTCCCTGCCATGCGACATTCATGTCCCCCCCCCCCTCTCTCTCTCTCTCTCTCTCTCTCTCTCTCTCTCTCTCTCCTCCCCCCCCCCCCCCCCCCCCCCCCAACCGATCCATATGAATGTGTGGTAGGCAGTGTCATGGATGTAGTCACAAGCCATACAGTGCAGTATGACAGCAGCTTACCGCTCTAGGTGGTGCGTATGCCCTGGGGGGTTGCTTCGGCTGGGCCAATGCCTCGAGACGTGTCGTAGGTTCGGCCCCCTGAGCGGCTCTGCTGACAACGCTCACGGCGCTAAGCCTGCCATTGCACAAAGATATGTTTGAACTTCAGAGTGTAATCTTCTATTGCTTTCCAACATTACCCACACATGCGTACGCACATTTGTTACAGAAAAGCAAGCTCAGATACTCTAGGCTCGATCATCACCACTGGATTGTCTTTCTTGAAATGTTTATTCAGACAAAAGATCAAGGCTCACTGGCCATTGTTACAGACTATGAAGTCACATGACAACAAGACACACACATAAACTCACAGTACCACCACATCTGCACACAGTGGAACCATGAGAACACACTCAACACCTTTCTTGCTTACTTGTCTGGGTACATCTTGTGACGACTCAGGTCTTTGTGTCTGGACAGTTCTGCTACGCGCTGCGTCGCAACTACATAATGCGTGGGGAAGACATGCCACAGTGTGGGTGTGGGTGGCGAGAGAGAGAGAGAGAGAGAGAGACACACACGCACACACACACACACACACACACACACACACACACACACACACACACAGACAGAGACAGGCAGAGACAGGCGAGAGAGAGAGAGAGAGAGAGAGAGAGAGAGAGAGAGAGAGAGAGAGAGAGAGAGAGAGAGAGAGAGAGAGAGAGAGAGAGAGAGAGAGACAGAGGGAGACAGAGGGAGAGAGGTTTCATGACACAGTAGTCAGTACCCTTCTTGCACTATCAAGAAAGCAGAAAGGTTCCATAATATGCAAAACCAGTGCACAGTGCCCTCCCAAGTACATGCACAGCCTGATGATGTAATTCATGCATGCTTATCGCCGTGTCCTGTCTGTAAAGATAGTACATGTGCATTAGACGGCTCTAAATGAATCACGTTGTGTTGTATCGAGCTTACCAGACTGTGTCGGTTCATTACATGGCCACGATTTAGATAAGCCATTATCCCAGTAGACTGATCGCCTGGACAACGACCAATGAACACAAAGCATGCACAAGCATGCTATGGTCAGCTGATCAGTGAACAGCCATCCGGAGAGAGAGAGAGAGAGAGAGAGAGAGAGAGAGAGAGAGAGAGGGAGGGAGAATAGCATTGTACACGATATTGCTTTACATTCCTCGCCTCGCTCCCCCGTTATGTTTAGGTTGCCGGTTTCGGACCACCAGTTGCCTGATGATTGTGAATGAACTTGAAACTCTGAGTGGCGGCACAGCTTCCTCTCTCATTCTACTTTGTCACAAGAGTGGCACACATTACACAATAGTGTGCTCAACAGTAGTACTAGTAGACCCAGTAGCATCATGGAACTAAGGGCTGTAAATCCCCGGCATCGAATGTGTATGCTAGGGGTATATCATCCAACCGCTTCACGGCATCCACCGCTGTTGCTTGAGAGATATTCTCCTGCTGTGGTGTTGCCTAAAGACATGCCATTCTATTTGACCAACGTGGCACAGTCCACCCACGAAGATCATCTTCTTCAAACACAGTTCAAACCTTTGGACACCCCAGGGTAGACTTACTTATCCTCGACGAAATCTCGATGAAATGTCTTTGGCAACGCGAGAGTGGTTACTCTGGAGATCTGCGCATTGTTGTCTGCCAGAAAATAGATGATAATGGAGAAAGCAAGGCATGCACACAAACGTGTTACATGTGGTACGTTATAGTCTTCTGTCTTAGGGTGCGTTCTTATATTCTCTAGCTTCTAGAAGAAGAAGAAGAAAAGAGAAGTCGAAGAAACTGGGATTACTCAAGAACGGGTCTCGAAGAATTCGGAGATATTTTGCACGTGTCAAGCAAAATGAAGCGCCAAAGGGGCCGCGATCTTGAGTGATGAATGTAGTAATGCACGTGTTCGTATGCGAACAGGGAAATGCGTACACTCATGATGAACACATGGCTTTTAGTCATGCGCTGATCCCAAACCGCGGGAATCTCCAAGTTTCAACCACCTCTGAAGCTTGGAGAGCTTGGAAAGCTTTGGAGAGCCTCCTAAAAGTCGGAGAGGATATAAGAACAGCTCTCGAACTTTTCGGAGAGTCTCCAACTTTTCCGAGAGGATTTAAGAACGCACCCTAATTCTGTCCTCTATCGACCGATCGTCAGCCTCCGACTGAGGAAAAAATGCATTGTGTACCTAGGCGCGCATCTCCATCTCTCTCTCTCTCTTTCTTCTCTCTCTCTCTCTCTCTCTCTCTCTCTCTCTCTCTCTCTCTCTCTCTCTCTCTCTCTCTCTCTCTCTCTCTCTCTCTCTCTCTCTCTCTCTCTCTCTCTCTCAGACTCTCAGACTCTCTCTCTCTCTTTTCAACGCAACAAGATTGTCGAAGAACTCAACAAATAAGTGTCGTGACCCACCTCGAACTAGTAACGACGACATGGCGGAAATGTTGTGTACTCTGACGAAATAATAGCTGCTATTGCGATACTTCGCTGCTCACCACCCACTGCGAGCTGCCTGTCCGTCTGAAAACTAGATAATTGTATCACAGCGAGTAGATATTACTAGTACATCTATTCTACTCCTCTTCGTTCACGATTGTACTGTCAGTCGCGCTTCCAACTCCCAGGAACAGCCACAAAACAAAGACTACAAAGTACAAGTAACATTAGTTACAAGAAATTCCTCAGTGTCAGAATCACGAAAAAATCCACTCCACCCCGAAAAGACACACAGCACAGTCTTGTTGCGAGGAGAAGCGTTCCTATGACGATTGTTGAGAGAACTGCCCGTAACTAGGCCAGGAACTCGTAGACCTAGCTACAGTGTTTACAGTCCATTCAGAAAAAGATGGACTTCTAGCTTTTGGCCATAAATGGGTCAAACTTTGAGTTTTTTTAGAATTTTTTCTGCAATCCCCTAAGGAATCCTCTTCCAATTATGTTTCTGAAGTCTATTTGTCTAAAAAGCAAGCCATAACAAGAATAGAATATCGGCCAGGTTTTGCCCCAAAAGCATTGAATTGGGAAAAACCATCAAAATCCAGGCCGTTTGACCCCACCTGCAACAGTGCATTGTGGGGTTCGAACCTCAGTTCAGGTACCCTTTTTGGACTCTTTTTCAAAGTTCAAATTTCGCTGCACTGCACTGTGTACAATGAAATCACGACAAATCGCCAAATACGGGAGCTCGCAAGAGCCAGGGCCCATCTTTTTATGAATGGACTGTAGTAGTACTACAGTCCATTCAGAAAAAATGAACTTCTAGCTTTTGGCCATAAATGGGTCAAACGTTGAGTTTTTTTAGAATTTTTTCTGCAATCCCATATGGAATCCTCTTCCAATTATGTTTCTGAAGTTTTTTGTCCAAAAAGCAAGCCATAGCAAGAATAGGATTTCGGCCAGGTTTTGCCCCAAAAGCACTGAATTGGGAAAACCCATCAAAATCCAGGCTGTTTGACCCCGCCTGCAACAGTGCATTCTGCGGTTCGAACCCCAGTTCAGGCACCCTTTTTGGACCCTTTTTCAAATTTCAAAGTTCGCAGCACTGCACTGTGTACGATGAAATCACGAAAAATCGCCAAATACGGGAGCTCGCCAGAGCCAGGACCCATCTTTTTATGAATGGACTGTAGTACCAGTCCTATGCATCGCTCTACTTTTTTTTTTGTAGATGGCCGGGTCAGAAAGCCCGAGAAAGGTGCCCGGTACACTGGCGGTAGGCTTTCCCCAAATCGGCCGGCAGAAAAATTCGCCGATTTTGGAGGGTTCCTTTGAGAATCTCCGAAAAATCTACCAAATGTTGTTGCAAAGCGCGTTTACGAACTTACGAACGAATGATGTGGCTGGAAGCATGACCGCTCGAGCTCTCTACTTCAGTACGTACATGTATAGCACTAGTACGTTGAGGTTGTGTGACTCGTGTCCTTTGACCTCCTCTCAAACAAAAATTAGCCATTAGGAAGATCGTTTCTAGTAAAATCCCCAAATCGGGCGGCCGAAAAAATTCGTCGAAAATGAGACTTATCGAAAAATCACTAAGCTTTTTGCCGATTTTGGAGGGTTTCTTTGCGAATCGCCGAAAGTCTACCAACTCTTCCAGTATCTCACCAATTTTGAAGCCAACACGCCAACAATTCTTTTAGCCGATTTTCCAACATATTCCAATTAATAATAATTTCAAGTACAATTTACTTGTGGGGGGGGGGGTGGATGAACCGAAACTTTTCGAAATTTAGACCCCAAATCAGTGCTCTTGCTAGATTTACGGGGTACCTGGGGCATCGCACACGGTACGGTCAATACTGTAGTGACCGTACCGTGTCCGATGCCCCTGGCCATGGCACGCATTACTGTCTGGTGTTCTCTCGGAGCATGATCTTCGTACAGTATCTGTTTTATGTACATATAAGTCACTGACTGCCATCAGCAGCAGCAGTACAGCTGTATTTCTACTTGCTGAGGCTGTGCTTGCATGGAAGTCTTCATCCCGGGTCGAGTCAGCTTTGGCCTTTCAAGTTTAGTTTTACATGTATTTTGGGTGAAAGTGACATTTTCAACAGTACATCGTGAAGATGTTTGCGTGGAACATCTTCAACATGGTTTGCATGGAGGTCAATTCACTTCCGACTTCACATGTACAATGCACAATGCACGCATTTCCGGCCTGGGATGAGGTTCAACTTGCTTTCCTGGCCCAAGTTGATATTCTTATCGGAGCGGGATTCATATGCCAGACATCTGGTCCTTCCCCATGGAAACGTACATGTGATTCAGAGTTCTGTAAAATCAAAGTTTTGGGCAGTGCCCGGTCCCGGACCCCGGATTAGCGAGATATGAGTGCAGTCGGCATCTAAATCATGGAAGGGTGGAAATTGCAGTCGCTGTGCTGAAACTGGACTGCCAATTGCGGAAAGAGCCGCTGTTTTTAAATAACGGCTCATTCAGTAAGCACTTCACAGTGCTAACTGTATTCCCTTTCTGGTCTGAGTGATGTGCATGGAACAAGGTAGCACCACGTGCAGAGCCTTTGTACTCAGAGAGCTTTAGTGATGATCCGCGTCACGACAGCCATACATCTCACTAATGCATGTAACTTACTGCAGTGCCCATAACCTGGTTTTTCTACTTTGTGTTGTTCATGATGTTTGCAGCTTCATGCCCCGCTCATTCAGCTGGCACTGTGGATCATTCCGACACTGCTAACATGCGTCACTTCACAACTCTTCCGTTCTCACCCGCAACTCATCATCTCCACACTGGGTCTGGTCATGGTCCACTTGGTACATCGTCTTCTGGTAGGTCACATTGCCGTGGTCTGGATGTTCACATCGTTTTAAAACACAGTTCCTTGGTTTCTACCGCCTATGTTTAATGTATCGGAAACCAGGCATT
The DNA here is from genome assembly GCF_964019385.1 of Sycon ciliatum. Lineage (NCBI taxonomy): Eukaryota > Metazoa > Porifera > Calcarea > Leucosolenida > Sycettidae > Sycon > Sycon ciliatum. The sequence goes on from NC_088644.1 coordinate 8,480,642, forward strand.
CTCACTCACTCTCTAGCTCTCTGTCTCACTCTCTGTCTGTTTCTGTCTCTGACTCTCTTTCTCTCTCTCTCTCTTCTCTCTCTCTCTCTCTCTCTCTCTCTCTCTCTCTCTCTCACACACACACACACACACACACACACACACACACACACACACACACCTGGTCCTGGTCCTGGTCCGGCAAACACTGCCATTACGGTCACGTGTCCCCTTGTGGGGCCGACAATATGGAACGACGAGCGACGGCAGTCCGCTGAGAGAGGGGTAGATCTACTAGGTCAGGGACTCAGGGACCATGTTCGAGAGAGCCATCTCCGGCAGCTATGGATCTGGCTTATCATCGGAAACAATTCCTCTCACGGCTGCCGCTTGAACTGGTCCATCACTCTCCACAACAGAGCAAACATTCCATGAGCCAACGCTCAGAGTCGTTCCAAGTCGTCGTCTTCGTGCGGTAGTTTGCTCCACTCGCGGGCTTGCAAAGCCTCGTGAAGCACACACACGCACACGCGAGTGCGGACAAGTCTCCATGAGTGTGTCTTGGCTAAGCCAAGTCTCCATGAGTGTGTCTTGGCTAAGCCAAGTCTCCATGAGTGTGTCTTGGCTAAGCCAAGTCTCCATGAGTGTGTCTTGGCTAAGCCAAGTCTCCATGAGTGTGTCTTGGCTAAGCCAAGTGTTTCTATTTTGGAATGTTTTGTACAATGTTGACAGGTTATGAACATGTGCAAGTCCAAAGTGCAGCCATTTCACCCAATCCTGGCTATTCCATACGTTCTGTTCCTCAACAGCGTCATGTTGGTCACACCTGAGCACTCGTTGTTCGTCTTCTTCCTTGTAAGTACCAGCTGCCCAGAATAAATGGCAAGTGATTCTCCCACCCACCCTTAGTTACAGTGTCTCGACTACCGTGAAGTACCATTGATCTAATCTCTGTCGATTTTCTGCCTCTGAAGCGACTGCCTCAAACGTCAAGATAATAAAACTATAATCATTATATATCTGGCCCAGTATCCGAATAATATAATCATTATGGTGTTAAACCAAAAGCATGCACTGATGCGCACAATTTATGCCAGCACGGCTTACCTGTGTATGCAAATCTGATTTTCGCGTTGTTAATTGTACTGCACTTGAGAGCCTGGATCCACTTCCTTCCCCCCCCCCCCCCCCCCCCTTATCGAACAACCGGGTGGGAAACGACACATTGTGTGTTACAATACATCCTCTAGTTGTTTCCTGGCAACTCAAATATCCTGACAAATACCTCTTTCTTTTGCTCCAGGTTGCCCAGCTAGTATACATCCTCATCTGGTCTGCGCTGGTGATACGGCAACTTTTGACATACCTCAATATCAGCTTATGTACCATTTCATCCTGGTAAGAGGCGGAACCAATGCACACGCATCACTGAGGTTCTTCTGCTACTGGATTGCAGCCCACAGGCACACTCAGCTTCTCGGCAAAACACTGGCATGCTGGCAAAACACTGGCATGCCGGCAAAACACTGGCATGCCGGCAACCTTGCAACTGGCACACTGGAGTGTGATATTTTGCCGTTCCATCGAGAGGTGCCGGGGAAGACTTCCATCCTACTGTAGTACATGGGAGAGAGTGTATGCGAATGCTATCTCTTCCATCTATGAACCTACACGCGAGCACCCTGGGCTGTGCCCAGACTTGACATTATCCTTCTACACTTTGCGGCTGAGGATGGCATACTGCGTTACTATTTCACAGACTCACCACCGATTTCGACTACCTGAGAAAAAGCCCACGCCGCCAACGCAGTGGCCAATTGGTGAAATTTGACTGAGAATTCACTTGGGTCTGATTGATTTGCTGTTGTCTCATTTCTTTTTCGATGCCGTCGAGGCTACCCTTTGGCCTCCGGCCTCCAGTTATGCTTTTTGCTCTGACTGCCACGTACTTCTCTTTCTGTCTTCGGATAATCTGTAATCCGACTTGTCTGCTCTTTGTTTTTGATTTCCTGTTCTGTTTTAAGTTTTAACTTTATCCTGAACAAAATGCCATTCTTCTGACTTGAAGTATATTACTTATGAGCTGTGGTCTGATTTTCATTATTTATTTTTACCCCCCCCCTTCCCTAACCCATAACACTATAATGATATTATAAGAATGTTTATTTCAGCAAAAGAAGTTTTCTACGTACTATATCTGGCGCTACAAGAAGTAACGTTATACCGTGATTGTTGTATTGATGGGTGAAGATGAAAGGGGGTATGTTCTACTTGGTTTGTCGGACATTGAGAGAGTGCTATCCCGAAGACCAATCTCAGTGCTTGGCGCCTACAGCGTACTGTTGGCCAGGCCAGGGTGTTGTACAAATAAGGACAAACAAGGGTTGGTACGACTCCCTGCTGCTGGAGGTATATTATGTATCAGATTGCAACGACCAGGAGGCTCTTAGTAGTGGCTGCAAATGACCGATATCCGTCACTTGCGGCTCTGTATCAGAGACCTGTAGCTGGCCTGAAGAGTTGTAAAATTACTCCTTCGTAGCCGGGGGAGTCAGAGCGAGGGCGATTCACGGCTTGGTCAAAAAACTGTCGGCCTGGAACGTAAACGTGGAGCTGCCGACACAGTTCACCTGGTTCACACGCCTGACCTGGCATGCTGCCTTGCGTGAAAGGAACATTTTTCCGAAAGCAAGCTTCTTCTCCAAAATTCGAAATAATTAATTTCTTTCCAAAAATGCCGTCGTCCTTGATCTCGAAGCTGAATGTTGTTAGGATAGAAAATTAGCGAAGATGTAGCCGACCCATTCTGGCAAGCCGTGTGCCCTCTGGATATGCAGTTGTTCGCCATGGTCAACAATCTTCTTCTCCTTCGTTCGTACTTTCACTTTCCTGACCACGAATACAAGGCTTGTACCCATGCTCAGGTTAGTGTTTATTTGTCTGTCTATGCACATACATGTAATACAATGTACTGTTCGTGCTGCAGGCACTGGCCGACCATGGAAATAGAGGAAGCAGCCAGCTTTCTTTGAATTCTCGTGCTTTCAACAAAAATATGTACACACTTTCCTTGGCTCCTCTTTCCCACCGCCACCATGCATGCACAATCGAGCTTGCTTTAATGCCCTGCAGTGCAGAATGCTCCCACCACCGCAACTACCACCGCCGCCACCACTACCAGCAGCACCACCGCCACCGCCACCACCACCGCCACCACCACCGCCGCCACCACCGCCGCCACCACCGCCGCCACCACCACCTCCACCACCACCACTGTGACCACCACACCACCACTGTGACCACCACCACCACCACACCACCACCACACCGCCACCACTACCATCACCGTGACCACCACTAGTCTATAGAAGCATTGTCGTGCACGGCACGTCTGCAAGAGAAAATAATAGTATGCCAGTGCTGTAATGCCCTGCAGTGCAGTATGCTCCCGCCACCACCACCACCACCACTAACGTTATGGAAGCATTGTCACACACTGTACATCGATCCACAAGAGAAAATGATGCCAGTGACTTACTAGCACCTCCATGCTGCATGCGGACCTGGACACAGCACTGTTCCCTCTGCAGGAAAGGGGGGGGGGGGGGTGTATTTCATTGTCCCTGCCTGAAGTAATAATGACTACATGACATGATATCCAGCTAACTTTGCCAGTAACGAACGACCCTTGATCGGGCATGAGAAAAGTGTTGGTATTTGGGAGTTGTCGTCATTCACGGGGTTGAAAATATACGGCTATATTGTTACTAGGTCTGAAGATAGTCTCACTATCCGTGGGTTGTTATACCCGTGGTTGACTGCAGATACGTTTGGATTATTCTATGAGTATATGAAGGGTATACGTTAAATATTTTCCTGAGGACATAGCACGAGGAAATTATGGGGAATGCAGTACATGTATAGAATGGTGCAATCCATTTCTCCCAGGGCACTTTCCCAAGACTCCTTCCAATATTCACTCTTGGCGCGACCCTTGTGAACTGAGCGGGGTGTATCGTTGAATATACCCCTCTCAGAACGTCTACTGATTGGCTGAAATCGCCCAATTCATACCGTTCCATGGATGTCAGGGAGTCGTAGCACCCAAGGAAACAACACGAGATCATGATACCCAAAATGATGTACTGTAAAAGCGGAAATTTTCAGTGGTGTTTTATTTTCGGTAACTTCGGTGCCGACAATTTTTACCGAAAAAATGCACCGAACTTTTTCGGTACTACTTAGTGGTACTAGCACCCTTACCTGGAAAGCGGGTATTACCGAAAATTTCCCTCCACCGAATCGCCGATTTTGGAGAATTCCGAAAATATTACACTACCGAAAATTTCTGCTTTTACAGTACACAGATTGGATCCATGGAGATTCTACATGATCTGTGGTTTATGCAACTCGTGATTGCGGACTTGACTCACTGGCCCCAAGCATGGGTCAGTCAAGCGATGCTATATGCGAGCATGTATGTATCGCACTTGCCCCTAAGGCAGTTAGGGCAACTGTCACTGGCAGCCCAGGGTTGAACCCACGTTATTAATTTTTGAAATTTTCTAGGGTGACACGAAAAGCTTCATGCACTGGGTGGTCACTCTCTATTCATGTATACCACTCTGCCAATAGTGCATAGAGCTCTCTTTCGAGCTGCCCAGCTGGCCCTCGTTATGATTTAGGCTGAAAGTCTACCGTGCCGTCTCCCTTATGCTATGACTCCATAATGCATATGTACAGAAGAAAAAATCCCGGGACTCCGTTGATGAAATTCTGTTTTGTCAAGTGGGCATTTTTGATTATTGTGAATGGCGTGTAGTACCATAGTACAGTTCCTTTTGCTACATAACGTTTGCACAAGTCACCTTTCAGCAATTGAACTAGGAAGATCTATGTCTCTGATCTTGTCATTTGGCCCGGCAGGTGCTGTGCACTAACAACCATTGTCAGGCACCCTCAAAAGACCAACAGCGATGAGTTCATGACCCAAGCATTATTTGGGCCGTTAAGTTGACTAAACGGGAGTGTAGCAAGCTTTGATCGGCGTGCTTGTGAAATGTTGTCCGAGCTGAATAGAGTCTATCTCCTGCAGTTTAGTACAACAGTTTCACACCTAATACTGTAGATTCGACGTCTCCAAGAAAAACCTCCATGGAGACTGGAAACTATAGCAGATCATAAATTATGCAGCAGCTCAGCTGATTCCTCAGCTCGTGTCTAGATTCATGTACTTTGGTAAACGTGTTGTGGCAGACTCCATGTGCAAAGCTGCATACTCTTGGGATTATTGATTCTTGCTGATAATTCCATTAACGTTATTGCATAGATATGAACATCATAATAATTGAATGTTGGCAAGACCCAACAAGGTGTCCCTAATGACTTACATCAGATCTTCACAAAATGCACATACTGTAAGACATGATTTTATAATATACAATCATGTCTTACAGTATATATTATATAACGAGGAAGCAAATCTAACGTTTTAACGGATGACATTTCTTCGTTATAATAAGATCCGTTGAGGCCTTACTGCTTCATATATGCTGTGTGTGGATATGGCAGAATACTGCAAGATCGTTAACCTATGAATTTTGGACAATCGTTAAATTAGCGACTCATTATAATAACATGTCTTACAGTATATCTTGAAAAGCCGTATTTTGGTTTCACATACACGTCTCATTTCTATCACAGAGATCAGCAGCCATGGGCCATTGGTGGCAATACTGGTAGGAGTCGCCCGAGGCTAAGCCATTAATTTCCGTTCTATACCCAATATACATACCTGAACTGGGCACAAATCTATCCCATTCCTTGGTGCTGACGCCTTTGATGCGCCCCCGAATCCCTTAGTATTATTAGTACCTCCAATTCATTTCGTCATCAGCTCACCGCATGCTCAGTACTGTGTTGTAAAGTATGCAAATTTTCGACGCTTTTAAATTGCAGCCTCCCCAGGGCAAAAGCACATCTCGGCCACATTGAAATTTCAGCCTGTACTGCTGATGCCTGTATACACTGTCACATTGAACCTTGCGAAACAAATTTTAGGCTACAAATGCCCAGTACATAAAAGGGGAGAAGGCACTGAACGAAGTGTTAACCTACGAATACAACCTACGAATACAACCTCAGTGCAACAACATGCTCTTTCTCTTTCTGCTTGTGTAAGCAGAAAGAGCACGTTGTTGCACTGAGGTTGTATTCGTAGGTTGACAGTTTGTTCAGTGCCTTCTCACCTTTGGTTACGTAATCTTGTTACCTTTTGCGTTTCCTCTAGTAAATAAATGACAACCGCTCTATTCAGTTGCTATTCACTCCTGGCACATGCACTGGACGCAAAATTCTTTTATTAGTGATGTCGAAAAAGTATGCGGTTGTCAGTTGACAAACCTCCTTTTATTTACAATTCAGTTGCGTGATGTCCACCACTTTCCGAATTAAAAATGCACAGGCCGATATTAGCCGAAAATAAAATATGCGCCGAATATGCAGTACCTTGCGCACTCTGTTAGAAGACATTAGGGCTACTGGGAATGAATGCTCAAGTAAAATGATGAAGTACAGTAATACAATACTATAGGGAGTTCATTTTGGCATGAATGCACCAAGCCAACTCTCCTATACAAACAGTATAGTGTTGCTGCCAAAAATATGATTAGCTAAAGTTGCCTTTTTGCATTATTATGGTTGAACTTTTTTCCTGTAGCTTCGTTCCCATGCTGTGGATTTAATCACGAAATTTGTTAGCAAGACGAAGAGGTTTTATGTGAGCTTACTATTATTCTACCTGCACTTGCTTTTATCTTTTTTATGCAGGACTCTGAGAAGCTGGAGGGACCCCACAAACCTCAAGCATTGAGGATACAACTTTTAACCAAGAACCAGGCAACATGATGTGCATGTATCACGTTCGCTGTGATTGCATCGTTTCAGGGTACACTGACAACATACTAGTACTAGGAACTAGTCCTTGATTAGCAGCAGTGGTCTGAATTATTGCCTGGCCGCTATTCATATAATCCTTTGGTGCTTACTCATCGCCTTGTTCTGTCTCTAAAATGGCGTATGGGTGTTCTGAGGCTTGTAATATTTGCTCAAGCCGCGCATTGGCATTGGTGCATGTCGGTAAATGCCAGCCACTGCTGCCTAGCTCAACATGTTTTGTATGATGTAGAATGCGCTCTGTGTATCTACAATCGAGTGACCTGCTTGTGTGGGCTAACTGTAATTACACCAACAGTTGCACTAGTATGTGCACTGTGCTGGCACAGTGTATCATACTCAGTCTTGTCACTTCTTCTCCCACGTTTACTGTATTGTTTAATTCACTGTACACATCTTGCCCAGCTCCTCTAAGGCCACACAGAATTAGTTTGTTGTTTTGGGCCACTACACTCAGCTGGTGTAAGGTTGGTCTGCTTCTCTCTTCCTTCTCTTCGACGTGTCCAGCCAATCATTCATGTCAAGCTTTGCATAACTTAGATCACTGTATATACAGTCACCTGGCTGGAAACGTCCATGGCTGCAAAATCCCATCTTTCTTGAGGGACCCCATTTTATAGAGTGGACGACATTCACTTTCCTGATAGACTCACCTCAGATGTTGGTACACTGTATTTTACCCATCCCTGATTTGTACATGCACCACTTTTTAGGCAACTCCGAACAGTGAGAATGTCTGCTGTGGATAGTTCTCATGCTTTTAAACTCATTCGTAAACAAGTACGGTTTTATACCACCAAAATGTAGTTCATTACAAGTCGTCGATTATGATCCTTTGTTGAGACGAAAGCTTCGGGACCTGGGAGTACTTGTGACATACCCATATCATACTCTGTCAGGTTCTGAAGCTGTGTGCTGTGTGCCAGGGGTTATGGCGATCGAGTGCATGTATGTTCGGATAAGGGCGTGGGAAAACACTCATCTAAAACATACTCATTTTCTCATGCATACTTTCATTTCTCATTCTTTTTGGCACACACTCCTGCTCCTCGAAATTATCATGGTGCATGTTGATGACAGCCTGCTGCCATGCAGCCTGAGCAGTTCGGACAATCAATCATTCGGATAATCAGCATTCTATATTACTACAGTTGTAGCAGCTGTATTTCATGTACAGTACTACAGTAGAGTCAGGCGCCGAAGAACGTGTTGCCCAAGAATGTCCAGCCTGAAATGCTAAGAACACCACCGCCTTAAGTTTAAAAGAATGGCGGTGTTGGTTTTTCGGTAGGTTTCGGGATACATAATTATGATCCTAACATGATTGTTTCTAAGAACATGCTACAAGAGCGCAGCCGGATGGCTGAAAAATAAGAACACCCCAGGCTAACCTCTTGGACACAACGTTCTTGGACGCTCAACTCTACTGTAGTATGGAAGAACACTCTTCGGCAGGGATGTTACATGTTAGAAATCATGCGTACAAGATGCCTATTTAAGTCTGCTCTTCTTTTATGACAAGCTTTGGCATGCATGCAGCTCTTAATAAATCCCAAAGGTGGAGTGCAATGACATGTTTAATAAGTCCCAAAGGTGGAGTGCAATGACATGCATTTGGAACCGTGATCACTAAAATCCTGCGCTTACCGGTAATTCTAAGATTTAGAACTATAAGTGATGTTGCACACCAAAGAACGTCGTTCCGAGGGCCTAGGTCGGGGGTGTTCTTGGAAGAACATCATGCTGGATTGTAGATAAACTATATAACCCGCATGTGTGTGATAACAAAAGCTGCGGTACAGTGCGGAGAAACTAGTATAACATACTAATATCACCAGTAGGTTTTCTAAACTTCTTGTTCTATACTGGAGAATATTCCAGTGAGTGAATCCAGAGCAAGTGCTATGGAAATGGACTAGCGAGAGCTCACAATAGCCAGACAGACCCACGAGTCCTTTCTTGAACCGAACAATAATCATCTATGGCATTCAACATGCAGTTTGGGAAGCCATGCAGTCCTGGGACAAATATCCAAATGCAATCTTGTCTCCAGACCAAACAACGATTGTTATCATACTTGACAATTTCCAACTCTACGACCACCATGCCAGCTCAAGCAAAAAGAAGCAAAGGAAGACGGAGATTTCTACTTGTGCAGCCATTCAGGGAGGAGCACGAAGGCTGTTTTAACATTACATGATTCGACTGTGCACGCACTTTCCAAAAGTGTACTTATCACACACCACGTGAACTCTTAGGCTGTTTGCAGCGCGATATACTTACATGTGCATGCCCTTGCCGCACATTCACACTCCAGTACAAAACATAATTATGCAAATATGTAATGCACATAATGTAACATTCTACGCTTGAAAGCAGATCAGCATTCGAACTTTTTCATTGCCTTCAGGCTGGAACAGCATATTGCAAGAGGGCACAATGGTCCAACCCAACATCTTCCAGTGAACACCATCGGCCATGGCAGTACAGACCATCTGACATTCACTCACACCACCCACATAGAAGAGAAGCAATGTTGATACTTCATAGTTAACACGTTACAAATACTACTGAGGGTGCATATAGGCAGGACACCAGGTTCAGGATGCATTGATCCATTCTTCTGATTCAACTACCTCAGCTGCTCATTTGATCTATGGCTATGCATGCTGTCGTCAGTGAGCCACATCATTGCGAAAGACTGATGACGGAGAGATCATTGCGCGTGTGTAGTCACAATACTATCAGAGAAATACGTTTGGCAAATATAGGAATACTGTGGACAAAATTGTACACAATAACCTGCCTTGAAGCAAATCTCAGAAAGAAAGCGCTGTGCAGATGCATGTCAGCCGCTTCAGATTCAGTCACTTCGTGAGATCCAATATTCTTCCAACTGTACTGTTCAGCCTTCGGTGATCCACAGAGACAGACAAACAATCTGTTCCGTCCTTCCACATGAGAAACAGAGAGTGAACATGTTCCAGTTCATTCCAGTATGAAGGTGGCGGATACAGGCAATGAAAGTCATCGTTGGGCCAACATGACCAGCCTTCAGACATGAGTTCTCAGAGACCTTCGCTCATGATAATGGTATTCACCCTTGGCTACAATCCTGCAAAACACGTGAAAAGATTGCAGCAAAACAAACTGGATGTTATAAAGAAGCAATTTAGGAAAACTAAGCCTATCGTATTTGTAGTACAGTGAAGCTAAGATGCAACACCCAGCAGGCAGGCAAACTTGCTAATATCCGATGAATTAGCATGCCTGGTCATGGCACACCGGGTACAAAATATGCAACCAGCATAACGTTTCCACCAGTATTGATAATCTATCGTAACGTTATTATCAAACTACATAACTGCTAAGAATGTGCAACTACTAACATAAGGTGCGATCGGCTTCGAAATCCAATGATTATGAGCAAGCGCGCATATATTTCTACATGTGCCATGTAGATAGAGTGTTTCATCAGGTTCAGTAGGCATGGATCCACAGTTCATTGTTCTGCTTCAACTACCGTAGCTGTGATGTACAAGTTTTGATCTCTGGCTACGCATGATGGTATTAATGAGCCCAATGGCCCACAAAAACCGAAGTGATGAAACTTTCTGCCGTGGGCAGAGGGATCATCGAGTTGCCCACTCTTGGTAATGTACTCATGCCATTACCAACTATCAGTGCACAAGTACTGCTACGCCCTCACTATGATCCATTGCAACAATATCACCAGGCACATGCATGCTACTGCACCCATTAAACCAAGAGTCGCAAATAGGAAAATCTTTGCTGTGAACCACAGCTAGCTATAAGGTGCTTTGAGTCCAGTTTTGTGGTAAAGTTGCACTGCATGATGCACAATACCACATGGAGCGAAATTCTTTTTTTCACATAGTGTGAAGTGTCTCTCGAGAAATGCAATGCACAATGCATAGCACATCGCAGAAAAATCTTGTATTGCACCTGCAGTCTAAAACTGCTTGCCAGCCAGAGCTCTTGAGTCACATGCACCAGCATGCAGGAAGTGATGCCCATTACGTGTCACCCAACCTAGAAGTGAAGCTGGACTCAATTTCCCGTGATACGACCTGTGATGGAGCTGCAACAACCAGCGATGCAAGTTTGCAGTCCAATTATTTGAAACTGGCCCGCTATGTTGCTGAGAACGTACTCAAGGCAACATTTGAGAAATTACCTTTCGAAAAAATGTTCGGTACAAACATGGCCGGATATTGTTTAAACTTTACGGTACTGTGTGAAGAAAACAACTATTTTATTGCATAGACTAAAGGAGCTATCCAGCATTATCCATAATTTTCACGAAATGAAAGAAGGACCCTCCTCCACCCCCCCCCCCCCCCCCCCGATTGATGTCTGTAATATCAATATTTTTTCGAAACGAAACTCCCCTTGACCCACCCACAAACGAAACTTTTTCTCTTCGTGTAAAAGATCGACAATTATGGACCCGGCATTATCGATAATTTTCACGAAATGAAAAGTTTAGTTATGAGTAACTTGTGACCGTCCCCCACCCCCACCTACTCACCCCTCAACGAAAAATAGCTGGAATGGACTAGTGTTTCAGCTATCAATATTAATTTTTTCATTACGAAACCCTTCTTGACCCACCCGCCCATGAACGATTTTTTTTCTCGTTTCAAAGATACTCAATCTGTTAAAGATAGATAATTATGGACGGCCCCTAACGTGCCAGGTTAAAAATGAATGGACCGTAGAAGATTGTTTGTGATATCACACGATCAGAACAGGTGACATCCAACACTACATGGCTGTATACTTGATGTGCTGCATTTACTGGGTGCAACGCAGGGAGTTGTAGCATCTAGGTAGACGGCACAGGCGACTGTAAAGCTAAATGACATGGGGTTCGACCCAGGGGTTCCTGTTTCAGCCACCCTTGGGGCACCATTGGGCAGATCTATACACGCTCGTACATGGTATTGCTAACCTGGGCCGTTCTCAGGGTCAGTAGGTCAAGGCCGTGATCGCGGGTTGCACAGATCACGGAGAACCTCCAAATCCTGAACCAAAATTCTATAAAGTATTGTGTAGTCTCCCTACAGTGTAGGTGCTATGACTCCCTGGTGCGATGTACCTGCCGGTAAATAGACAAATTGCAACCAGGCCATAATTCGGATAGAGCAGACGATCCTGTCCTGGACCTTGTTCCACATTCAAAGTATCTAGACTCATATAGTGAGGGAGGAATATTGTGGTACTGACTCCGATTTTCATGCGCTAAGAAATTATCAAGTACATTGTATATGTAACTGTAAGTGATAATCACTCAAAGTACGAAGCTAACAGTAATATTCACTGGTTAGAGGGAAAGGCACAAACGGGAAAGGTCTGAAGAAAAAATTGACTGTCACCACCAGGATTCGAACCAGGGACCTTCGCTTGAGGCCAGCGATGCTCTAATCACTGAGCTAAGGTGAAGCCGTCATCCCAGCCGAGATCGTTCAACATTTTCTTCAGACTTCGTAACGCACACTAACAACATCAGCTAATGGTATTATTATGTACTCTTTTTCGATTGTACATGCAAGCTCTACCTTGTGATGTTGAGCTCTCTTCGTTTGGTGGGGGTACTCCGATCGTCTAATGTGAACCACAGTCCACCTACAATTCTACATTTGCAACGTTGTCCAATGTGCATCGGCACGCATTGTACATAACTGTTACAGCAGAGTGTAGATTATCCGCACCCCTCGGGCGCACGCTTTCTCCAGGGGGTTCGGATGGGGAAAATTCGGATAACGGAGCAGTCACACATCCATCTAAGACTTGCACATTCCTTCACGTTTCCATCAGTTCTCACATTCTCTTCACAGGAACTAGACACACTCTAGCTCCTCAATATGAAAACTGGCATTTCGAATAAGTGATTGTTCGGAATATCGGCATTCTACTGTACCGTAAAGTCGCGGATAAAAGCCGGGCTTATAAGCACATAAGCCGCTTTCTCCATCAGGTTTTAATGCAAACCATGCTTATTATGCACCACTGATATTTTTGCCAGTCTTGTATGCCAGGCTTCTACGTGCGACACGCGTAGATCTACCACTGACTACCGGTATGGCAGCAGTTTTACTATGCACCATACATAGCGCATGCACTCTTGACCCACCCGATCCGCGCTTGCATAGAGCAAGGCTTCTACGCTCGACGGGCTCATATGCATTCGACCCGTTTGATTTTCAGGCTTCTATCTGCGATGTGCTTGTATGCAAACCCGGCTTTTAACCGCGACTTTACGGTATTCATATTCACGCTCTGGAACAGGAGATCCTAGTTCGACTCAGACTGCCCTTTCCATAATACGTTTCCCATGTACTCGCAGTTCTTTTATCGGAACATCTTTTCTTCCCAACCTCAAATCCTGTGCAACACCGGTTGGCTTTCCTCAGTTTCCTGAATGGTGTTACCTCTCAATAGAAGCATGAGTGGCCATTCAATATACCGGTATAGTAAAACATGTCCATAATTATCGGAGAAAGGATCGGATGTGGCTAAATAATTTGAAAATGTCCACCTCTCCTCACTGCTCTTGGCCCACATTTACCACACCATAGCGAGGAAGTTCGTTCTTGGATAGATGCTCTACACCCTCCAGACATCTATCCAAGAACAAACTAGTTACTTCCTCGCTATGGTGTAGTGAATTTGAGCCAAGAGTGCAGTGGTGGGCAGTTGCAAATAATTTTACTACAATGTGCTAAGCAGAACAGAGGCACTAGCACCTGGGTGGAAACTATTCTGAATTTTGAATGCCAGGGAAGGCTGAAGGACACCCATGAAACCACTGTCAAAGCAAACACGAATTTGAAAAGAAGTGCATGCATTGTGGCGGTGGGAAAAAGGAGCCAAGGACAGTGTGTACATTATTATTTTTGTTGAAAGGATGAGAATTCAAAGAAAGCTGGCTGCTTCCTCTATTTCCATGGTCGGCCAGTGCCTGCAGCACGAACAGTACATTGTATTACATGTATGTGCATAGACAGACAAATAAACACTAACCTGAGCATGGGTACCGCTTGTATTCGTGGTCAGGAAAGTGAAAGTACGAACGAAGGAGAAGAAGATTGTTGACCATGGCGAACAACTGCATATCCAGAGGGCACACGGCTTGCCAGAATGGGTCGGCTACATCTTCGCTAATTTTCTATCCTAACAACATTCAGCTTGGAGGTCAAGGACGACGGCATTTTTGGAAAGAAATTTCGAATTTTGGAGAAGAAGCTTGCTTTCGGAAAAATGTTCCTTTCACGCAAGGCAGCATGCCAGGTCAGGCGTGTGAACCAGGTGAACTGTGTCGGCAGATCCACGTTTACGTTCCAGCAAGAGTACTCTTGCCCAGTCTTGGTTCCAGGCCGACAGTTTTTTGACCAAGCCGTGAATCGCCCTCGCTCTGACTCCCCCGGCTACGAAGGAGTAATTTTACAACTCTTCAGGCCAGCTACAGGTCTCTGATACAGAGCCGCAAGTGACGGATATCGGTCATTTGCAGCCACTACTAAGAGCCTCCTGGTCGTTGCAATCTGATACATAATATACCTCGCTGCTGGCCAATGAAACCTGCCTGTAAGCCGAGACCACCCACGGGGCCGCCAATATGATTGTGGTCCCCACGGACGTGACGGTGTACAGATACAGGTAGTCCCCTTATCCAGGGTGACAAGAGTTTATGTTCTCTTGAGGATGATTATGGCAAGTACCGTGAGAGTGCCCCGTCTAGCGAGACTCAGAGTGCTCCCACTTTGATATTATAGCAATAAAAACTGCTTTATGGCAGTTTTCTAAAAAAAGTTATTGTGTTCTAGTCCATGGACCCCGTCTAAAAAGTAAGAAATTAACGAAATGTGATAGCCGAAAATTAAAATTTCACACAAAACCTCACAATAATCACGACACTTTCAACACTTGTTTATTCCGACACTTGTACTTGTACAAGTACATGCATATGAAAGAGGACCACGAGGGGAAAAGGTCGTCTCGCATTCTGTGTGTGATTATTGTGAGGTTTTGTGTGAAATTTTAATTTTCGGCTATCACATTTCGTTAATTTCTTACTTTTTAGACGGGGTCCATGGACTAGAACACAATAACTTTTTTTAGAAAACTGCCATAAAGCAGTTTTTATTGCTATAATTTCTTTTGTTTTTTTGGCTAAAGGATATAATTGTGTCACCAATGGAATGCCCAAATAAATGATGGCCTACATGTAGCGCCTCTACATGTTATTATTATTATTTTATTTTACTAGGGTGTTTCCCACAGACCTATGGTCTTCTTACGGGAGCCCCTATGTACGTGTATCATATCAAATTCAATACCGTAGTATTATACGCATTGATGTGCAAGCCTTTTCTTGCAGAAAATGGAACTAGTCTTGCATACATGTATTCATGTTCTTCTGCAGGGGAATCATATGGGTAGTGGCGGTGATACTTTTTTTATACGCAGGTCATTCTGTGGATGTTGCAGAATTTCATGACTCTGTCATAAAATTGTCTTGTCTTTCAGAAAATCCAGGTGTCCACACCCTAAATCACATTTACTTGAGAATTGTAACTAGGTGCGTGCCGCAGATGTTTTTGTTGATTCTGTGTTTATAATTGTAATCATGGGTTGTCGTGATAAGGTCATCCGGCATCATATTGTAGTGAAATCGTAATCCTGTTGATGTCTATAAAACTTTTGGAAGCAGTTCAATGACTTCAAAGTGTTACAAGTCCACGATTGTCTAAAACAACACAGCAAAGTAGGAACAATAAACATGTATTAAAATGTAAACAAATACATTGCTGAGTCCAACACGTCGTTCCAACAACTACACTGATCCTGAGGATATAGGGGGCAAGGATATATGGTTGGAGGTACTGAGAGATAAACAAGGCATTCCATAATAATAACATGTTACACGACTTTGGGGGAGTATGAATGATATCCAGTCAAACCTCTTTAGGACGAACATCAAGGGACCGATGGCATTTGCTCTGTGAGTTTGTCTTAACCCTATTTTATAACGAGTGAATACAATAATTATTTCTCCAATAGAGACACGAATAGATTTCTTCTACAGCGAAAGATTCGAAGCCAGACCAAACCATTGACTCGTCTTTTATGAAAGAAATGAGTCACTGAACCTTTCTTTAGCAACATGACGGCAACTGAAACAACAGCAGAGAAAATACGATACATGTACCGTAAAGTACCGCCAGAGCGCCCCGTCTCGCGAGAGCGCCCCACCTTGATTTTACAGCCAGAGAAAGGAAAATCGTATGGCAGAGTGCAACGAAGTGTGTACGATGTGAGAATCTTAGTGTACTAAGGTCACACTTGGCAGGTTTTTGTGTGGAGCTTGTGTCCTCTTGATCTTGAAGGTACAGATTGACTGCAAAACGTGCAATATGTGTGCAAGGTTCATGTCGTAGATCTATGACCTACAGACAGCAGACCACCTCCACAATACGACCACGAAAGGATGAGATGGTGGGGCGCTCTGGCGGTACTTTACGGTACAGCACATTCTTGCAGGTACTACAAACAGATTGCAGATCGTAATTCTTGCTCTACTTGCTCTGCTCGTACCGGCACGCAACTTTATTTGGGGCAGTGCAATCTCGGCGCTACTCACAAATCAAACAGCCCAGGCTCGAGTAAACAAATCCGATCGTACGAGATTTTCACGAGACGAGACTGCACCCATTGGCTTGTTTCGTATGAAGCAAACAAGTCACTGAATGCATGAACCTCTCCATAATGGAGATTTTCCCTGATATGCGAATTTAGTTTGCATACTAGTACTCGGCCAATGCGTCCTTGAACTTTTCCCTCCAGATTGGGAACTGCCAACGATGCTATGCCACTGATTCAGATTCTACCCTATGATCGGAGCACGGAATGCCGGAAGTAATCATGACCAGTGCCTTACTTGTAACGTACCAATGTACAATGAACATGAGTATTTCGACAACACATCTAAGCCTCAGCAGCAACATAAGCCTTACCGTCAAGAAGGTGAACTCGCGTTCTTCGCACACTGTTGGCAAGGGCAAAGAGATACGAATGGATCTAAATCCGAATAACATCAGCACACGTTTCCGTAAATGAAAGGGTGAGCATAAGCAAATGAATCAAAGGAAGCTGGTCAATTCAGAGATCACCTGTCATTGAGTATCCCGTAAAAGGAGGCCTCGACAGCAGAAAAGTTAATACCGTATATTCTCCATTATAAGCGCCGTGCTTATATTTCTTCAACACCCCTCTACCCCGTGCTTATATTGGAGACCGCGCTTATATTGGAGACCGTGCTTATATTTTTTCAACCAATACATCCATACAGGGCAAGAAGAAATACGTGCTAGATATCATGCATGCCGCATTGATTTCCACCAAGACCGTGCTAATAATAGAGACCGTGCTTATAATGTTTCGAAAGGTGCTCACAGTGTGCTAGTATTAGAGACTGTGCTAGTAATGGAGACCTGTGCTTATAATAGAGAATATACGGTAATATAGAAAAGAGATCCTGTCAGCTTTTCCATTTATTAATTAATTTTATTGTATTCCACCTAAAATCAGCACACTTTTCGTAAATGAAAGAGTCAACACAAGCAAATGAATCAAAGGGAACTGGTCAACTCACCTGTCATTGAGTAATATTCCGTGAAAAGAGGTCTCAGCAGAGCCGAAGCGAAATAAGCCAGGACACGAAATATCCGAAACAGCTCATGCAAGAAGCAGTTCCAAAGAAGGAAGTTCCTCGCGCATGCACATCCGAAAACGGACTGCACTGCATGCAACACAATGTCTGCCGTGCACGTGCACAGCATGCGGCTACCACGCGTTGGTAGATCTAATACCGAGCACCTTACGTAGAAACTTACGTAGCCTAAGTGAAGTACCGAGCACCTTACGTAGAAACTTACGTAGCATAGCGGTGTCGTTTTTTCTGCCATGTGAACACAATAATAGAAAAGCTGACAGGATCGCTTTTCTAAATGACAGCCAGGGAAAGGAGAAAAAAAGCAATGCAGAATGCAACAAGTTTGTACATTGTTCATGTTCTTGCATGGAGATCACATCCGCTCGCAGGTAAACAGAGTACATGTACAGTGCATATCGGTTATAGTGTGGTCGTGTAAGGCCTCGGTCACCATGGTCACACTACGGCAGTTTGAAGCTGGACGCAGCGTCAAGCCGCAGCACTTGACGGAGACGTGGGGTCACACAGTGTTTTGTTTTTTTTGCAGCTCATGACTGCCGCGGCTTGACGCATTTGTCTACGTCACAAAACCACCAGGAAAACTCAATGATGACACGGATTCCCACGGTAACCGGCCTTTTGCTTATTCACAAAAAATTGTCGGACAAAGTTTTCGAATTTTTCATTGATTTTTGATTACAAGAAGATGAAAGGTACCACATGTAGGTCCAGCCGTGCACGATCGTTGTTGTTTCTTTCCGAATTTGAAGCCATTTTCAGTTGTAGTGTCATTGATCAGGCAAGAAAAGTCCGCATCGCAGCTGTGTTTCTCCTGACTTCGTCATACTGGTTGTCCTTTTTGGGGCTCTTGACGACAACACAACACTCACAAGTCAACAGGCTCCAGTTGGCCGATGACCCACTCAAACAACTGGTCCTTTCTCGACATCATTTTCTTCTCAGAAAACGCCTCGCTCTTCCGCCAGGTTCGGAGCAGAGCAGCCTCGGCCTCGTAGGTCCACGGACTCATCTCGAACAAAAAGAGGGAACAAAACAAACCTTGAACAGACGAATGTCGAATAACTGCTCAACTCAAGCAAAGACAAAATGTCTTGAAACTAATTTTACTTGAAAGACACTGTTTTTCCGCCAAGCGTCACTCCCACCAGCGGCAACGCAGCCGATTTCCCCACGTCAGACGCAGCAGCGTCTGACGCTCAAACTTACTTCCCGCGTTGCGTCAGTTGCCATGGAAAAGCTCATGATTCTGACGCTGACGCAGCATTTTTGCCGTAGTGTGACCGAGGCCTTAAAGAATATTATAGCAATAAAAACTGCTTTATGGCAGTTTTCTAAAAAAAGTTATTGTGTTCTAGTCCATGGACCCCGTCTAAAAAGTAAGTAATTAACGAAATGTGATAGCTGAAAATTCAAATTTCACACAAAACCTCACAATAATCACAACACTTGAAATGCTGCTTTCAACACTAAACTCGTAGTGCAACAACAATTGGCAACATGCATGCATAGGAAAGAGGATCACGAGGTTAAAAGGTCTTCTTCATGTAGCTTTTCATTCTGTGTGTGATTATTGTGAGGTTTTGTGTGAAATTTTAATTTTCAGCTATCACATTTCGTTAATTACTTACTTTTTAGACGGGGTCCATGGACTAGAACACAATAACTTTTTTTAGAAAACTGCCATAAAGCAGTTTTTATTGCTATAATTTCTTTTGTTTTTTCTGTCACCAATCATATCAATGGAATGCCCTACAACTTGTATATCAATATGTAAATGATGGCCTTCACATCGTATCAATACCGTATTATACGCATTGATGTGCAAGCCTTTTCTTGCAGAAAATGGCACTAGCATAATGCATGCCCACGCTGAAGCTGGTTTTTCTCGTCTTGGCTACATAGGTTCTGATCGGTGGAATATGCTGCCTTCCACTGTTCGCTCTTGTACAGAATATCGCCTATTTGTTCGTTCATGCTTAACCTTTCTAGGGGCTCCCGTAAGAAGACCATAGGTCTGTGTGAAACACCCTAGTAAAATAAATAAAATAATAATAATAATAATGTTCTTCTGCGGGGAAACATGTGAGTAGTGGTGGACCGTGGTGATACTTTTTTTTTTTTATACAGAGGTCATTCTGTGCATGTTGCTGTAGCAGAATTTCATGACTCATAAAATTGTCTTGCCTTTCAGATATTTCAGATTTCCCCACCCTCGATCAGATTTATTTGTGAAATGTAACCAGGTGCGTGTCGCAGATGTTTTTGTTGATTCTGTGTTTATAATGGTTTATAATCATGGGTTATCGTGATAAGGTCATCCTGCATCATATTGCACTGAAATCGTAATCCTGTTGATGTCGATACAACTTTTGGAAGTAGTTCAATGACTTCAAACTGTTAGTCCACGATTTTCTAAAACAACACAGCAGAGGAGGAACAATAAACATGTATTAAAATGTAAACAAATACATTGTTGAGTCCAACACCTCATTCCAACAACTACACTGATCCTGAGGATAAAAGGGGCAAGGCTATGGTTGGAGGTACTGAGAGATAAACAAGGCACTCCATAATAATAAAATCTTACACATCTTCTGGTGAGTGTGAATGATATCCAGTCGAACCTCTTTAGGACGAACACCAAGGGACCGATGGTATTTCTTCTGTGAGTTTGTCTTAACCTATTTTATAACCAGTGAATACAATTATTTCTCCAATAGACATATGAATAGATTTCTTCTACAGCGAAAGATTCTAAGCCACACCAACTCATTGACTCGTCTCGTATGAAACAAAATAAAGAGTCACTAGAGAGGTTCTGCAAAACGAAAATGCGTACAAACTTTCGTTCCACGTCATGAAGTGCGAAACTTCGCACGAACTTTCGCAACTCTGGACGCGAAACTTGCAGGGAACGCGAAATGAACAGTCGTACACACTTTCGTGAGATCGGGTCATGGCGTACGTGCACTTGGCCCGCGCAAACTACGAAAATGTGCAGAACGCAACGTTCGTGCAAAAATTCGTACACACTTTCGCAAAGACTGTCGCGAAACTTCGTTCGAATTTTCGTTTTGCAGAACCTCTCTACTGAACGCTTCTTTAGCAACATGACGGCAACTGAAACAGCAACAGAGAAAGTACGATACATGTACAGCACATTCTTGCAGGTACTACAAACAGATTGCAGATCGTAATTCTTGCTTTGGCGGCACGAAACTTTATTTGGGGCAGTGCAATCTCGGTGGTACTCACAAATAATAAATCAAACAGCCCAGACTCGAGGAAACAAATCCAATCATACAAGTACGAGATTTTCACGAGACGAGACTGCACCCATTGGCTTGTTTCGTATGAAGCAAACAAGTTTACTGAACCTCTCCACAATGGAGATTTTCCATGATATGCGAATTTATTTTGCAAACTCGGTCAATGGGTCCTTGAACCTTTCCCTCCAGATTGGGAACTGCCAACGATAGTATGCCACTGACCAGTGCCTTACTTGTAATGTACCAATGTACAATGAATATGAGTATTTCGACAACACATTTAACATAAGCCTTATCGTCAAGAAGGTGAACTCGCGTTCTTCGCACACTGTAGACAAGGGCAAAGAGATAAAAATGGATCTAAATCCGAATAAAATCAGCACACGTTTCCGTAAATGAAAGGGTGAGCATAAGCAAATGAATCGAAGGAAACCGGTCAACTCAGAGATCACCTGTCATCGAGTATTCCGTAAAAGGAGGCCTCGGCAGCGGAAAAGCTAAATTTAGAAAAGAGATCCTGTCAGCTTTTCCATTATTTATTGCATTCCGCCCAAAATCAGCACACTTTTCGTAAATGAAAGAGTCAGCACAAGCAAATGAATCAAAGGGAACTGGTCAACTCACCTGTCATTGAGTAATATTCCGCGAAAGGAGGTCTCAGCAGCGCCGAAACGAAATAAGCCAGGCCCGGAGACGAAATATCCGAAACAGCTCATACAAGAAGCATTTCCAAAGGAGAAAGTAATATAAATTCATTATTAGTTCCTCGCGCATGCACATCCAAACACGGACTGCATGCACTGCAACACAATGTCTGCCGGGCAAGTGCACAGCACGCGGCTACCACCCGTTGGTAGATCTAATACCGAGCACCTTACGTAGAGACTTACGTAGCCTAAGTGAAATACCGAGCACCTTACGTAGAAACTTACGTAGCATAGCGGTGTCGTTTTTCTTGCCATGTGAACACAATAATAGAAAAGCTGACAGGATCGCTTTTCTAAATACTGCCTACAAGAATGAACTCTCATGTTTTCATAATCATAACATGGGTTTGAAGTGCACATTTATTCTCACAAGCAATTTTATCGTACAGTAGAATATATCGGTCCTAAGAATGGACTTTGTGTAGCAAAACATGCCAGATTAGTACAAAGTGTATCGCCTGTAGTAATAACATCTGTCCAATGCAGTTCGGATGTGACTCGCGTTGCGTTGTAGTGCTGCAGGTTCAACTGTTGTGGTCATGTAACCATGGTAACTCATGTTGGATAGCCACATGCACATGGTAAGCCTATGTGACTACACAAAGTATGACCAGCCGCATACACAGTAGCACTACATTGCATCTACGATGATTTTCCTGCTTCTGCGCACATGCACATGATATGTCACGCTTGATTTATTGTGTGCAAGAAATATCGGCAATAAGAATATTTAAGTCATTTTTCAAACACCCATGCTATAATAACCGATACCCACTGTACACAGATTGACTGCAAAGTGTGGAATGTGTGTCCATGGTACGTTTGTATGACCTACTTCAAGTACTTGTAGAGACAGGACAGTATCTCAAAAACACGACCACAAGTGGGTGTGGCAGTGGTGGGGAGCTTTCGCAGTACTTTACTGTAGTAAAACCTGTCAAGGCGACCATCTGTCCTAGACGACTGTAGAATTCAGGACCAGATTGCAGTATTGCCAATCACCAGCATTTGTCTGTACAGTAAGTCCTGTGTTTGCCGGACCCTGTACCAAGCGGAATTCTGTATTGACTGGACATATTTTCATACATCAAAGTCCTGTGAATCGAACGTGCATTCCTGGATCCAGCAGAATCCTGTCATATCCGGACCGTTTCTGCCGCACCAAACGTGTCCGGTAAGGGCAGGTTTTAGTGTAATCTTTTTTACGGAAATTTGAAGCATTGTCCTCAGTACAGGTTTGGCATGAGATTTCCAGCAAAAATTGATACATACTAGTATTCTGTATACGAGTACCGTTAGTGGAGTTGTCTTGGACATGTCATTTCATTGCAGCTGCATGTATATATAAATAAAAATACCTATTTAGCTCGTAGCTGTACTGATGAGGCCTTTATGGCCGAAACAGCTTGCTGTCTACAGCATTGGGTATCACGCTCCTCGGCTTTCGCCTTGTTGAGCACTCTCAGTAGGCTGCTCTAGTGCTGCTGCATCGCGCAATGCCCACTACATTTTGTAGTTTGAGCACTCTGGCGCTAGAGCGACGAGCTACCTTAATGTCTGTGGTGCCTCCTTTGCACCATGGCTGGTAGCTCGGCCTATTTAGCTCGTAGCTGTACTGATGAGGCCTTTATGGCCGAAACAGCTTGCTGTCTACAGCATTGGGTATCACGCTCCTCGGCTTTCGCCTTGTTGAGCACTCTCAGTAGGCTGCTCTAGTGCTGCTGCATCGCGCAATGCCCACTACATTTTGTAGTTTGAGCACTCTGGCGCTAGAGCGACGAGCTACCTTAATGTCTGTGGTGCCTCCTTTGCACCATGGCTGGTAGCTCGGCCTATTTAGCTCGTAGCTGTACTGATGAGGCCTTTATGGCCGAAACAGCTTGCTGTCTACAGCATTGGGTATAAATAAAAATAAATAAATTCGACGGGTTCGCGTACCGGGCAGGTCAAGAACAAGGAGTCGTACAACTCCCTGGTCAAGAACCACCTTTCCGCTTCCGTGGGACGCCACCACCCCATGATCAGGCGTCAGATGCGGCTCCTAAACGGTGGGGGAGGATAGATCAGATCCACCAACCATAGGCCAAAGGCCTAAATCCCATTTGCCACATCCATGATTTACTCATGCCAGGCCACGAGTTCCCAATTAACTGTGGGTCGCAGCACGGTTGGAAAAATCCTTCCGCTTCCAAGCAGGACTTGAACCTGGTACCTCTCGTTCATTAATCATGGTCTTAGACCAACCCACTGTGCCTGCCTGCCTGCCTGCCTGCCTGCCTGCCACTGTGCCTGCATGTATATATGCCAGGGTATTTTTATTCCTATTTTAGACTGGCAACCAAATAAGTTTTAGAAATTCCGCAAGAATGGCACTGCTCAGTACACAAGGAGCCGAAAGTGCTCAGTGGTAAACCGGTAACACTGAAAGGGCCCGGCGTTATCATGGTTATCCTGGATGGAGGCCAGATTTAGGGGGGGGGGGGGGGGGGGGGTCGGCGCCGTGTGTCTGCCACATTTTTTTAATTTCGGCCAGTCGGCTACTATCATTTCGTCTTGGGGGTTAGACAAGGGGAAGTAGCCATGTAGGGGCGTTAGCCCGCCTTTCGGCACCGGGAGTTGCAGCTCGCTCGACTTGACTCTACTGAGTGCAGAGGACCCACACCTTGATCTGGTGAGCTGCGTCGTGGGGATTTTGCAGTCAGATGTGCGACTGCGGGGCTCGAACCCGCGAGCTCTCGGGTCGCAGGCAAGTGCAGTACCCAATGTACTACTGCCTACTGGGGAGCCCCCTCTGCCACATGTTATATCGTAGCGCATGATACTAAGTTTCGAATAGCTGCTACTGTAGCTGTAAAAAAATGGTTGTACAGTATTGGAATAAAGACGTCGATGTCTCTGCACGAGAATCAGGAGTTCATAATTATGGACTCTTGCTTATGCATGGCTGTCATAAAGACTTGCATTGTGTTGCTAGTGTATCCTTGAACTTGAAGTTAAAAGCTTCTATGTTTTATTGTAGGCGACCTTTGAACTATCACTTACTTTTGACACAAAAGTTGAAGTACCTCTTCCGACTTTTCCCTGTTCACCCCCTCGGACTAATGAATACGCTGTAGTTCTGCTGCCTGTCATCTGGTCATGTCGAAGGGCTGTCAAGCAAACATCCACTGCACCGACTATGGCCGTCAACAAAGCCTTCAAAGGACGAAGTAGACGCTCTGGTGCACTGGCTATGGCCGTATGGGCACGTCATGATCATCACTCGTTCCGTTTGCTTTTTGCGGGAGACATGCATGCCGCATGCACAGCGCGCGGTGGTCCGCAGTTTTTATTCTACTATTGTACTAGTAGTAGTAGATCTACTGTATTAGTATCTGTGGACTGTCTGTGGTAGATTTCCTGATCAACGACTCCTGAACGAGTACATTTTGCACACTCCATGCATGCACTGCAGTTTCCATTTCCCTTTCTATTCACAATAAAATATTTCAGACAGCGCAGGGTTGTAATGTTTATACAGGCTATTTAGCGAGGTGAAATCCTGTTGGACTTCACGTCATGGCTGAGTACGAGCAGCTCGTTGACGAACGCAATCCCAAAACAACAGTCACCACTCGCCAGCCAGTCGTAAATTCAACCGCCGCCTTCTCCAGGAGAAACATTTCCCGAACGGGTTCTCGCAGCTATCACGCGTGTCACCTCTCATTCAAAGTCGTGCTTGCTGGTGAGGTGGATGTTGGTAAAACAACGCTGTTCACTCGTTTGAAAGCCGAAGCAGAACAGCCTGGCAGTGCTAGTACGGGTGGCGGGTTTTCTACAAGCACCGCATCGGCTGCTGCCACTCGATCGTCTGGCCACCTTCTGAGAACGGGACGTCAGGGTGTAAACAGCAAGCCACGTGCTGCACAATTTCCCCTTACCGAATCTCGACTGTCCTTACAACTGGCTGACGGGAATTTAGCGGAGGTAGGCGCTAGGCACACATAACAATAGCAGTGCCCCACGACTTAAACACATTACGAATAATAACACCAGTATTACATAATTATACGTAAGGGCTGTGTAGAAAGCCTCGTCTATATTAGTGGGTGCGGGCATCTTCATTACATTTTTGTAGGCTTTCCCGGTCGGCGAGTGGGCTTTGTCTTGTGCTCCTTGCCGAGGAGCGTTTCCGGTCTAGAAATGCTCTGTTTGATGAAATCGAGCTAGCGTTAGGAGCTAGTCAGATGGAGAATGCATGGCCGAGCAGAAAGAACCGGTGAAGATAACGGCAAACCTAGTTTCACCACTGTCTCGAGTAGATTGCAACTCACGGGCACCATATCGTTCAGTTTTAGTGGAAATATTACTACTCCTTTGCCAAGTTTTGTGGAGATTGTGATGTCATACGGAAGATCTCAGGCCTTTCCCCTTCAACTTGGCTTCGTAACGTACGTCCGGTGATTCAGAGTTACGGACATCTCCAAGTTTGTGCTGTGGCCGGTCTCGGACTGCCCGGATAAGCGAAGAGATATGAGTGTATGCGTCCTGATCTGCATGCATGTGTCATGCGTACACTGCAGATTACCCTGGTGGATACTGCTGGAGAGGAGCGGTTCAACCAAACCCTGACGGGTAGCCACTATCGCAATGCAGACCTGGTAAGCTTGACTGATGGTGAAGCCACTGAATGGGGGGGGGGGGGGGGGGCAATGGTACTTGAACCAGGAATATCGAAATCCCATTGGTTCAGACAGGTTGATGTGCAACGCTTTTGCTATTGACGTCGGGGTTTTCCCTGTGTTGCATGATGCGAGTACAATGTTGCTGGACCAGTTCAACTTACTTAGTACATCAGTGTACAGCACATGGGAAGGTGGCAGTGTTGTTTCCTACCATTTGACATCGCCCGGGCAATCAGTTCTGCTCTTGCTCTTGTGTGATAGCCATATCCTGAAACTGGCTGGAACTACTTGCATGGTGCAGGGGCGTAGCAGCCGCTCCGGCTTTGGCCGGACCACTTTTTTGCCCGACCACGACCACCATAGTAAAACAATGCCAAAAGTGCCCAGAATGCAGGATTTTGCACCCTAATTTCAAAAAAAAATTACGGGGGGACATCCCCCCCCCCCCGGCCGGACCACCACCAACGGCGGTGCTACACGCCTGTGGTAGTGTACTTGTACCTAGTTCACAACCCCGGTGTAACTGCTGTGTTGTTATTCTCCCATGCCGCAGGTGCTGTTCGTATTTGATGTAACAAACGACCTCTCGTTGTTTGCCCTCAAGCACTGGGTGCAACAGGCAAGGGCGGGCGCGGTAGAACGAGAAGGTTTCCTGGTGGGCAACAAGGTGGATCTACGCACTCAACAGAACAAGAGCCAGTGTGTGGCCGCCGGCAGTGCAAGTGAGTTTGCCACCGTCATGGGTCTGGCCTTAGCCGAGGAAACCTCTGCACTCAACGGTCAGGGTGTAGATTGTTTACTCACTCAGATCTCGGCTCACTTCAGTTCGATGGCCAAAACAGCCTCGTTCCGCTCTCGCACAATCAATCAAGATGATACTGCTAAACCCCTGTTTCGTTGCTGCAATATTCTGTAGGTTGAGCTATACTGGAGCCAGGCCAGCACTGGTTTGTGGTCCTTGTACGTTGTAGTTTGGCTCATATTTATTTCCAATTCTAAATTGTGACGTATCTTGAGACGTTTATGTTTGGTGGCTGCTGACTGGTTTGTACCATCCTTGAGCAATATTTACCTTGAAGCCTTTATTTTATGACAAAATTAAAGCTATTCAGTTTTCAATGTTTTTTTATACAGCTAGTTGCAGGATTCTTGCAGCTGATTAACTCTCGGGCCGGCCCTGGTGGTGACAGCCAGTTTTTCTTCAGACTTTTTCCCTTTCATTCCCTCGACCTCATGGATATTATTTCCTGTTTCAGTGTTTGGGATTGTTCGTTAACAGAAGTGTTCAAGTAACTCCAAGAGCACGCGAGTGACAAGACACCCTCGTGTCCATCCATATACTTGTCTTACATGCTGCGGGTCATGGTGTGCACGAAAACATATGCTCATGATGCGAACTTCTCGCTCCTACCCCCCCCCCCCCCCACACACACATAAACACGACAGATCGCACCTTGACAGTGCACTAACAGAATGAGACGAATGAGGACGACTCGGGCAGGTACGACTACCATGCCTAGAGAATTATATCAGAGGAAAGCGAGCGGCTAGCATTCCAGGGAGGCACAGCATTGTCAACAGCATGTCACTATCAACAATTGAGAAAACAAATAATCCAAATTCATGGAACCAGCCCACAACAGCAAAATTGGAAAAAAGAGAAAAAAAAGGTTTAGAGGATTGAGATGAAATTGAAAGTAAAGATACCAAAAAAATGAGAGAAGGATCTAGGAACAAATCTACAAAACGAGAGCATCATACGTGTTCCTAAAGTTATATGTACAGCAAATAGCACCATGCCGTCCTAAGAAGTGTGCCAAATTGAAATAAATATGTGACTGAATGAATCAGACGAACTGATTGTGTGGCTCCATTTCCTGAAGACGCAGTGTGTCAGTGGCTGATCTATATGACTTGCACAATGTTTTCGCGGTAAGAGCGTAGGAAAGTATGTACAGTATTTCGTGTACGCTTCTATACCGTGCATTTGTATTTTCTAGACACGAGTGTTTACGCATTACGTAAAACACGCCTGGATTGCTTATTGACCGAATCCAGGTGGAGATCGTTCTGGTCTGCTTTGCGATTCACGCGGTCCAAGGTAGCATTCTGTTGCTCCAGCGTATCACCAATGTCTAGGGCCATGCCTTTCAGACCATCTAGCATGTTCGACACCTGTCCTAAGTTCTCGTCCATTTCATCCTCGCGCGCGTCGTCAGTAATTCGCTGAACGAAACGGTCACCTGGTTGTGCTCGCTGTCGTTGTCTGGATGATGAAGACGGTCTGGGCTCTTCTGTGATTATTCTGTCATCATCGTCGTCATCGTCTCGCCCTGCGTCCAAACGTCTATAAGCACCTCTGTTACGCTGGGCGAAGTCACTGCCACTACATGGGCACAAGCACATGCCGCAGCATTTCTCCATCTGATTCAACGTTTTCTCCGAGCGTTTCAGGCCATCGTGGATATCGTCCAGGCCCTCTTCAATACGATCGAGTTGCTCTCCCTGAGCATCTAACTCCACCATGGTGTCAATTCCTACTTGCGCAGACTCGTTCGTCAGCCGAAGCATTCGCCGTGTTGATTCCAGCGATTGATCGGTCAGGCGATCGCCATACGTTTGCTGTCGTGGCGCAATGCTTGCCTCGTCCATGGCTGACAAGAACAACTATCTTCTCCAGGGTGTACGAATTGCAGTAATAAGAAAACAAAGGCTAGTTGGGGAATCCAACAACCAAGCATAAGCCAGGGAAAGACACCTGCCCTCAGGATGAAGTTCTCTATTCGTCTTCAGCTCTTCATCAACTCTTTGATTTTCCTTTCTTCCTCTTGATTGTTTGAACTTTTCATTTTTTTGTATCAGCATGACGTGACGTGCACTCACGTCATGACGTCACGATCTCTGCATCTGTGCATGCATGTCACAAGTCAAAAGGGCAGTGACGTCATAGACATTGCCGGTCACTACAGTACTCCCGCAATCACACCTGACACTGACTACAGTCCATTCAGAAAAAAATGAACTTCTAGCTTTTGGCCATAAATGGGTCAAACGTTGAGTTTTTTTAGAATTTTTTTCTGCAATCCTCTATGGAATCCTCTTCCAATTATGTTTCTGAAGTTTTTTTCTCCAAAAAGCAAGCCATAACAAGAATAGGATTTCGGCCAGATTTTGCCCCCAAAGCATTGAATTGGGAAAAACAATAAAAATCCAGGCCGTTTGACCCCGTCTGCAACAGTGCATTGTGCGGTTCGAACCCCAGTTCAGGTACCCTTTTTGGACCCTTTTTCAAATTTCAAATTTCGCAGCACTGCACTGTGTACGATGAAATCACGAAAAATCGCCAAATACGGGAGCTCGCCAGAGCCAGAGCCCATCTTTTTATGAATGGACTGTAGACTGGACCCGCAGTGCCGCACGCCGCAGCAGAGGCATTATGCCGTAAGAGATGTTCCCGCCATAAAAAAAACTTGAAGTACAACCGTAAGCATACGATGAGTTCAGTGCTACAGTGGGATGTAGGCCTAGCATAATTTTTCGCACAATTCCTACCAAAATCGAATAATCGCATAATTCGAGGCAAATTGCATACGAATCGCATAATTCGAGGCAAATTGCATACGAATCGCATAAATTGGAATAATCCGCCTGTTCGCATCAAGTTTTTTTTTTTTTTTTACTATTGACACAGCCCTACTGGAAAACAGGTGGAGAACAAAAGAAACGAGGAAAAGGACAAGACATAGGGGATGTAGGGACGACGTGCTGATGTGCTGGGAGCAACTCAACCGACCAGAGGTCTCGGCGTCAGCGTTGCAACTAGGCATCGAAAAAAGTGTGTGTGTGTGGGGGGGGGGGGGGGTGCACAAGAACAACTGCAAAACAAACAGAAGCTAGAGAATACCACAAATAATAACTTGGTGCGAAATAATGAGAAGAAAATAATGACGCCCAAAAGCGCTAAATACGAAATTAAGAAAAAGGAAATAATAAACCACATAGCGCTAAAGCTGCACCAAATAATAATTTAAATTATAACTAAACCGGGTGGAAAACCAAGAAATCATAACAAACAAAACAAACTAAATAAAAAATTAATAATAAAAAATTAAATAATAAAAGGTAAATGAAGCCCAATATCATCAGCAGAGCCGAACCAAGGAACATGACCCGTGCCCCAGTCAGAAGTTCATCCGTAGAAGTCGGTAGCCATCAGCCAGTGTTGGTGCGTGAGGTACTTATGGACATCTTCTTTGAACGTGTGGAGCCGCTTCAAGCTGAGTGGAGCCCTTACAATTTCGCTTGGCAAGCTGTTCCATACTGAGACTACAGAAAACGGGAAGGAGCGAGAAGCATAGGCAGGTGCTCTCCTGTCCAGGACGTGCTGCAGCTGCACATGGTGCTGCTGGCCAGGAGGGGGTTGACTCCGGGTGCGCCGAGCTTCTACATGGTTGGCTGGAGGGGAGTTCCATACAGTTGTACATGTCCTACAAGTAATTACTAATTAGTTCAAGTACAAGTATATGCACCAGGAAGTCGTAGGTTTACGACTCCCTTGATAACATGTCCAGTCCACTACAATCAGTGACGGTCGTAGCTAGGTCGGGCGGTGCGTTGACCCCGTTGAACTTTTGCTGCTACAGTGCAACGCCCTCTACAAACTATTCCCCTGTTATTTTCCACAGAACCATATAAGGAAATCCACCACCTTAAGGTTAGGGTCGATGGTGACACGGAGTCCGTTTGCCGTGAAGACTGCCGTCAGTTTCTTCCGAAGTCGCTCTGCAGTACCACCGGATGCGTTTTTTATGATGGCTAAGCCGTCATCACAATAGAGGCTGATTTGTTCTTTGGGGATGTGCTCTGCGAGCTGGTTCAGCAGGTAGGCTCCGACCAGTTCGCATACCTCCGCACCATCAAACGATCCCATCGTGACATCAAACATGGATCCGTTGCCCTTCTTGATCCATGCTTGGCCGTCCTTGAATATCACGGACTTTCTTGCATGCATGACAATGTTTCTTTCTTCATCTGCGATGACAGTGTACGTTGCTGCAAAGTCGAGGGCTTTTATGAGGAGCATTTCGCCGATCGACGGATAATACTGGACAACATCGAAACAAACAAATGTGTGTCTGCTCTTGTCGTTTATTCCTTTGAACCAGTCGATGACAGATCCGGTGCTTCTCCAGAGGTTGATTTCAGTTGCCACACGTACAGCGCTCACCATGCGGTCCAGGATTGCTTTGCTGATGATACCCAGTTCCGATTTTGCCGGGTTGATGAGTCGGCAGGGCAGGTCGTTCTTGAATCGGTCTTTGTGATCTTTAAGAGTGATGAAAGCCTCTGAAACGGAAACCTCAACGCCGCCACCAGGTCCACGTGTAACGGCGAACCCTCGGCCATGGTACTGAAACGTGAGAAACAACACACAGAGCACACGCACGAAAACCACGACATGAGAACACCGAGAGACAGAGAGAGAGAAAGGAAACAAAAAACAAAACAAAAGACACGGCCAATCAAGGATACGCATGTTCGAAGAGTATGAACTTAAACTAAAGCGCGAGACCGAGTATCGTACGTGTGTGTAGGCGCAGCAAACGGTGGGCGTGTGGGCGCAGCAAGTGGTGTGCGCGTTGCAGGTCCCACTTGGACCAAACATTTCCGAAGGCGATTTCGATGAACTGCGCAAGGTCGATGGCGGATAGGGCCCCCAAATCGAGGTTCGATCGCATACGTAACGTCTGTCGGTTTCCTTACAATCTCCCTTGGTCCCGACCAATACTTAAAATTTTTAGGCGAAACTTGAGGTGGCGGATGTCGCTGTAACCACACCTGGTCACCTACATTCAATGGGCTAGCGCGAGATTTTCGATCGTGACGGGCTTTAGAGCAACATTGAGCAGAATCGAGATGCTGTCGAACCAAATCGTAGGAAGAGCGCAGCTTCGAAACATGCTCTGTTGCAAATGATTCGTGTGTTTCCAGAAGTGAGTCGGCAGGCAGAGGACACAAAATATCAAGAGGCATGTGTGCTTCGCGACCAAACATTAAAGAATACTGCGTAAAATTCGTAGATGCGTGAACACTCGTGTTGTACGCTAACATAGTCGACGGAAGTAGCTCGTCCCAATTCGAATTCTCTTCATTCACGAAAATCTTCATAATATTCTGGATCGTGCGATTTGCTCTCTCAACAACACCATCGCCTTGCGGATGATACGGAGTCGTTCGTGATTTGTCGATGTCGAGGCGCAGGCATAGCTCGCGAAACAGGAAATATTCGAACTGCTTCCCCTGATCAGTGTGAATGCGCTCGGGTAAACCATGGCGAGACACAAACTCTTTGACAAAACACTGAGTGACCGTACATGCACGAATATCTGGCAAGGGATAACATTCAGTCCATTTTGAAAAATGATCAACCACCACGAGAATGTATGCATTCTGTGATGACGAGAGTGGCAGTGGGCCCATTAGGTCCATCGCAACTAGTTCGAGTGGTTTAGAAGATGACAAATGTTGTAAGGGTGCACGATCGACCGGATTCTTCGCTTTCGAACGCTGACATTCGGTACACGTGCGGCAAAATTCGTCGATGTCAGCGCGAAACTTAATCCGAAAATACTTTTTGGCGACTAATGCTATTGTGCACCTTGTAGCAAAGTGGCCGGTGACCGCAGTCGAATGTGCTTCACGAATAATGCGAGTACGAAATGCTTTAGGGACAATCAACTGACTGGCGTTAATCTGAACTCTTCGATAAATCAAACCATTGTCGACAAAAGGTTTACCTTTTTCGTTCCAGAGAGCGCGTGCGCCTGGACGAGTTGGTTGCTTGCGATTGTCGCTTTGTAACAGGTTTTTGATTTCTCTGAGATCAAGATCATTATCAGTAGCTTCTTGCCATTCCTTACGTGCCTCATCACTGCCTAGAAAATGGAGCGAGTTGACCGCGGGCGACGCGTCATCGACTGGATATCTTGAAAGACCATCTGCGTTTCCGTGTTGTGCGCCCGGGTGGTGTATCAAGATATAGTCGTATTCTGACAAATGTTCGATCCAGCGTGCAACTTGTCCTCGTGGGTTTTTGAAAGTTTGCAGCCATTTTAACGCTTGGTGATCACAACGAATTTGAAACTGCACATGCAAAAGATAGACTCGAAAATGCTCCGTCGCCCATACTACTGCGAGAAATTCTTGTCGAGTTGTGCTGTAATTTCGTTCTGGATCCGATAAACTACGACTAGCGAAAGCAATGGGTCGCTCTACACCATCATCATCGAGCTGCGAAAGAACTGCGCCAAGTCCAGAATTCGATGCGTCTGTATCTAAAATAAAAGGGCGGCTCCAGTTCGGATACGGCAAAACAGGCGCAGTCGCAAGTTCGGATCGCAGTTTCGTAAATGCGTCTAACTGTTCTTTACCCCACTGACAAATTTGACCCTTCTTAGACAATTTCGTCAAAGGTTCAGCAATGCGAGCGAAGTTTCGGATGAAGCGGTGATAATAATTCGCGAACCCGACAAAACCCTGAACGTGTTTGATTGTCTTTGGGATCGGCCAATCAGAAACTTGCTCTACTTTCGTTGCGCTTCAAGGTGTAACCCCTTCTTGCGAAATGCAATGTCCCAGAAATGAAACGTCTGTGCGGAGCAAATTGCATTTCCTAGGTTTAATCTTAAGACCTGCGCTCTCGAGAGCCTTCAAAACCGCTAAAAGATTTTCCGCATGTTCTGCGTGTGTGCGACCAAAAACAATGATGTCGTCGAGATGGATTAAACACTTAACATACAAAAGATTTTTAAGAACTGTATACATCAATCGTTGAAACGTAGCGGGTGCGTTAGTGAGTCCGAAAGGCATTCTGCGAAACTGGTATAGACCGTGTGGTGTAACGAACGCAGTTTTTTCTCGATCTTCAGGCGCTACCGAAACTTGCCAATAACCAGATTGCAAATCCAATGTCGAAAAGTATTTTGCGCCATGCAATGCATCGAGTGTGTCATCAATGCGCGGTAAAGGAAAAGCGTCCTTTCGGGTTACGTTATTCAGTTTCCGATAATCTATGCAGAATCGTGTCCCACCTCCGTCCTTTTTCGCTATAACGATTGGACTAGCCCACGGTGAAGAACTTGGTTCGATTATCTCATCATCAACATCTCATCTACTAATTTACGCGTCAGGTTCGCTTTCTCCGGTGTTAATCGACGGGCGTTGTGGCGGATCGGACGATTGTCAGTAAGTGTAATGGTGTGATGTATTTCGTCTGTCTTTCCAACGTCATTGTCATCCACCGCAATTACCGATCGCATACTTAACACAAGTCATTGTAAATGCTTAATCGCAGCGCTATCCCCTACACAACCAGACCACTTAAACTTACTAAGCAAACTCTTATCTTCTACCGGAATATTCTTGTCAAGCTTTGGGAATAGAGGTCACGAGGAGGAGATGTGATGTTTTGGAATTACGTAACTCTTCGAACGCAATGGAAACGATTTTCGATACGCGGTA
The DNA here is from genome assembly GCF_964019385.1 of Sycon ciliatum. NCBI lineage: Eukaryota > Metazoa > Porifera > Calcarea > Leucosolenida > Sycettidae > Sycon > Sycon ciliatum. Next base: position 8,515,494 of record NC_088644.1, read on the forward strand.
AGTGTGTGGTCGGACTCGAATAAAATGCTCATGCCATGGCCAGTCAACGTGTTTACACCAATAATCACTTCTTCCTGTACCAAAGCTTTAGTCTTCACTACTGTCGAATGGTCGAATGCGATAAAAGCCTGCGCGACCCCATGTACTTTAATTGAAGATCCCGTCGCGCTTTGGAGTGCGTCGATACCAACTGTGGAGTGAGGCGCGAGTGTGGATATCGGTGCAAATGTTTCAAATACATCTTTTCGAATAACCGTGAATGCTGCCCCCGTGTCCACCAGTGCCGGTACCACTGCTGCCTTGCCTTTTTGTCGTCTGGACATTTTTACTTGCAAATGGCAGCCTTTCGTCCAGTATCGACGATCACAGTGGGTGGTTTGGGTGAACACAGGGGAAACAACCCCCCTCACTAGAAAATCACGAACCCTAGTAAACGCAATATCAAGGTGATGCACAAGAAAGGAAATCGAAAAACAGTCAACGTAACGAATTTAACGGCACGAACTAGCATCGTAAGCAAGAGGATCAAGTAAGGCAACAACATTTTAATGGCGTGAACAAGCATCGTGAAGAACACGATCCAGTACGGTAACAACAGAGTGACGGTCGCCTTGACAGAATTAACAGCCTGGAGGAACATCGTAAATAACAGGATCAAGTACGGCCATAAGAGAGCGAAAGATTTAAATGTCGAGGCGAAAGTGTACGAATCCGTGGTGTCTGTCGATATAGGACTAGGAGTAGTAGTTGGCAGCCTCTCGTCAACCACTAAAAGCGGTTTAAAGTACAGTAAAACCTGTGACTACCGACCACCCCTTGGTGCCAGCAAAAGCGGTCTTTAGTAGCAGGTGGTCTTTAGTTAGAGGTTTGCACCGTGCGACCATATATGGATCCCAGTATATGATATGCATATCAAAATGCAGCTAATAAAATTCCCCTGGACTTGCGCAATGCCATTCTTATTTCAGGTCAAACAACACTTGGAGAGAAAGATGGAGAGATGGAGAGAGACAAAAACGAGAGGGAGAGAGAAGATTAAATTTTTTGCAGACATGAAATTTAGCTGCTACTTCTGAAGCCAGGAGTCAAACGTTCCCTGTGGAAGTTTCGTTTTGCGCTGGGCTTCAAATTTGTTCATCCGATCAATCGTACCGACTATCCTTGTTCTGACTTCTCGATTGTTCGAACGCGATCCTTCAGCATCAGGACCTTGCCGTGCTGCTTTGTTTCTGGATTCCTTGACGCCATCGTCGATTCATTTGTATGACTGGGGTGACAGAGCCGCTCAGTCTTCGTTTCTCCTCAGAGTAGTAACATCGAGCAGAGGGCGCTTTCGATGCGCTCTCAAAGACATTTCCTATCATGTTTATTCTTGACAGCGCTTGAAATTCTGACAGGTGTAGTGCAGTCCACACCGACTCCACAGTCATAATGGCCTGCATTCATTTGTTCAGCTGTAGTACCGAAAGATTCCTTTCAGGACCATGGAAAATCAGCAAAATTTCAAGAAGGAGCTTCGAGCAACATTTGATTTCCTACATCGCAGTCGCTAGTTACGGGTCAAAAATCGTCTTTGGGACAAGAAAAGGCGGTCGCTGGTCGCGTTCAGCAGGTAGTCGCTAGTCACAGTGCATTTTGAATGTGAGACCGTCCGTGCCTGGCCAAGTGGTCGGTAGTACCAGGCTGGTCGCTAGTCACGGTAGTCGCTAGTCACGGTGGTCTTTAGTTACAGCTTTTACTGTACAACGCGAATCGGAACGATCGCCAACGTGTTGCGAGTTTTGCGAACGCTGCTTGATGTGGCAATCGCGTTCGATATGCCCCCGGCGCTGGCAAAGAAACATACAGGCGGTTCGCGGTATGCCCCTTTGCGCTCCGACCTGCGACTCCCCGTACGCCAATCCGAACCCAGTTCACGAGCTGGTTCACGGAGTCCCACTCTACGATCTTGTCTACGCCAATCTGAACGGTCCGAACCCTGCGCGCGAGCTGGTCGAAAATCGCGAGGCTCGGGTGAGAAAGTTCACGGACGACTACTCGCGAGTCGTTGATTTTTTAATACAATTATTATTTTGCTGACTCGCTCAGCCACTCGTTCGACCAGTTCGTCCTCGTCCAAGTTCGGTGGTGCGCGGACCTGCGATACGGAGGCGAACTCGGAGGCGGCGGCTGCGAGGACCGCACTGGATTTCTGTACGTTTGTTTCTACCACTAATGCGCGACGCTGCGCAGCTTCCAACGTGGGTGGGTCAAAGTCGATAACCTTATCCTTTATCGGCGAATCTGATGCGTCGATAAATGCTTCCTTTCCTATGTAGATAGGTAGGTAGGTACATTTTTATTTGAATTCGCAGAACCAAACGGGCGGTGTCGCCCAATTACATGGAAGCGAATGGAAACAGTAAAATATTGTAGGAAATAGCCTAACATGATAGCAGGGTGTAGTACAAAGCAAAGAACTCTCAGTCAATGAATAACGGTAACGTTAGAATACAACAACGGGGAGGCGGTAAACAGCACATGACTGGTACTGTGGAGTACCGCAAACGTTCAAAGATTCCTGTAGTGTTCAGTAGTGGGTGCTACTGCTAGCAAGACAGAACGGGATGCAGGCTTGTTTGAACTGGTGGTACTGGGTAATACCACGCACGTCGGATGGCAGGGTGTTCCATAAAATGGACCCGCGAGCGGTTGGACGGTCGTGGCCGGCTTTGGAGGCAGATTTGGGTACTCGAAGGCCCAAGCTGCGTTGCGCGCGCGTTGTTCGAGTACTGGGATGCTCCAGAAGGGCTTGCAGTGCATTGCTTGCCCGACCATTCGAGCAACGCCAGATCATAATAAGGGTCTTTTGCTTGTGGAGCTCTTCGACGCCATACAGCTGCAGACGAGCAAGCAGAGGTTGGGCGCTTGTGCGAGGTGTCAGGCCGAATACGGCGCGTGCCGCACGGTTTTGCGTGACCTGAAGGCGGGACCGCTGGTCTTGTCGAAGGCATCCAGAGAACACCACGGACCCGTAGAGCAAATCTGGCATCACAACGGATTTCACGTACTGCTCTCTGGACTTTCTTGTAAGGCAACGGCGGGCTCTCCAGAATGCTCCCACCTTCTGCGAGGCCTTCTTCACAGCATTGTTAACGTTTTCGTCAAATCGAACGTGCTCGTCTATCGTGATGCCCAGGTACTTCGCATGGGGAACTGCTGGTAGCGGGTTTCCACGGCATTTGACAGTAATGTCTTGGCCGGAAATTCGCAGGACATGGCTTTTGCTAGTGTTCAGGATTAGATTTCGTTCCTGGAGGTGGTTAGCAATCTCGGTTGCAGACGTTGTTAGAACTCGCGATACTTCCTGGCAATCAGGGTGGCTGAACGCGAGAGCAATATCGTCAGCAAACTGCACTGAGATGGACGGACTGGCAATGGTGGGCACATGCCTGGTGTAGATGTTGAAAAGCACGGGTCCGAGAACGGAACCCTGCGGGACGCCACATGAGCATGTGCCACTGACACCAATGGATCCAGCGATTTGCACTTGTTGGGTGCGTCCTTCGAGGTAGTCTGCAAACCATTGGAGTGCAGTGCCGTGAAGGCCAACTTCGAAAAGATCGCGTACAAGAATGTCATGCTTGACTTTGTCGAAAGCCTTCGACATGTCCAGCAAACACACACCACTGGCTAGTCGCGCGTCCTTTGCATGGAGAATGTTCTCCGTCAGGAGTACCAAAGCGTCTTCAGTGCAGTGGTTTGTGCGGTATGCAAATTGCGTGGTCGGTAGCACGTCGTTTGCCGCGAGGAACCTTGTAAGCTGACGATGTACTACCTTTTCAAGCAGCTTCGCAACAATTGGTAATAATGACACAGGTCTGTAGTTAGTGGCGACTGTTGGGTCCCCTGCTTTGTAAAGCGGCTTTACCAGGGCATGTTTGAACGGCTTCGGTAGGCGACCGGAATGCAAGGAGGCATTGAAGAGGTCGCATAAGTGCAGGGCAACAATATCACTGCAGGCTCGCAGCAGACGGCCAAGGATCTCGTCACTGCCTGTAGCCTTTTCAGGATCGATTGTGGCGAGTAATCGCTGTACTGCGGGACAGGTCGTTGGCGTGAGAGCTGATAGTGAGGTGCGGGTGCAGGGACCATGGGGTATCTGTAGGGTGTCCGGACGACTTGGATCAGTGACAATACTATTGAAGGAGCTGCTCACCGCAGAAACGTCGCACACTGGGTCCTGCCTTGCCTTGGAGCGGCCGGTTACCGCGTTCAAGGTTGACCACATTCTCTTTGGATCATGAGAGTGCTGCTCACATTGTCTGGTGAAAAAAGCGTTTCCTTTTCTTGCGGATTGCGTTGGATGCCTGAGACCGGGCTGTTTTATAACGGGAGAGTAGGATGTCATTTCCTCTATCTCCTAGCCAGCGCTTGTGTAACCTGTTTTTCTTTTGCGTGAGTTGGTACGTATCCATGTCGAGCCAAGGTAATCTCGCAGCAGCTCTCTGGCATCTTGACGAGAGCATGATGGGTGCATGTATGTCTAGGACTGTTTTGAACCCTTCATAGAAAGCCGTCCACATGTCGTCAACATCCATGTGGGCGGATGTAGGATTAGCGCTGAGTGCTTCGGCGAGGTCACACCGGAACTGGTCGATATCAATGTTGCGTAAGTGGCGACGCTTTTGGCGTTGCCTACCTGGACTAGTTGTGGGTATGGCGATATGGAGGTTCGCCATCATCGCGTGGTGGTCGCTGATCGAACATTCCATGACAACGCAACTCGAGACAAAGTTATGGTCTGCTAGGACGAGGTCGATTACTGAACCATGATTCCCACTTGGAGTCGGCCGAGTGGGGGACTTCACCAAATTCGAGATGCCAAACATATTGCTGAGGTCTTGCAGGTGTGTACGATGGTGGCTGTGAGTTGTCATGTTGACGTTGGGATCGCCAATAATGGTCATGTGTGGCGATTGCACTTGGGCCCGCTGCAGTGACTCTTCAAGGTCCTTCCAGTAGTCAATCCCCACGTCTGGAGCTCGGTAGACGCAGGCCACTGCATGTTGACCCTGGCCGCCTTTGATCGATATCCAGACAGCTTCTAGGCCGTTCAAAGACAGTTCGGGACAAGGTCGGATTGGCAAAGAAGATTTGTAATATATACACGTACCTCCTCCTCGTCTACCCACGCGGTCTGTCCTTGTGAGGTTGTATCCAGGAATGGCTACTTCTCCGTCACCAATAGTGCTGTCTAGCCAGGTTTCAGCCAATCCAAAAATATCAAAGTCCTGCACCTGGAGGAGTGCTGTTACTTCATCTACTTTGTAGCGCAAGCTACAGACATTCAAAAAACCTAGCTTAAGAGTTCGGGTGTCCTGGGTGTCCTGGGTGCTCACCGGAAAAAGGGAAGCGGGAGGCTGCATAGCAGCACGAGGCAAAACGGGATCAGCACGGGGATTAAGAGCAAGTGCAGTAAGTATTAAAAGAAAGAAAGGTAACAAATACTACTCATAGTTAACACTGACGGACCGTAATTACCTTCATTGCGCTAGTGGCTTCCTCTGCGGGCAGCTTCAACTCTCTCTCTGCCAGCTTCTTGCGCTCACGGTTTGAACACTCCTGAGCCCACGCAATTTGCGGGTCGTTCAAGGCAGAGGCAGGTGGCTCAGTGCGCCCCGAAAGGACAGTGGCGGAGAAGGTGTGTTTGCCTGCTGCAAGTCTGAAGCCATCATCATCAGGAGAAGGGGGTTGTCCCGCTGCTCTTTTCTTTGTCTCCAGATTGGCTGAAAGCCGGCACATGGTTACTGGTATCAGTGGTGCCAGTGCTGGTCCCATTGGCTAAAAGTACCTGGCGATAGGTGTTGACTGAGGCAGTGTTCAGCCCTGTGTTGCTAGCTGCACCTGTCTCCACACTGACGACAGCTGGCTCTACAGCGGCTTCTGCGGGCTGGGTAGTCACCGTACCCGTATTAGTGGCTGTACTGACGCTGGGAGGGTTTGTACTCGTACCGGTTGTGTTGCGGTGCTGCGTTTGTGGAGGCCGGGAAGCTGTAGACTGTGCATGTGCCCCACGGTTGGGACATGCTTTAGCCTCGTGGCACTGTTGTTGCAGCGCCAACATGTTTGCTGTTGGCCACGGTGCCATACTCGCAGTTTCAACTGACCTACGGTAACCGTAGATGGAACTGGTGATCGGAGGACCAGGCTGAGAACACGGGTGCCAGTGCGTATTTCCAATCCCTCAAACAATACTTTTTTCTGTTGAAGCGACCCAACAATTCGGCCGAATTGGCCCAGCGCAGCACACAATTTACTGTTTTGAAGCCCGACAGGGCACCCAAACACATGCAGATGGGTTAAGTCCACCCCGGAAATCTCGCAGAGCACCTGCTTACCGGAAATCCGGATTCCTGCGTCCAGTATCTTTTCCCGCTCAGCAGAACTCTTCACAGTTACTACGCAATGTCCAGGCTTGCCCTGAAGGTCCACCTGGCAGACCTGACTTATATCTACCTTACTCTGCTTGAGCCCCTTGGCGTAAAACAAGTGGTCTGCAGACCAGTCCTTCTCAATCCTAGACCTAAAAGAAAAGGAGGCCGGAACAGGAGCTCCAAAACTGCCAACCGTCTCCATCGTACGTAGATTGTGTCGTCAATGACCTCTGATGTCGCCGAAGGATACGCACGAGCGGTCATCAGTCTTATGTCAGTGGCGAGTTTTACTAAACATTCGTTTGAGGATCGTCTACGATGGCGCAACTTGACACGAAACAAA
>NC_088644.1:8522452-8544952 GCF_964019385.1 Sycon ciliatum
TACGTAAAGTCTGTCGGTTTCCTTACAATCTCCCATGGTCCCGACCAATACTTAAATTTAAGCGAAACTTGAGGTGGCGGATGTCGATGTAACCACACCTGGTCACCTACATCCAATGGGCTAGCGCGAGATTTTCGATCGTGACGGGCTTTAGAGCAACATTGGGCAGAATCGAGATGCTGTCGAACCAAATCGTAGGAATAGCGCAGCTTCGAAACATGCTCTGTTGCAAATGATTCGTGTGTTTCCGGAAGTGAGTCGGCAGGCGGGGACACAAAATATCAAGAGGCATGTGTGCTTTGCAACCAAACATTAAAGAATACGGCGTAAAATTCGTAGATGCGGGAACACTAACATAGTCGACGGAAGTAGCTCGTCCCAATTCGAATTCTCTTCATTCACGAAAATCTTCAAAATATTCTGGGTCGTGCGATTTGCTCTCTCAACAACACCATCGCCTTGCGGATGATACAGAGTCGTTCGTGATTTGTCGATGTCGAGGCGCAGGCATAGCTCGCGAAACAATAAATATTCGAACTGCTTCCCCTGATCAGTGTGAACGCGCTCGGGTAAACCATGGCGAGACACAAACTCTTTGACAAAACACTGAGCGACCGTACATGCACGAATATCTGGCAAGGGATAACATTCGGTCCATTTTGAAAAATGATCAACCACCACGAGAATGTATGCATTCTGTGATGACGAGAGTGGCAGTGGACCCATTAGGTCCATCGCAACTAGTTCGAGTGGTTTAGAAGATGACAAATGTTGTAAGGGTGCACGATCGACCGGATTCTTCTCTTTCGAACGCTGACATTCGGTACACGTGCGGCAAAATTCGTCGATCTCAGCGCGAAACTTAATCCAAAAATACTTTTTGGCGACTAATGCTATTGTGCGCCTTGTAGCAAAGTGTCCGGTGACCGCAGTCGAATGTGCTTCACGAATAATGCGAGTACGAAATGCTTTAGGGACAATCTTAATCAACTGACTGGCGTTAATCTGAACTCTTCGATAAATCAAACCATTGTCGACAAAAAGTTTACCTTTTTCGTTCCAGAGAGCGCGTGCGCCTGGACGAGTTGGTTGCTTGCGATTGTCGCTTTGTAACAGGTTTTTGATTTCTCTGAGATCAAGATCATTATCAGTAGCTTCTTGCCATTCCTTACATGCCGCATCACTGCCTAGAAAATGGAGCGAGTTGGCCGCGGGCGACGCGTCATCGACTGGATATCTTGAAAGACCATCTGCGTTTCCGTGTTGTGCGCCCGGGCGGTGAATCAAGATATAATCGCATTCTGACAAATGTTCGATCCAGCGTGTAACTTGTCCTCGTGGGTTTTTGAAAGTTTGTAGCCATTTTAACGCTTGGTGATCACAACGAATTTGAAACTGCGCATGCAAAAGATAGACTCGAAAATGCTCCGTCGCCCATACTACTGCGAGAAGTTCTTGTTGAGTTGTGCTGTAATTTCGTTCTGGATCCGATAAACTACGACTAGCGAAAGCAACGGGTCGCTCTACACCATCATCATCGAGCTGCGAAAGAACTGCGCCAAGTCCAGAATTCGATGCGTCTGTATCTAAAATAAAATGCGGCTCCAGTTCGGATACGGCAAAACAGGCGCAGTCGCAAGTTCGGATCGCAGTTTCGTAAATGCGTCTAACTGTTCTTTACCCCACTGACAAATTTGACCCTTCTTAGACAATTCCGTCAAAGGTTCAGGAATACGAGCGAAGTTTCGGATGAAGCGGCGATAATAATTCGCGAACCCGACAAAACCCTGTACGTGTTTGATTGTTCTCGGGTTCGGGCAATCAGAAACTTGCTCTACTTTCTTTGCGCTTGGTGTAACCCCTTCTTGCGAAATGCAATGTCCCAGAAATGAAACGTCTGTGCGGAGCAAATTGCATTTCCTAGGTTTAATCTTGAGACCTGTGCTCTCGAGAGCCTTCAAAACCGCTAAAAGATTTTCCGCATGTTCTGCGTGTGTGCGACCAAAAACAATGATGTCGTCGAGATAGATTAAACACTTAACATACAAAAGATTTTTAAGAACTGTATATATCAATCGTTGAAACGTAGCGGACGTAGCGGGTGCGTTAGTGAGTCCGAAAGGCATTCTGCGAAACTGGTATAGTCCGTGTGGTGTAACGAACGCAGTTTTTTCTCGATCTTCAGGCACTACCGAAACTTGCCAATAACCAGATTGCAAATCCAATGTCGAAAAAAATTTTGCGCCATGCAATGCATCGAGTGTGTCATCAATGCGCGGTAAAGGAAAAGCGTCCTTTCGAGTTACGTCATTCAGTTTCCGACAATCTACGCAGAATCGTGTCCCACCTCCGTCCTTTTTCGCTAAAACGATTGGACTGGCCCACGGTGAAGAACTTGGTTCGATTATCTCCTGCTCTAACATCTCATCTACTAATTTACGCGTAAGGTTCGCTTTCTCCGGTGTTAATCGACGGGCGTTGTGGCGGTTCGGACGATTGTCAGTAAGTGTAATGATGCGATGTATTTTGTCTGTCTTTCCAACGTCATTGTCATCCACCGCAATTACCGATCGCATACTTAACAAAAGTCGTTGTAAATGCTTAAAGGGGAAGTATACCCTAAAATCAAATTTTCAACAGTTGTAGTCTTCTGGGTGCTGAGTCGAATCGCGAATGGTCTTGGTCCGAGGAAGCTGCGACGCTCCCTTCCTACTTGAATCCCAATCGAACTCGCGCACTTCCACCGAAACTGGGTGACTGCGCCCTACTAGATGGGGATTTGTATGCAAAATGTCACTAAGAGCGCCATTTCGTTCTTATAAAAGCACGGATGACCGCGATTGGCCCATATGTTGTAGTCTTTTGGACGCTGAGTCGACTGGTTTTGGTCCGAAAAGGCTGCGATGCAGCGTTCCTCCTTTATTCCCAATCGAACATGGTTGAAGAAGCGGTCACGTGCTCCTGGGTGCCCAAATCACCTGGTCACCGCGCCAACAGGCGACAACTTCCACACCAAGGTTCAACTCGAGTTCAACTCGAGTGACAGGACTGCACCCAAAAAAGGTCAAACAGGCTAGTAAGTTGTACCCTGCAGGCACGGTGACCAGGTGACTGGTGTACGCAGGAGCACGTGACCGCTTGTTCAACCATATTCGATTGGGAATAAAGGAGGAACGCTGCATCGCAGCCTTTTCGGACCAAAACCAGTCGACTCAGCGTCCAAAAGACTACAACATATGGGCCAATCGCGGTCATCCGTGCTTTTATAAGAACGAAATGGCGCTTTTAGTGACATTTTGCATACAAATCCCCATCTAGTAGGGCGCAGTCACCCAGTTTCGGTGGAAGTGCGCGAGTTCGATTGGGATTCAAGTAGGAAGGTAGCGTCTCAGCTTCCTCGGACCAAGACCATTCGACTCAGCACCCCGAAGACTACAACTGGTGAAAATTTGATTTTAGGATATACTTCCCCTTTAATTGCAGCGCTATCCCCTACACAACCAGACCAATTAAACTTACTAAGCAAACTCTTATCTTCTACCGGAATATTCTCGGCAAGCTTTGGGAATAGAGGTGACGAGGAGGAGATGTGATGTTTTGGAATTACGTAACTCTTCGAACGCAACGGAAACGATTTTCGATACGCGGTAAGTGCCATGGCCAGTCAACGTGTTTACACCAATAATCACTTCTTCCTGTACCCCCTCCACTACCAAAGCTTTAGTCTTCACTACTGTCGAATGGTCGAATGCGATAAAAACCTGCGCGACCCCATGTACTTTAATTGAAGATCCCGTCCCGCTTTGGAGTGCGTCGATACCAACTGTGGAGTGAGGCGCGAGTGGAGATATCGGTGCAAATGTTTCAAATACATCTTTTCGAATAACCGTGAATGCTGCCCCCGTGTCCACCAGTGCCGGTACCACTGCTGCCTTGCCTTTTTGTCGTCTGGAAATTTTTACTTGCAAATGGCAGCCTTTCGTCCAGTATTGACGAACGCAGTGGGTAGTTCGGGTGAACACAGGGGAAGCAACCCCCCCCTCACTAGAAAAATCACGAACCCAAATAAACGCAATATCAAGGTGATGCACAAGAAAGGAAATCGAAAAACAGTCAACGTAACGAATTTAACGGCACGAACTAGCATCGTAAGCAAGAGGATCAAGTAAGGCAACAACATTTTAATGGCATGAACAAGCATCGTGAAGAACACGATCCAGTACGGTAACAACAGAGTGACGGTCGCCTTGACAGAATTAACAGCCTGGAGGAACATCGTAAATAACAGGATCAAGTACGGCCATCATCGAAGAGAGCGAAAGATTTAAATGTCGAGGCGAAAGTGTACGAATTCGTGGTGTCTGTCGATATCGGACTAGGAGTAGTAGTTGGCAGCCTCTCGTCAACCACTAAAAGCGGTTTAAAGTACTACGCGAGTCGGAATGATCGCCAAGTGTTCAGCAAAAATTTCAAAACATACATGTACATTATTTCGTTCGCTAATCTCCGCTACTCGTCGTCTCACCTGGCTTCAGAAGATGTTACGAGAGATAGGAGAGTCTCCAGCAGGCAGCGCATCCATCTTCAGGAAGTGGAAAGAGCAAACGGCATGGTCCTTGGTTGAGGTAAATGCTGAACGTTTGATTTGTCCCAACCAAGATTTCAGCACTTGGTTCGTCACGATTTTCGCTTGCCAGCTAACGTCTCCGCTCTCCAGCTTTCCCCTGTCGGTGTCACGTCCCAGTACACAACGGAGAGGACTACTAATAAACAGTTCACGGCACTAACAGCATTGAACACAGTACTTCTTTCACTTCGTGAATACAAGACTGAAGACAACTGAAAATGACACAATTCTTCAGGATCGACCTGATCACGGAGCTAGCTAACTATTTAAAGCTAAGCAGAATGTGCGTCATCACCTGTAGTCGCCATGGAAACGGGACCAGGAAATCGGCGATATGGCAAGTTTCCCTTGCCGTACGCAAGCGAGAGATATACGGTACCATCGGAACCGATATCCGTCTTTCATCTGCGGATCTGAGCCCTACTTGAAAAATCGATGCACTTCCCCTCAATTCGACGTATCAATGAATCAGAGAGGGCGTCAATGAATCAGAGAGGGCATCAATGAATCAGAGAGAAAGACAGTAAGTGAGTGTAGATAGGGCCTGGTATGGGTAGCTATGCATGGCGCAAGCTACCCAGGCCAACGGCACGAAAGGTGAAAATGACGTAGGTGAGAATGACGTACGTAGGTGCCTAACACAAGTATGGCGGGGCCCAGGTTGGTCGGGAGATGGAGCGAGCGAGAGAGAGATAGATAGATAGAGAGAGAGAGAGAGAGAGAGAGAGAGAGAGAGAGAGAGAGAGAGAGAGAGAGAGAGAGAGAGAGAGAGAGAGAAGGAGTGAGAGAAGGTAGAGCTAGAAAGATAGAGAGAGAGAGAGCAGGACAGCTAGGAGCAGGATTACTGGTAGCTTCATACAATACACAGCCATTCATACGATGTGCATGATCATGGAGGGTACACAAAGAGAGAAAAAAACAAAACAATTATAAGTCGTATCATCATGAAGCTCTACCGAATGCAACCAGTCCTCTGGATAAAATCATCGTCAAAATGAGATCATGCATATGATTGGCTAAACGGAATGCTTTTTTTTTTTTTTTTTTTTTTTTTTTTTTTTTTTTTTTTTACTAAGGCCACAGCTTCCAATCATGACATGCAAAGCAGCGGTGCAGCATCGCAGGCATGAATCGTGGACGTGGTGACGGGGCCTGATGTGCTCCACCGACCTAGGGTCTCGGCTTCACTGCACAGCAAACGCGTCGAAAGAAAACGGGGGCTAATAATTATCGGGAGATGGGGGAAGAAGAAGAGAAGAAAGAAAGAGAGAGAGAGAGAGAGAGAGAGAGAGAGAGAGAGAGAGAGAGAGAGAGAGAGAGAGAGAGAGAGAGAGAGAGAGAGAGAGAGAGAGAGAGAGAGAGAGAGAGAGAGAGAGAGCGAGAGAGAGCGAGAGAGAGCGAGAGAGAGCGAGAGAGAGCGAGAGAGAGCGAGAGAGAGCGAGAGAGAGCGAGAGAGAGAGAGAGAGAGAGAGAGATAGAGAGAGAGAGAGAGAGAGAGAGAGAGAGAGAGAGAGAGAGAGAGAGAGAGAGAGAGAGAGAGAGAGAGCGAGCGAGCGAGAGAGAGAGAGAGAGAGAGAGAGAGCTGGGAGCGAGAGAGAGCGAGAGAGAGAGAGAGAGAGAGAGAGAGAGAGAGAGAGAGAGAGAGAGAGAGAGAGAGAGAGAGAGAGAGAGAGAGAGAGAGAGAGAGAGAGAGAGAGAGAGAGAGAGAGAGAGAGAGAGAGAGAGAGAGAGAGAGAGAGAGCGAGAGAGCGAGGGCGAGAGAGAGAGAGAGAGAGAGAGAGAGAGAGAGAGAGAGAGAGAGAGAGAGAGAGAGAGAGAGCTGGGAGATAGAAGAGCACAGTGCTCTTGGTGATGGGGACTGCGAAGGATAGCAGGTTCTGGGATATGTGCATGAGAATCAGAATATTGGTGATGATGACAGCAGGGTTATAAGGTAAGCAGTTGAACACTAATAAGAACAGGGAAAGCGTTGGCGAACAGATTCAAAGTGCATCAGTAGCAGAGAGCCAGTCCTGAGCAAGAAGGTGACGGTACACCTTTTTCTTAAAGCTTTGCATGTGAGGCTGGGCGGGTGGGTGGTGGAACAGGTCTGGTGGCAGGGCATTCCATGTTGCAACGGTGCAAGCAGGGAATCCTTGGAGACAGCTATTCCGGGTGTTGGCAGGCAGGCCAGTTGTCATCTGGTATGGATGGGAATCCTGCAGCTGGAGAGACTGACGGGTAGGTCTTGTCTCGGGGGCACGGTGAGTGGCTGGTTTAGGCAGCATCTGCTTCAGAGGGCTGGATGCATCTAGATAGCAGAGCTTGTAGGTATAGGCAAGTGCAGCTACCAGGCGACGGAGTGCCAGGCTAGGGAGCCAAGTACCTGCTCCGATGATGTGGAGGGCCCTTCGCTGGATCTGGTCCAGCTTCTTAAGATGGGACGAGGGTGAGCCCATCCACACTAAGGGGCAATACTCGAGTGTGGGTCGCACAAAGCCGTTGTAGACGCGTTGGCGGCTCTCGGCGTCCAGAATGGGAGACGCTCGCTTCAGGAAGCCAATCCGCTGGTTAGCACGGGAAGCTAGGGAGCGGAGGTGGAAGGAGTAGCTCAGGGTGTCGTCAAAGGTGACTCCCAGGAGTTTCAGCCGACTCTCTTCACTGACCGGTGTGCCGTCAAATGTTGCTCGAGGGAGCTCCCAGGGCTGGCGATGGTGGCCTATAGACATAGCCTGCGTCTTGGTGGGCTCAAATTTGATCCTCCACTTATGTCCCCAACGGGAAAACGCATCAATGCCCTGCTGGAGGAGCTCGGAGCCACAGTCAATGTCAGCTCTTGATGTGAGGCAGTGGAAGAGAGTGGTGTCGTCAGCGTAGGCTGCTAGCTCCATACCTGGTGGGAGGTGGTCCTCGCCATCATTGGTGTAGAGGATGAACAGGGTGGGGCCAAGGATACTGCCCTGCGGCACGCCAGCTTTGGTCGGGTACGGACTGGAAAGTTCACCTCCAACTGCAACCCTCAAGTGACGATCAGTCAGGTAATCCCTCAGCCAAGCGAGAAGTGGACCAGTTACACCATAGCATTGTGCCTTGTGCAAAACGCCTACATGAGAGACGCGGTCGAATGCGCCAGCCACATCAACTGCAATGACTCGAACTACACCACCTCTGGCTGCAACGCGACTCCATTGGTAGTTGAGTAGCGTGAGTATGTCCTGGGTGCCGAGTTGGCTGCGGAAGCCATACTGACTTTTCGATAAGATGTTGTGTGCCTCCAGGAACTGTCGGATTGAGTGGTTAATAATGGCCTCCATGACTTTTGACAGAATAGAGAGGAGGGAGATCGGGCGGTAGTTCTTAACATCAGACTTGGATTTTTTCTTGTGCACCGGCACAACCATTGCCGTCTTCCACATTGTAGGTTGCCGACCTTGGTGGAAGGCCTGCGAAAAGAGCCGCGACACTGGTGCAGCCAGCTCTTTGCTGCATTGCCGGAGTACACGCCCGGGGATGCCATCTGGACCCGTGGCTTTGGCGGGGTGGAGTTGCCTCAGCTTCCGCTCAACCGTGCTTGGCCGAAAGTGGACATTGCGGAGTTGGGCTTGAGATCGGGGGCGGACTGGAGGGAGGCTGTTGGCTTGCAAGTCGTTGTCACCAAGACTGCACTTTGCGGAGAAATACTGCCCGAATGCTTCGGCCTTTTCGCTGCAGGTGGTGTGCTCAGTTCCGTTCGACGCACGCAGAACAGGTATGTCTGCAGAGCGGTGTCCTTGCCCACCTGCTCGCTTGACGGTTGTCCACCATTGTCGGCTGGAAAGGGCACCTTCTCTTATCTTTCGGCGGATACTGGTAGTGTGCGCTTGCTTGGCTCTGTGCAGACAGTTTGTTGCTTCACCTGTTGCCATAGAGTAGGCCAGCCGCAGGTGTGCATTGTTGGGCGAAGATCGGTGACGTCGCCAGGCACGTTGCTTCCTGTCAACAGCTTCCTGGCACTCAGGTGACCACCAGGCTGGGTCTCCCTGGCGTAGCTTCAGGGTTTTGGATGGGATGAATATCTGCATGCCCTCTTTGATCTTCTGTGTGAGTTTCACACAAGAGACGTCAATGCTGTTGTCATCAGTCAACACCCAGTTTGTGGACCGAAAGAAAGCCCGTAGCCGAGGCCAGTCAGCATGCTGGTAGCGCCACACGGTTCGCTTACTGGGACGGTCACAGGAGGGGGCAACTTCAAAGTCAGTTACCACAACTGCGTGGTCAGATTTCCCTAGAGGTGGATGGAGAGTTGAGATGACGCTTCCAGGGATATCTGACATTATGAGGTCGAGGATATTATTGCCACGTGTTGGCTCATGGACATGCTGATCGAGGCAATGGTGGTAACACAGATCTTCAGCAGCTTCACCAGCAGGGGAAGTTCTACTGCTGCCTAGCCATTCCCGGTTGTGTACATTTAGGTCACCTGCAACGATGATATTCTGGCAGCATTGCCTAGCATCATCTATGCCAGAGCTGATGCTGTTTAGGGCAGAGATGTCTCCATCAGCGGATGAACCTGAGCGATACACAGCACATACTCCAATGGATGGGCCAGCTGCTGTCTTGAGGCGAACCCACAGGATTTCATTTCCACCAGTATCAATATATTCTAGTTCTGTGAAAGCCAGGTCGGCCCGAATCCAGACAGCAACACCGCCCCCCTGGGCCGTACGGTCCCTTCGAACTGGTGGGAAGTATCCAGGGAATGTGAGGTCAGCAGGCGTGGCCTTGTCCTCCGTGACTTTTGTCTCCGTGACGATGACAATGTCTGGGTGGTGGGCATTGAGAGAAGCTTGGAACTCCCCAAGTTTTGACAAGATACCGAAAGCATTTGTCAGCATGAGGCGGAGCATTCTAGGTGGTTGCCGTGCACATGTTGGAGCCATCATTGTGAGGATTGGTTATCCTGCCGGGGTGGCTGCGCACCAGGCTGGGCAGGACGCTTCGCATCATGCGACAGCGAATCAGGTGACCGCTCGGCAGAAGAACGTTTGTGGCTGTGTGGCGTGGTTACAGGTGTGCCGGCAGCAGCAGCGGACAGGCCACGACTCGCGCTCAGGAAGTCATTTATCGTGGCGGCAATCCCAAGTTGCTGTTGCTCTTGATCATGCTGCTGTGCTTCCAGCTGGTTGGTGCTACTGTCGCTACTGCTGCTGCGGCGACTGCTGGTGCTGCTGCGGTGACTACTGGTGCTGCTGCTGCTGCTGCGGCGACTGCTGGTGCTGCTGCGGTGACTACTGGTGCTGCTGCGGCGACTGCTGGTGCTGCTGCTGGTGCTGTTGTTGTTCTTGTTGTGGCGGCTGCTCTTGCTGCTGCTGGTGCTGTTGGCTGCATTCGCATTTGTGGAGGTGTGGAATCTCCACGGCCTGCAGTAGAGTGGCCTTGGCCAGAAATTGGCGGACGTCACTGTCAGCTTGGAAGTGGCATCAACCGATATCCTGGCTGACACTTGCCCGTTTCCGGCTGTATGTAGGCTGCATTGGTGGGCTTTGACAGGCGTCCCTACGCTTTCCGACCTACGGTGTACAAACTCAGTGAGACTGTCCACTGTGCAGTCGTGGCTCAAGTTGCCCACAAAGAACACAGATCGCTTCTTTCTTGGCGGGCCCGCCGCAACTAATTTCCAACTGTCATCCTTGATGACGGCCATGATAGGGTGGCTCTTCTCGCAGTCTGATTGCACAGGCTCAGGATCGACAAAGCCGGGGTCGTCCGTACGGGTACGGGTTTCGTGCTGTGCAGAGCCAGAGGCCACGTCGATCTGCCCTGACTGTTGTCCAGCATCTACATCGGCTGGGTCGAGCTGGTTTGCTGCTGCAGCTGGGTCAGGCTGGCCCTGCTGGGGAGGACGGTTACGAGGTTTCGTACGGGTACGAGATTTGTCGCCTTGGACTTGGTGCTGAGTAGATCGTGCAGGGGCCTTGTCGGGAACAACAATGGCGGATTTCTGCAGTGAACAAAATTCCTCACGTAGGGCTAGGAGATGCGTGGAGAGATCGTCCACACGCTGATGGAGACGACCCTCACGATCCCTCGACTCGCTGATATGAGACGTCAGGGTCTGCAGCACGCTGAGCAGAGTCTGCTCTATGCCCGGGAGGGAGCAGAGCAGTTTCATCGCAGGCTCTCCTGCGAGCTCGCCCATGGCGAAGAGGTTCTCCCTGATTTTGACTGCTTACACCCCTACTCTACGCTACCCTACTACCCTATGCTACCCTACACTGCCACTATTCACACTAATACTACTGTCCTACTTCCAGACCGGCCTGTTGCCGGCTGGGCTGTCAAACACTACGGAGCTGAAAAAGTCACAACTGTCCACAGTCAGTGCATTATTCTGCTTTAACTCAAGTGAATATTTATGATTCGTGATGCAAACTCACTTGTCTGTGACTGTCACGCATACTACATAATAATAATAAAGTATTGTGGAAACCTTGGCAGAGTGCTGGCAGAGGATGCAACGTGCCTGTTGCTCTGCCTGCTCTGGCTGCACTGGATATCGCATCGGCAAGAACAGTTTGATCAATGTCTGACAAATGCTTGATCAAGGCTGTTGAAGGTCTTCTACATTATAAAAGATGTAATGTAGAGAACAGGCTAGAAAGGATCAGTCGTAAATGAGGTGCACATGATTGGCCTGTTGGCATTGACAGTGTGCTACACTTGTTGAGTGAGTGAGTGGTGGGCTAAGTATAATGAGGTGCAATGTTACAGCGTTGGTCTCCGGCAATGGACAATTTTCAAGTCAACATCATCAGTGTAGTAGTCATACAGTACATATACCATGTATACGGCCTGCTCTATAGAATGATTATGTAGGGTGTGTGCGTGGGCTTGGAGCGCATGGGCTAATTTATCTCAGTAACTAGTAGAGATCCATTAGACTCTCCCTCTTGCTTTCTCCATCATCTCTTGGACTCGTGCTGGTGGTGCCTTCCTGTGCAGACTCGTCGCTACTGGTTGAGTGTTCTTGGCCGGGTGTTTGATTCCTTTTTAGCGTTGGCACTGCGTACAGAGTGCTATTTATCTCAACATGCTCAACTGAATCCGCAATGCTACCCGTTGCTGGATCCATATTGCCAGGGTTCTGTTGGTGCTTTGCAGCTGGATTTGATTCGTATTTGGTTGATACGCGGTCCTCCTTGAGTGTGGGCCGCATGTACACCGAACCGTTCACGTCAAAGTGCGCTGCATCCAAGTTGCCAGGGTCCTGTTGATGCTTGATGGCAGGACTGGATTTGCATTTGGCTGACGTGCGGTCCTCCTTGAGTGTGGGTCGCGTGTACACCGAACCGTTCACGTCAAAGTGTGCTGCATCCAAATTGCCAGGATCCTGTTGTTGCTTGATGGCTGGGCTGGATTCACATCTTGCAGACATGCGGTCCTTTTTAACTGTGGGCCTCGTGTACGCCGAACCGTTCACGTCAAAACGATCCACTTGAGAAGTGCTACTGGATGCTAGCACTGAGCTATCCTCATCGACAGCTCCGGGCAGCAAGGCACTACCAAGCGATCGGCTACCAACAGGGCTTGGGTTGAACCGAGCCGACAAGTGCCGGTTCTTCTTCGCAATGGGCTCGGCGTAAAGTGAAGATGTTTGTAGGGCTGAGCCAGCCGGCAAAGCCTCCTCCGCAATGGCTGCAGACGTCTGTAATGGGCCTTCTTTCTTGTTTGACGTGCTAGGGCCTTCCGACACCGCCTTGCGCAGACTTTTGGGTATAGGTGCTGAATACAGCTGGTCAGGGTGTGGCTCAGTTGGGTTCACACTGCTGGGTAGTTGTCCCCCGGTATTTGCAGCAGAGGAATGGCTGTGCAGCGTTGAAACAGTTGCACCGCTGCCCAATGTCTTAGCGCGCTCCTGCCTTGGTATCGGCTGAGAATAGATGTCCTCGGTATCGATCACCGCAGGAGAAACACCGGCCGGTGTGTTATGCCCTGCGATGGTGCTGAACTTGGTGAGCTGTCCTTGTGCGCTTGTGTGTCCATCTGTATTGTGCTGTCTGGGTAGTGTGTGGTGGCCTTGTTGTCTCGGGCTAGGCTGGGCATAGTCGTGTTGCACCCCTGCCAGCTGCTCAGCCGGTTCACCATAGGGTAAGGTCAGAGATCTTTGTTCTCTCGGACCTGCCTCAGCATAGTGCCCATCATCAGTGTCTTCTGACACATGCGCATACGCCGACCCACCCCTGTCAGGCGGCATCCCTGCACCGCTCTCGGTCGGACTTGCTGGGGTTGAGCACCGGTGTGATCCACTTCCATGTCCTGCACCGCCAGATTCCTGTGCAGTGCGGATATCTGGTTTGTCGTAATCTGGGTCACTGCTGGCCCCAGATGTTGGTAGTTCGCTGACTTGTGTTACGTCCGACGGCTTTGCATATACTGGATCGAGGCTTGGCTCAGCTGGACTTGAGCATGGCGGCTTGGAGTCTCTATTCAAATCGCTTGGGACTGCGTACGGTGATTCAGTAGCTTCACTGGTAGGGTCAGTTGGCTTGGCATAGGTCGGCTTTGCATAGTTTGGGTTGGCATATGTTGGGTCCTCCACATTGGATGTCGGCTGCGATGGTTCGGTTGGCCTGGCATACGGTCGCTCGTCATTTGGATCAGATGGCCTGGCATATGGTCGCTCATCATCTGGAACACATGTATCACTTGGCTTCGAGCACGGAAGTTCTTCATAAGGGTTTGTTTGGCGTATGCTGGGCGGTTCTGGGCTTGAATCCGTTGAACCAGCATCAGGCTGTTGGTCACTGAGGCAATCAGGTTTTGCATAGGTCGCCTCCACGGTACTAGCTGGGCGAGTTGATGGCATGGATGCAGAGGAAGAAAGAGTTTCAGATGGCTCGTTTGGTCTGGCATATGGGTTCTCAGTAGCTGATTCATTGTGACCATCAATCTCCATGCTGGTGAGTGCTTCAGAGTATGATGACTGGTCTTGAACTGGCACGGTCTCTTCTTTCACGTGGCGCTGTTTCCGACTTTGGAACTCTGTGACTTCAGTGTCTTCCAGCTCTGTAGCCACTAGACTCTGGGTTACAGCAGAACATACAGAAATAGGCTGTGTAGTGATCATAGGCTGCTCGATCATTTCAGCTGGTTGCTCTGGCACAGCTGATGATTGGTCTGCAGGCAGCTGCCCAGCATCACTGCTGTGCCTTGGACTCTGGTCACCAGTATTATGTATGAGGTCATCATGGTCAGCAGCCTCACTTGCTGGCAGGGACATGCTGGCTGTGGCTTCTACTGGATCAGGTGTTGCAACAGAATTCTCAACATCTGCTATTACTGTTACTGTAACTTCCTCTGTTGATGCTCGACGTGAACGTCTGACATTGTTCCCTGGGGGTATATCGTCGTCTACTTGAGCTGAAGCCGAGGTGTTCTCCAAAACAGAGCTGTCTGCTTTCAAAGAACCCTGCTGGATGGAGCATGCTGAGTCTTTGTCACCTGTGCCTTCCAGAGCAGCAGCATTGAACATAGCTAAGTTTCCACCATCAAGGTCTTCGCCATCACCGCCGCTCTTGCATTGCGCTGTCAGTATGGGAGGGCCAGACTCATCAGCTGTGGACTGAGTCGTCTTCAGGGTGAAGTCATCGTTATCGTATGCGGTCGAGTAGCCACGAGGGATGGTGTCCGTGGCAGCATTATACTCAGATGTGGTAGGGTAGCCACGAGGGATGGTATCCGTGGCAGCATTATACTGTGACTCGTGCCGTACTCTTTGTGTCAGCGGAGAGTCGGCCATGGGGTGCGCATGCAGCTTGTGTTTCTTGCGTAGACTCCCCAGCTCTGGCTCAACGATATCGCGCAGGTCATACTCCTCTTGTTTCTCGCTGTTGCTCGTCCTGTCCTTGCTCTGCGAGGTCAGAAAGTGAGCAAAGCGGAAGCTGCGGTTGGTGGACGACTCAGAGAACCCAGTGCTGGCAGAGGAGGCTCTGTTGTGGCCATCACGTGACAGCACTGTAGACTTTGTCTTCTGCCATTTGTTGGCAGTGGACGAGGCAAAGTCTCGAAGTTCGGCACGCACCTTCTTTCTCAGCATTACCTGGAATACGAAGATAGCCATGCCCTGGACAACATTCAGAATGGTGAATATGTACATGGCGGCTTCATTAGGGCTTTCCTCTCCAGACACAACAAACACCCCAACCAGCCAGGTTGCACCCAGCAGGAATGTCAGACAGAGGATCGTGCGGCAGCGCAATAGATTCCTTGCTCGCTTCCTGTCGTTGTCTTTGGGCTTGCTGAGTCGCCGTCTGGTGCCCATTTCATGTATGCGTAACTTGAGCATTGTGACGGTCAGCAGGACTGTGTTAACGACGATGATGATCACTATAGGCATGACAAATCCAAGTTGGAAGGGAAGTCCTGGCTTCAGAATACACCTGTAAGGCAGCAGAAGTGAAGAAGCAAAGCACAACATGCCACCGTTAAGACCGTGTGATGGCACTGAGTGCTAAGCTACACTCGACAATCTTGTGAGTAAAACACCAGAGAGGATATTCAAGAGAGCAGTGCAGAAGGCTGTAGGTAATAACACCGAGGTTTCACTGCATGGATAATGCGCATGAAAGTGCTGGTCTACTACAGCAAGAGATTATGTTCGAAAAGTTTATGCCGGTTTTGCGATGTTAATTCTGCAGAGCAAACCTCGACAATGTCATTCACTCACCCTCGATAATGTCCTGCAGCGAGGTTGCTGCTGGTGTCAACACATAGTGTCTCAGTGCTGTTAGCTACGAACGCCCATTTGAAAGAACATGGGTAAGCTGTGCCAATGACAAGTGTTTCCAGGAACGGTATACCTGTGAAGGAAGCAGTATACAGGTATTGAGAATAGGATCACAGAATTCCTAGTATTTTCTGAATTTAGCTCTGGTTACACAGGGGTAAGAACTATGGGCCTTGAGACAATCCATGTACTAACGAGACGGTTACCTTTCACAATACAACAGACTTTCACAGTGGACCAAGGTTAATCATGTCATTGTCACTAGGTAAGTCATGTCGTTGTCACTCTGAGTTTCACTAGTTACATGTACATTGTGCAGTCATCAGACACTGACTGCTGCCACTCAAAAGTCTATTCAGTAACTGAAGGATGAAACTTGCAACCAGCTCTGATATCATCACCAATCTGTACATTGTTTGCAACAGTGCACTAAAATACGAAGCCGAAGAATGCAGCTGAGCCATGCATGTTTTGCTAACGCTCAGTGAACACAAAGTGTTTCTGACGCCACAGTGAGCATGACTGTATATGTTGCGCAATGGGTCTAGAGTGAAAGACTTTTCTTGGCTTATTTATGTTGTTCTTTAGTTTTATTTTGTAGTGGTTTAGTGTTGACTTTGTTGCATTGTTTTGGTTGCATGTGCAGTCGTCTGTACATGTATACACCATGGAATGCTTACGTCATTGTCGCGCGTGCAACATTATTTTGCGCGCATGCTCATATATGCTGCCGCAATGTTTGTCCTGTTCTTCAGTTATCGGTTTTGCCTCGTCGTGTCTGGTCCTCTTGTCTGTCCGTCTTCGTCTTGTCAAGATATTATGTAAAACTTTTTGTTCAATTGCGCTGTTGTGTGTGGCGAGTCGGATGGGCGGGGAGGCTGGGCCCCTGACGCCTGGAGAAGATGTGCTGGTGCACGAAAGAATAAGAAGGTTGGTTGCTCCCCACACTGGAGCTCACACTTTCTCTCTGACTCAACTTGACACTTGACTGACTCACGACTGCCACCCAGAGCATACAAGAAGTCCATTGAACCTTCGACCGGGCAAACCTGCAAGAAAGCTCCACTCCCTGCTCAATACAGTGTGTTCTGGACGGCAGTCGTGAGTCAGTCAAGCATGAAGTCAAGTCGGCGGAGAAGCGCGAGCTCTGGTGTGGGGAGCGACCAACTTTCCTGTAAAATTATCGCCGAAGTCGCTACCACTATCTCGTACAGTGAGCATTGTTGTGTGCTGTTCTTCGGCTACTTACCCCAGGCAAACAATGCTGCTTTGACAAACACCCACTTTATGGTGCGGTACACGATGGGCTTGGCGACGGCAATGTACACGTTCAGTGCATGTGTCAACATCCAAAGGAACGATGACAGGAACAGATAGTGAACGGCCAGGCCAAGGAACGTGCAGAAGCCATCCGTGTTTCTAGCGTAGTCCTCCACTGACATGAGAAACATGACGTTGCCAAAGAACATGGTTCCAGCCAGTGCCGAGAGCAAAATCCTGGACTTCGTAAATGATCTGAAGCAACACAGAATACGAGAGGATAGCATGTACAATGAGTGATTTGTGACGTGGCTGCAGTAGGGACTGTACAGTATTACCAGAGAATTTTGAACTAAGGCAATTATCAAGAAATTGGTTGGACACTTCACCAATTTCAAGGCTCTCCATCAATCCATATGGTGAAATGTAATTATTTTCATTGGTGAGTTGCAATAATTCACTTTCCCCAATGTGGATGGATGCACTTAGGAGCTATAGGACACTACTATTTGCACAGCTCACATGAAAGCACTTGTGACCTGTGACTGCAAGGTAGCAAATAGAATTTTGGCACTCGAATTCCCAAAGTCACTGTGAGTGAGTATTCTTCAAGCAAGCTCGGCTAGTCTTCGCTTAGGCCAAAAAACGAGTGGTTCTGGAAAACAGTTCTTCCCAAATTGTTTCATTCCCGATGCCAGCCTCGGATTGTGCTCACGGACCATTCGGCACTTACCTCAGGATGAGCGGATAGACGGCGGTGAGCAGGAGAGCAATGCACGACAGGATGCCACCAACCAGCGTAATGTATCTCAGAGCCTGGCCGCTCGTTCCAGATATTTTGTCAGAGAACGGGTTCTGGACATGGTGAAGCACAGGCAATAGACAAACTCTTGCAAATCTCCGACAGTGCACATGTTCAGTATTGTTCATGCATGCCGTCTATATCCCGGATCATCCCAAGTCAGCAGATGACAATTCAATAGCATGGTGGTAGCTTGTACTAGAGCAATGGTAAAATGTTGGGAACATGGATTAGCAGGAAAAAGGTGATCCAGCCCTGCGTTGGAGCAATGGACTTGAAATATTATAATATTATGTGTTAAGCGGGAAGAGTGGTCAGTACAGTGTGAATTAGATTCGCCAAGTTGAAGGTTAAAGCAATTTCTCATGCTCTAGATGAAAGTCGCTAGTCAGTCAAGCGTGAAGTTAAGTCGACGGAGAAGTACGAGCTCCAGCGTGGGGAGCAAATACTTTCCTACAGGAGTGGTCAGTCTTACCATAAGCATGG
Source organism: Sycon ciliatum (assembly GCF_964019385.1). Lineage (NCBI taxonomy): Eukaryota > Metazoa > Porifera > Calcarea > Leucosolenida > Sycettidae > Sycon > Sycon ciliatum. The sequence continues at coordinate 8,540,375 of NC_088644.1, forward strand.
CAAAGTTAGTCAGGTGATCACACTGGCATTCAAACAAGCCATCCTCCTTGCCGGCTTCTCTTGCCACTGGGTAGCATCCCTCCTGGCTCCACAGGCCATATCCTGCAGGCGACGATACAGACAACACATACACCGACTATCAGCCTGTTTACTGCTACGGTGCGCAGGCGTATAGAGGTCATGCGAATGATGTCATGCTGGTGATTCATCAGAATCGCTTATGGGTGATAAGTATACAGTGTGAGTCATCAGAACCGCTTATGGACGCTATGACTGTGACGTTATGCAGCGTGAGTCGCTAGTGCATCGCCATGCCGTGACTTTGCCAAAGCATCTCAACAGATGCTGTAATCGAATAACCTCTCTAGTGGGACTTAGCTCTGGGTGTAGCACACACGCCTCCCACTTCTCTCCCGTCCTTCTGACCTTGTACATGGGACCCAGCTAACATTGAGGAACCAAAGCATGACATCTTCATAACCGAAGTATTTCTGATATTACCTTCGGCTCCTGATTGATCCCAGAACGAGCAGAGGTGGCTGGTGTTGTCCTAAAATTGAGGTAACCAAACGCACGCACGCACACATACACAAAACACGCATACACGCATACGAAAAGGCGACGAGGAGACAATAACTTTATCAATGCGATTAATAGTATTAGTGAAGCGGACATTACAAAATGATGAATGAGAATACATGTATCTAAAATGGTTGTTCCTAATCGATTTTCTTGAGACTATCATCAGGGAAAATCGTCTCACAATAGAGGCTATACGGAGAAACAAACTATGTACTAATAGGTTATTGGATAGTGGGAAGTATACAAGGTGAGGTGTGAAAAAACTAAAGTGGGAGAGAAGACGAAAGAAATTAGAAGAAAAGATGTGAGAGTGTTCCCGACGGTGTGAGCTACTACATAAGGTGAGTGAAATGAAGGCGTGGAAGCAGGTGAATGTGATAGAGTGAGGAACTGTGAGGTGTAGGTGTATGCGAATGAATACGTGTGTGAATGCTAGGTGAAGAGTCTCAGTTTTGTGACATTTTCTTTCTGAATGCATAGATTAGGATTGTGTTTACGGATGAAAACAGCTTCTAATACCTTAAGTTCACGAAACCTACGAGCACGACACAAAACAGTGAAGCATGAATCATCATACACTGAGCGGCATTGGCTACTAGACAAGAGGTGTTTCTTAATGGCTGACCCTTTCGTTGTGGTCTCACCTTCAGTCCGGTCATCTTCATCTTGGTTGTCCAACTCACTCTCTTCATCACTGCTCTCACCTTCCTCATCCTCTTCCTCTTCCATCCCGTCCTCTGCCCCAACGACAATCCCACGCTACTGCTCGCTGCCAGTCCATGTCCGGTTGTAGATGTCATTACCAGCGCACGAGTCATGCTCCTTGTTACCGGTCTCCGTACCTGTGTTTGGCCAATTCCTTCAGTCTCACGTACCTGTGTACTTGTAGTACGTTCAACCGGTACTGTGTGGTTCTGTTGTAATTGTGCAACTGGCACCTGTTTGCGGGGACGGCCTCGTCCAGGTCGCTGGGCTTTGGCTCCATCTGACAATAGGTACAATGGTACATGTTGTTTGACGCGTGCGTTCAGGTGCTGAAGGGTTCTTCCTACATATCGGCTATCACAATGCCGACATTCAAAATGATAGATTACATGGCTAATCAGTTGGGTAGGAAGAACATCCTTCTTCACCGTGAACGCACGGGCCGTAGTAAAGACTGTTGTCAATGCTGTGGCAAAATAGGTTTGTCTGACAACAGTCCTCACAGCACGGGCCACATCCAGCGAAATTTGACCTTTCCATGGAAGTCGTAAAAACACACGACATGGGTCAGGTCCAAACTCAGGATCGGCAGCCTGAATATCAGGTTCGCTAAACAGCTTACTGAGGAGCTGAACAGGATATCCATTCTGAACGAATACCTTCTTCAGGAAACAAAGCTCTTGCTGAAGCTTAGCCGCTCAGTGTATGATGATTCATGCTTCACTGTTTTGTGTCGTGCTCGTAGGTTTCGTGAACTTAAGGTATTAGAAGCTGTTTTCATCCGTAAACACAATCCTAATCTATGCATTCAGAAAGAAAATGTCACAAAACTGAGACTCTTCACCTAGCATTCACACACGTATTCATTCGCATACACCTACACCTCACAGTTCCTCACTCTATCACATTCACCTGCTTCCACGCCTTCATTTCACTCACCTTATGTAGTAGCTCACACCGTCGGGAACACTCTCACATCTTTTCTTCTAATTTCTTTCGTCTTCTCTCCCACTTTAGTTTTTTCACACCTCACCTTGTATACTTCCCACTATCCAATAACCTATTAGTACATAGTTTGTTTCTCCGTATAGCCTCTATTGTGAGACGATTTTCCCTGATGATAGTCTCAAGAAAATCGATTAGGAACAACCATTTTAGATACATGTATTCTCATTCATCATTTTGTAATGTCCGCTTCACTAATACTATACACGCATACACGCACCCACACGTACACACATGCACAATGCATTCGCACATCCACACCTTTTTCTATGTGTGCGAACATCTGACTGTGGCCAACTACCTCTCAATTCGTGTGCCGTTGCTTTTGCTGTCCATGTCCCTCTGTATGTCAGTATACGCGGCGCAAGAAAAACCCACTCATCGGTACATTGATATATACAGACAAGTGTTAGCCGTGGATTATACCTCATTGACTGGTAGGATATGTAACGTTATTGCACAAGAGTCGAGTACAAAGTAGAGCAGGCCAAGGCTGACTTTCCAGACCTCTACTACTTCCTCCGTTAACAAAAACTTCGTGATGGATTTTGAGGGACTCGTTTGCACACAAACTGCCGTGAAATGAGTCGCGATCACTTTCTTGGCCTTCCCTGGCATGCCATGAAAGAGGTGCGACGCAAGTAAAGCGACCTTTCACAACAAGCCGAGCGGAATCGATGGTTGCGTTGTGGCAACCTAGGTGATGACAGTCATGGCGAGCGAAACCGAAATACCACTTCTCCGAGGAGATAATGCGCTGCTTGGCCTCTCTACTAATCTAGCACTGGGTTAGAGAGTTACAGAGAGCGATGGAACGGAGCAGCGAGCCTACACAATGAGCGAGTGAACAAGGAGCTGCTCCGATCGCACGGCGCAATGAAATAATTCTGAATTCAAGTTCTTGTTCAACCTGCGCAAAGCCCAGATGCGAATGTTGATGACGATGCATTCTTTCAGAAGTCTGCAATCTGGGGCGAGTCTCATGGCTCAAGAAAGTCGACTGTATTTGCTAGCCGCTGCCGTTCAGTGCTGGCAGGGGTATCCATCAGAGAAAAAGGAATCAGTTTGGCTATGCCTTTAGTCCTCGTTTTGCGGAGTTCTGGCGAGCGAAGAGGAACCAGGGAGTTGTAAAATATTTGTATGACTCCCTAGTGGAAACGAGTTATCGCCATCGCGGCGGATCACGCAGCTTGAAAGCCAACTACTTACTTGAACGACGGCGACATCAAGTTCAGCGGAGTGTGATCAAAGAAGCCGAGGCAAGGGTGAAACGAGCTGAAGAACGACTCGAGAGAGATGACGACTTGCGTGCAGCAGCTAGCAGGTGACGACAACGACGCAGGGTCAAAAATGAGTCAAGCCAAAGCGACGCAAACTGAAGTCTCTGCTTATATCGTCAACAGTTTCTCTTGTAAAGACGCTGTAAATAGGCTGAACTGCCTTCGTCCGGGTGATTTGCAGTCGACACAAACTGTTCTTGACCTGTTCTAAGCGTTTTCATATCCATCAAAATCCATCATGAAGTTTTTGTTAACGGAGGAAGTATGCATAATGAAGTTAAGCAGAAAGGTGGCATGCCATGCATCACCCACTTCACACCTCACACCTCACATCAGCCAGTTTCTGACTTGCAAAGAGACATGAGGCACGGAGTTTCTAATCACCACCCAACACTTACCAGGTTTGACAATGGACGGAACTTCAGCGTGATGTTACTGGCAAGCTTGTGCAAGCCAATACTGTTTTCTGGATACAGGCTGTATGCCAACACAAAACTGTTGACTACTGAGTCCTCTGACGCAGCAATGAGGCCTTCAGCGTTGGTCGATGGCTGCTCATTCAGGTCACCAAAGTCATAGCCTGCAAACAGCTTTGCATTGGCAAATGTGCGCACAATGGCAACAGTCGGTGTAGTGTGTTCATCAGTGGGAATTGCTTTTTGCGGAACTTCCAGTTCCCCGATGGTTGCCTCCGTGTCAGTTGAACATGACTCTGTACATATCGATTGGTTCCCAGCTGTACTCTCTATCAGTATCTTGACAATATTGCTGGCTTGCGACGCATTACGGTAGTATGCCTTGACTGTAAAAGAAGGCGACGTGAAGGGTGTGACTGTATCGTTCTTGGCAAGCATTGTTTTGGCTAGCTGCAGCTCAACTCTATCCATAGCACGCAGCACTCTGCAGAATGGACAGACATTGACACAAACAGCTCCGCAGTCAGTCAAATCACTCAATGTGTTCTTGGATCCTGCGCACGTCAGGAGAAACGGCCCTGTGGAATGGG
>NC_088644.1:8549952-8722452 GCF_964019385.1 Sycon ciliatum
TTCATTGGAGCGGGAAGGCAGGAAGTGTGAGCTGAAACGTTAGGGGCACCAACCTTCTTGCATTACCATATGCTGCTTGAAAGATTTCCTCCCTGTCTATACTGGGTTTGCACTATACACTCTAGTACAGAAAATGGGTATGTATCTGTGTTACATGTACTGTCCCTGACATTGTTGACTATTGCATGGGTGTTCAAGTCAACATGAACATCAGCATACGAGCCTGAGGACAATGCTCAGAATGAGGATAGCCCCCGGGAATCTATTTTCTACTTTGCATACTTGGCTACCTTGATAGTGCTCACTTCCGTTAATCGTTTTTCTTTGTAATTTTCCATTCATTTTCTGCTCTAATTCATATTTGCTTTGTTTTCCTAGCTTACTATTGCCGTGGCTGGCTCAACGCCCTTGTCTCAGGGGATTCTGTCCCTGCATTAGCTTTGCTTGTCACATGCTATGAGATTGTGTCTAATAATACCTACTAGAGGCCTCTAGCCCCAGGAAACAAGACAGTACTAGCATTTGAGGCTAACAACAACAACAACAACAAGACAAACGAGCCATATAATACTGTCTCGAATCATTCAGCCTACGCACGATGACCCAAAGCAGTTCACAGTAAAGCTAGCTCACCTCAGGGTTTCATCGGATACAGACACGTTAGCCACTGCAGTCTCTTCTTCTAGGCTTTCCCTGAGCTGTGAACGCAACAGGAATACACCGAAAAGGTATGGAAGTCCATAATAGTTTACACACAATTTATAATGGCTTACAATGTCATGCACGATATAACACACAAAAGCCAATTGTTTGGTTTTGATATTTCGCATTCACGGCTTGGACCCCCCCCCCCCCCCCTCAACGCTGTGGTTGTGTGTGTACGCCCAAACCCACACCATCCCCCAAGGCCAGTCCAAGCAACATGACATAGCAAGGGAAGCAGGAATGACTATGCCTGGCAAGAGTGAATCATTTACTCACGTCCAGTGCTAGTGTGGTGGCATTGCTGACATCAGTGAGTTCCACTCTCACTTCACCTACATAGGTTAGGAAATCTGAGACAAGAACAACAACAGCAGCAGCGGTGGCAACAACAGCAGCGGTAGTGGCAACAACAGCAGCGGTGGTGGCAACAACAGCAGCGGTGGTGGCAACAACAGCAGCGGTGGTGGCAACAACAGCAGCGGTGGTGGCAACAACAGCAGCGGTGGTGGCAACAACAGCAGCGGTGGTGGCAACAACAGCAGTGGTAGGAGAAGCAGCAGTGAACGGCAGTGATGGAGCAGCAGCAGCAGCGGCAGCAGCAGCAGTAGCAGCAGGGGCAGAGGCATTGGCAGCCGCCACAACAACAGCAGGACCAGTAGCAAGTTGAACTAAGAAAATCATTCCTTGAGATCAAAGTGTATCACCGACATCAAGTTGTCTTGCAATTTGTATAGATGCCATCTACAAAACATGTCAGCGTTCAGGTAGATAGATTTATGAAGGAGGTCACTAGCCAAACTTCATAAGCACTGCACAAACATGTACACCCTATCCTTTCACTTCATATGGACCATAACATGCTGTAATAGCCTTATATATATAGCGAACTGATAACTCTAACGAATTAACGAGAAGAAATCTGTCGTTAAAATAGAAAACGTTAGACAGAAATCGATACATATTGTTACTATTGAGCGTTGAGAATGAGTGAGAATCGTTACCTTTGATACACGTAAACTGGTCAATTTTAGGAAATCGTTATAATATAGATGCGCCTCGTTAGAATAACGGCTTTTACAGTAACACACGACTAAAAGACTCACATGAACACATCATCAAGTCTACCGGCAAATCTCACAGAAACACAGAAGCACACACACACATGTGCACACACACATCCACACAGTCTCACCGTTGCACTCATCGCCATCTCCCTCTCGGTGTGGATGGTTAGCGGAGCAGTTACACAGGAACGAGCCAGCTGTGTTGCTACAGACTTGTGACTCTGCATTACAGGTGTGGTCTGCACTGGAGCATTCATCAATATCTACACACGACAGGTAATACACAGTGATCAATATCTACACACGACAGGTAATACACAGTGCAATTCAGTCAGGTCAAGACCAAACAATGCACTGCACACAATGCACTGTACACACAATGCACTGTACACAATGCACTGTACACACAATGCACTGTACACAATGCACTGTACACACAACGCACAGTACACAACGCACAGTACGCACAATGCACAGTACACACAATGCACTGTACTACACATGCATCAATGTATACACGCAGCAGATGATACACAGCGCAGTTCAGGTCAGGACAAAACAATGCACTGTGCGCGGTGCTCCACAACTTCAGCACAGCGCAGGTTACTTTGAACACTACTTCGTTGTTTCATACCCAAAGCCAATGATTCTAGATCACGTATCTCTCCGTGTTAGCATGCATGTACACTAGTTCACGTATCTCTCCGTGTTAGCATACATGTACACTAAACTCATGATACCCGCCAGGATACTGAACTGATCTATGCTGACTTACTGGCAATATTTGCACGAAGGAACCTTTCCAGGTCCCAGCATGGCTTCATAACAAGATGGGCAATAGCTACTATCATAATTATGCAGAATCTGATTCTACATGATCTTTGGTGGTGCTATCACCAACATTTGCCCACAATTACGCTGATCTATCCCAGTGTGCTCAGAGCACACAGCTGATCTATATCAACACTTTCTATCACTGCAATCAGTGTACCAGCAGCTACAAGGAACGCTCCAATCAAAGTTTTCGTGGCCAATCGGTACTGAATTTATAAATCGTCATCCTGTGCAGTGCTTCGATTCCTAAAAATACCCCCCCCCCCCATCTAGGCAGTATACTCATTTTCTTTATCAACGAGGGGGTATTCATCACTATCGTGAATTCACAACCTTCAGATGCAACTGAGCATGGCCCATGGCTAACCTTTGCAGTGTGTTCCATTCCCAGTGAATCCGAGTGGACACGAGCAGAGGAAATCTCCAATGGTGTTGTTACACACTGCCACGTCATGGCAGTCGTGCAGTTGCGACGCTGTCTCATTGCATTCATCAATGTCTGCATCCAGGCATGGTACACACAGTTTAGAAGCAAAAATAGCTTTAAGAATACTGCAAGGGGCGTAGTAAAATCATTCTAAGGGTGCTGCACAGGACACGGTGGGGTTATCCCTGGCACATGGAGGGGGTAGCCACCATGCTTGGCAAGTGGAACAATACTGTCTTGCTGTTTTTGTGGTAAAAAGAGAAACGGGTATATCTGCTCACTGTCGGCCTTGAAGTAACATGTAAAATATGCCACTTTTAAATATACTCAAGAAATACAGCATACCGCTGTGAAACATTCTGTAACATTTCAATTATTCAGACTATCAATTAAAGGAATAAACCAACTTCAAGCTCTTTACGATCAACACGCAAAGTTTCCACTAGTGCTTTCTTCAGGTGGATACAGGCAGAAGAAGGAAGATAACCAGTATGGTAACCTTTTTACAAAACGTATAGGTGATACAAGCAGCAGCAGCAGGAGGATTTGTAAAAGCAAACACAGAACAAGGAGCAAAGTGACGATTCTCACGCACACCAAAACATAAACTCTACAGCTACGCATTCGTGATGCGCGTGCATGGAGAGGTGTGATCAGTCACGTGAGTGTCATGTGCACTGTGCCAACAATAGACAACAACTTAGAACTAGTTAGCGATGTGTGAGCATCCTAGCTAGCAGCCGGAGCCTGACACGCTGATCACACTTTTTCACATGCGCATCAACACCAGTATATAACTGTAAGAATTGTTGCGTTTCCGATAGGCTATGTGAGTGAGACACATCACTTTACTCCCTTTTTTGTTTGCTCTTGCTAGTCTACCAACTGCTGCTAACTGTTAGCACCATTAATACCTTGCATGCATATTAGTGTACTGGTTAGCTTCCTCTTCTGCTTGTATCCACCTGAAGCGAAGGCAGTGAAAGTACAATTGCGTAATGCTGATTGTAAAGAGCCGCAAGCTTGTCTTATTCTTTAGTCGGATTGCATTGTCACCTCCAGGAATAGTACTCGAATCATTGCTACTACCTTAGTAACATGTATTGTCGTCGTATTATCGCTCCCCCTACTCTCTCTCTCTCTCTCTCTCTCTCTCTCTCTCTCTCTCTCTCTCTCTCTCTCTCTCTCTCTCTCTCGCTCTCTCTCTCTCTCTCTCTCTCTCTCTCTCTCTCTCTCTCTCTCTCTCTCTCTCTCTCTCTCTCTCTCTCATCTGTAGTATATGTGCGTGCTCGTTGTAAAATAAATCAGTCCTTGTCTTGTCCCGCAATGGATTTCTGCGTGGCTTTCAGGCCAAACATAACATATTGCTGTTGTACGGGTTATACTCTTACCAGCACACTCTGGCAGTGTTCCATTCCACTCTCCTGTCTCCGAGCACGTGTGCTGGAAATCTCCTACCACTGCTTGGAATCCACTCTGGCAGGTATAGTTCACTTCACTTTCATACACTGTGGTGGAAACATTAGAAAATGTGTTGTTGCCATCGGGAGGTTGGGCACAGTCCACTATGTTGCACGTGGGAGGAGGATTTGACCATTGCCCATTGTCTTGACAAACTGTGGAGTTGAAGCCAATCAGATTGTACCCTGTGTTGCAAGTGAAGTTGAACCTGTTCCCAGAGGCAAACTGTGATGTCAGACCCTGTTGTATGATTCCATTCGACAAGTGTGGAAGAGCTGAACAACGAATCCCTGTAATGAACACAGGAGCGGCGGAATTTTGTTGCTTTTAAACACAGACACATGACATACCCAGATAGCTTTCATGATGACATTAATTTCACTTCTCTGCATACCGACTCCTCTTTTCCCCTGTGCTCAGAAAAACTCTGCAAGTAACACCAAGCAAAGCACACCCTGGCAGCATCCAAGTAGTACAGTTAGAGTGTGTATCGGTTATAGCGTGGTCGTGTAAAAGAATACACTGCCTACAAGAATGAACTCTCACGTTTTCATAATCATAACATGGCTTTCAAGTGCACATTTATTCTTACAAGCAATTTTTATCGTACAGTAGAATTTACCAGAAGGAAATAGTTTCTTACTTGAGCAAACCAGTGCACCTCCATTCCATCGGCCACTGGGCTGACATGTTAGCTGATTCAGGCCAGAGCTGGGCTGGAAACCAGGTAAACATGTATAGCTGGCTGTGCTTCTATAAACCGTGCTAGGGGCCAGCACACTAGACGTGTGGTGAGATGGTGGTGACCCACAGTTAACAATCGTACATGTTGGTGCCGTATCGGACCACTGTGAGCTACTCTGACACGTTGTCTGACCAGCTCCTTGGAGTGTGTAGCCGGTATTGCAGGTGAATTGCAATTTGTCACCAACAGTAAATCGTCCTACTGCTGGTGAGACGTGCCCGTTGGATGGCTTTCCTGCTTGTGCAGGATCGCAGGTGATGAGCGAGCATTTAGGTTCTTCCTTTGGTGCCCAATCTCCATTTGCAAGGCATGATCTTGTTGTTGGACCAGTTAGCTTGAAGCCTGCTTGGCACTCATAATCCACAGTTGTATTGAACGTGAAGGATGGATTCCCAATTACACCTCCATTGGCCGGATTGCCGGGTATTCCGCATGATACAACTGCAGCATATCCCAGGAAAATACAGAGTAGACAGATTGCAAAGCGCTAGAAGCAAATCTACCCATGCACAGCACATACCTAGCTGATTTAAATGCGCTTCATTTGTCACCGGACCTCATTGCAATGCGTGTAGTTACTCTGAGTTCTGTGATAATACCTAACAAGGTCAGAGGATCTAGCTATGTGGAGATTGAGTAATACATGCATACTGTAGAACGGGTAATTTTAGCGACGTACAAGCCTTAGCGAATTTAGCGATCGACTCATTTTCGCTAAAATTTCAAGTCGCTAATCCGTTGAGACATTAGTAGTGCACTGGTGATCCGTGAGTAAAATCGCTGCAAATCGCTAAAATAAAACGTCGCTAACCGGTTGACAATGGGAAAACGCTAAAATTAATAGTCGCTAAAATTACCCGTTCTACAGTATCTATTGGACTTGGCCAGTGGGCATCTTAGACACATGATGTGCAGCGAGAAGTCTGGTTTGTACTCTCCATCTATCTGTGACTAGGTTTCACAATGGTGCCAGTGGGATTCACAACGAAATCCTCCTTTCAAGTGAAGAGTGCCATTCACGGTGCGCACTGGGATCTCACACCAAATCCTTGTGTAGGTAATGAACTAAGTAATGCTAGTTACGCTACTGAACAGCATTCAAGAGGGTACAACCGCTCATAGCAGGAATCCACTTTCTTGCATTCACATGAACAATCGCCATTGAAGGGATCTGAGCAAACTACAATGCAGTTGTTTTATATTATCTGATGTACTATGTGTTCACTTGTTGCCATTTTGTAAGGAAACTGTGCAGTGTGTTGTAAAGATACTGTTGGGTATACAGTGTATCGCAGGCCTTCTAGTACTGTGAACCGCTCTTGCAATGTGTCTTTGTACACTTACTTTGACATGACAGTGCACTGCCATTCCAATGGCCACTGGCCAAGCAGGTCACTTGTCGCCGCCCGGAGGTCTGATTGAACCCAGGATAACAACTGTAGTTAGCAATGCTCCCATAGTCGGTGCTGGCTGGTGAGTACAACGTCGAGTTCTTGCCAGCTACAGCCGGTGGCTCTCCGCAATTCACAATATTGCATGTCGGCACAGGGTTAGACCAACGAGAATCACCTTGACAAGTAGATGTGTCTGCACCACTCAGATTGTATCCTTCATGGCAGAAAAACTTTAGTGTATGTCCCACAGTGAAGTTACCAGTCCAGGGTGTAGATAGTGGCTGGTTATACCCATTCCTTGGTTCATCGAGATAAATAGGATTACATTTGATTAGCGCGCAGATTGCCCTTTCACTCGGTGCCCAAGATCCATTAGCGAGACATGTTCTGGCAACTGGTCCCGTTAGGTTGAAGCCAGTGTTGCATCGATGTGATATACTGGTGTTAAATAGGTATGATGTGTTTCCAGTAACAGTTCCATTGTCCAATGCTTGAGGCCTTCCACACGAAACAACTGTTATCGATAGATCACAAACGAATACAGTAAAACTCTGGCACAATTACCTGTTTGTGGCAGAGAGCATTATCATGCCCTACACTTCAAAGAAGGCAGAGAAACGAGAGAGCTTGGAAGCTCAGCGCCCTACGCTATGCTTTTATGCTTTTTGCCTAGCTCATCGTACATGTTATAAGAACTGATGGAATTGTCTTTTTCCATTGATTGGCCACATCACTGTATTGCAAAAACGTTTCAATCGGTTTGAATATTATGAGTTAGGCAAAAGTATTTGAAACTCGGATGTTGAGCCATAAATAAATGTAGAAGAGAAAAGGACATATCGATACGAGTTAAGAGTAACTCTCCATCACTGTAACATGATACTATATACAGTCAGAAAGTGCAATACTAGGCACAAAACTGACAGAGTACTGAAACATTCAACGTCCTGACACCTAGCTTCAACACATCTCCGTAGCGCTAACCGACAGCCTTCCAACTCGGAAGGTTCAAGGTTATGGAAAGACCAAAGAGGGGAGGGCAAGCGCAACGAAAATGAGCAAAAGCTACAGTCCCAACGGAACAAAGAATGTCGATTGTTACTGGACGATGACGAGACCAGTACGATATTTGACAAAGCGGTCTAACTAAAATTCGAAGCAGCAAAGCAGCACACCACCCAACTTGGGTGGGTCATAAATATCAAAGATAAATAAAGAAAGGGAAGCTTTGCGAAAACGAATTGTACAAGCCGAAAGCCAAACTCCTACAGTACTCCTCATGCATGACATTGTGCGAAACGTACGTCGTGTGAAACAACTTGTTTTGTAGTCAACTAGTCCATCACAATGTCATGCATGAGGAGTACTGTAGGAGTTTGGCTTTCGGCTTGTACAATTCGTTTTCGCAAAGCTTCCCTTTCTTTATTTATCTTTGATATTTATGACCCACCCAAGTTGGGTGGTGTGCTGCTTTGCTGCTTCGAATTTTAGTTAGACCGCTTTGTCAAATATCGTACTGGTCTCGTCATCGTCCAGTAACAATCGACATTCTTTGTTCCGTTGGGACTGTAGCTTTTGCTCATTTTCGTTGCGCTTGCCCTCCCCTCTTTGGTCTTTCCATAACCTTGAACCTTCCGAGTTGGAAGGCTGTCGGTTAGCGCTACGGAGATGTGTTGAAGCTAGGTGTCAGGACGTTGAATGTTTCAGTACTCTGTCAGTTTTGTGCCTAGTATTGCACTTTCTGACTGTATATAGTATCATGTTACAGTGATGGAGAGTTACTCTTAACTCGTATCGATATGTCCTTTTCTCTTCTGCAAAAGTATTTGCAGAATTTATTGCGGATTGTTGTTTCTCTAATAATCATCTACTTTTGTTTTGCTCCTTCTTAAATTTTATCTCCTTATATTGTAAATCAACAAATTTTGGCCGATGAGAAATAGAAACCTCTCGATTTGAGAGGTTAAGATGCACGTTATTTCCGACGTGACGCGCAGTTTCACGTCAAATTTGAAATCGATCGATATTTTTGCTCTCACATGCATCCATTGCTCAATCATGCATCATTTGCCTATATGACAAACGTTGGCCTGCGATTTACTTTGGCCGGTTGGTGCCGAGCGGCGAAATCAGCGAAATTAAATCGCCAGCGAACATTAGTTGATTTTAATACAGGAATCGGATTTTCTGGTCTTTTTGTAGTAATACATGTACCGTTTAGGCGCTGCATCTGCGCCTTTGATCCTAGAGGGTGGTGGCGTTCCCACGGCGGATGCGGAAAACTCGGCTTCCAGCCGAGTCTCACGCGAACCGTGAAATTTTTTTTTTTTTTTTTAATCATTGACCTGTTGAGCCAATGACGACGCCGAATGCATGGTTGCCTGTGGAGCACATTACATAACTTTAAAGTCTCCTAAAATACGTATCCTGTCCGACGGCAAAAGAGGCTGCAGATTTAGTTTTTCTGCGCGTCGACGGGATGTCTGCGACGCGAAAGTTCAGCTCGCGTTATTTGGCTCGCACGTCGAAAAAATCAACGCGAGTGACCTGCTGCTCACGTCGAAATTTGGACATTACATAACTTTACAGTCTCCTATATAAATACGTATCCTGTTCGACGGCAAAAGAGGCTGCAGATTTAGTTTTTCTGCGCGTCGACGGGATGTCTGTCCTGACGTTTACTGGGACCGGCGCTGACTCTGCCGATCACGGGCGTTCTGGACTCGACGGGATGTCTGTCCTGACGTTTCCTGGGACCGGCTTAGACTCTGCCGATCACGGGCATTCTGGACTCAACGGGATGTCTGTCCTGACGTTGCCTGGTACCGCCGGACTCTACCGATCACGGGCGTTCTGGAGTCGACGGGATCTCTCTTCCGACGTTTCCTGTGACCGGCACTGAATCGCTCGTTCACGCTTATTTTGGAGACGACGGGATCTCTCTTCCAAAGTATGTTTATGCTGACGCATCGTATCACCTAATCGGCGTCTATTCTAATTTAATTTCCTCCTCGTCTCCCTATTTCTTTCCAAATCCCACTCTACATCAGGGAGTCGTATGCGTAATACGACGAATATTGGTACGGTACGGGACAGATACAGGAGCCCGCAAATATTGTGGACAGCTGTTATGTACAATCCTGTAGAGCCTTTGTAGTCACAGATACGGGACAGATACGGGACAGATACGGGATAGCGCCAGGCGTGACACAAACAAACAAACAAACAAACACACACACAAATACCAAACGAGAGAGCTTGGAAGCTCAGGGCCCTACGCTATGCTTTTATGCTATTTTGCCTAGCTCACCGTGCATGTTATAAGAACTGAGGCAAAAGTATTTGCAGAATTTATTGCGGATTGTTATTTCTCTAATAATTATCTTCTTTTGGTTTGCTCCTTTTTTTCTTTTTATCTCCTTATACTGTAAATCAACAAATTTTGGCTGATGAGAAAATTAGAAACCTCTCTATTAGAGAGGTTAAGATGCACGTTATTTCCGACGTGACGCGCAATTTCACGTCAAATTTGAAATCGATAGGTATTTTTGCTCTCACATGCATCCATTGCTCAATAATGCATCAATTTCCTATATGACAAACTTTGGCCTGTGATTTACTTTGGCCGGTTGGTACCAAGCGGCGAAATCAGCGAAATTAAATCGCCAGCGAAAATTAGTTGATTTTAATACAGTAATCGGATTTTCTGGCCTTTTTGTAGTAATACATGTACATTGACCTGTTGAGCCAATGACGACGCCGAATGCATGGTTGCCTGTGGAGCACATTACATAACTTAGCAGTCTCCTAAAATGAGTATCCTGTCCGACGGCAAAAGAGTCTGCAGATTTAGTTTTTCTGCGCGTCGACGGGATGTCTGCGACGCGAAAGTTCAGCTCGCGTTATTTGGCTCGCACGTCGAAAAATCAACGCGAGTGACCTGCTGCTCACGTGGAAATTTGGACATTACATAACTTTACAGTCTCCTATAATACGTATCCTGTCCGACAGCAAAAGAGGCGGCAGATTTAGTTTTTCTGCGCGTCGACGGGATGTCTGTCCTGACGTTCAATGGGACGGTGCTGACTCTGCCGATCACGGGCGTTCTGGACTCGACAGGATGTCTGTCCTGACGTTTCCTGGGACCGGCTTAGACTCTGCCGATCACGGGCGTTCTGGACTCAACGGGATGTCTGTCCTGACGTTGCCTGGGACCGGCGGACTCTGCCGATTACGGGCGTTCTGGAGTCGACGGGATCTCTCTTCCGACGTTTCCTGTGACCGGCGCTGAATCGCTCGTTCACGCTTATTTTGGAGATGACGCGATCTCTCTTCCAAAGTACATGTATGTTTATGCTGACGCTGTTTATGCTGACGCATCCTATCACCTATTCGGCGTCTATTCTAATTTAATATCCTCCTCGTCTCCCTATTTCATTCCAAATCTCCCTCTACATCAGGGAGTCGTATACATAATATGACGAATATTGGTACGGTACGGGACAGATACAGGAGCCCGCAAATATTGTGGACAGCTGTTATGTACAATCCTGTAGAGCCTTTGTAGTCACAGATACGGGACAGATACGGGACAGATACGGGATAGCGCCAGGCGTGACACAAACAAACAAACAAACAAACACACAAACAAACAAATACCAAATTAAAGCTGTGTGGACCCTGGCTAGCGCCAGACGTTACTGAAGTAACGTCTTCTGCATAGCTACGGGAATTAAAGCTGTGTGGACCCTGGCTAGCGCCAGACGTTACTGAAGTAACGTCTTCTGCATAGCTACGGGAATAATGTTGATTTGCAACACATGTTCTGTTGCATAAACTGAATATTGAATTAATGTTTTTCGTAAGTTATAACTTCTGAGTCTAGCAAAACTTGAGTCCAGATGAACAGAGGTACTGCCGAACCGTATATTGCGGTCGTTTGGAGACTCGACAGGGCACGGACCAGGTAGGTCACACACACGCACACACACACACACACACACACACACACACACACACACACACACACACACACACACATACACACACACACACGCACACACACACACACACACATACACACACATACACACACACACTTGTACTTAGTGCTCGCTGACAAAACTGGTCACGTGGGTCTCCCCGGGAGAGGGGAGAGAGACTCAAAAGGAATCTTGGAAAGATGACTCAATTGGCTATTGAACCGCCCAACAACCGACACCCCCTGAAATCCCCAAAACTCTGGGTGGACTTGAAAATGATCCCACTTATGGGCTCACCACACCTCAGTAAGTGGGTGAGGACAAGGTGCAGAAAGGGATTGACGGCATCAGGGTATCCGTCCTGGGATCCAACTGCAGTTACCCCTGCCCCCAGTGAAGGTAATACTTGCTACTAGTGTGGGTGGCTAAATCAGAGTGGATCTGATATAAGCTTCACTAGCACCGTTGATTACACAAGAGTTAATCTAGCCAGAAGCAGTCCATGGTTAACAGGTATGTATACTTCAAACAGAAAGTATATGAACCCTGAAACCAACAAAGGTGGCAGGTACAACATTACACCTTCAAGTAGCCGAGCCCGTTGGCAACAGACCCAACACAATCAGGCATAAGTGTACCCACCAACCGAACTAGCCGGCACACACACACACACACTCCGTCCTTCCAACTCAAAGTTTAGGATTACGTACTGGTGACAGTGGCATCGTAGAGAGTAATAAGTTGGAATTGGAATATTCTTACATTGGGTTCCCATCACTTGGGCTGACCAACACACTACGATTGTGTTCTTCTATGAATGATTTTATCACCATATGCACTGAATATTGTGGAGGCCTTATAAGATGACTATAGTCAGCTGGGTCGCCCCGTAAGATGAGAAAGACTCATCAACAGCAACAATAATGATTTGCACCTAGTCTGTATACAGTGCAGCTTTTCGTCCTTTGTGCTTCAGAGCAGCAGAGAACGCAGGACGAACACTGCTTCTAGCATATTCACCTCAGCCTAACATTATGACTTACTTGCACAGTGCAGTGGATTGCCACTCCATCGGCCTGTTGACAGACAAGTACGATTGTAGTCCCCAGCTGATTTCCTGTACCCTGTCCGACAGCTATATGTGGCATTACTTTGAAAGACGGTTCCTGTTGTGCTAACAACGGAGGAATCAGTGCCATCCAGTGGCATGCCACAATCGACTATTCTGCAGTGAGGCACTGGATTAGACCATAGCCCACTAACTTGGCAGGTAGTTGCATTAGCACCAAGTAGAATATACCCCGGTGAACAAGAGAACCGCTCTTCATGATCAACAGTTAGTTGGCCTGTGACGGGAGAATATGAAGTATTTCTTCTCACTTCACCTGTTGTATTGAGAGTTGGACAAGTAATGATATAGCAGTTCTGCTCCTCTACGGGCTCCCAGATTCCGGTCGCTGCACAAGTTATCTGTGATGGCCCAGTCATATTGAAACCAGGGTTGCAGGAGTAACTGACGGTTGCATTGAACACAATGCTATTATCACCACTGACTGTTCCATTTGGTAGACGCCGAGGATGGCCACATGAAATCACTGCAGATGATAGACACGCAGAATCATTTTGAAAAGCTGTGATAACGATCTTGAAGATCATGCCAATGCTAACATGTCTATTAGTGATGCAGCGAAGGGTGTTTCCCTCGAACGAATATTCTCTCGAATATTGCTTTGACGAACGAATGAATATTCTATATTCTTCTGATGTGTTTCAATCACTTCACTCAATCAGACCCAACATTCATGTTGCATACAGATCACATTGATAGTCAACAACCACTGTGCAAAGAGCAGATTTTACCGTCTAAGAACAAGCTTCGAAGTGCTCAGAAGATAATTTCAAAAGGTTACAATATCCTCCTTAACACTGTTCACTGATAACAGTTGGAGCTAAATAACACAACCAAAAAGTGCGAATTTCGAATGATTATTGAATGTTGCTGCCTGCCTTCGCATATTCTTTCTGGTGTCGGTATTCTAGAACTATTCGAATAATTCGAATACTCCTTGCATCACTAATGTCTATACATGTTTTTTTTAGTTAAAGTCGACTCCTGGTATAATGAACCAATGTGGAGGAGAATTAGTTCTTTGTAGCCGAAGTTCGCTCTAACAGAAATGCACTCAAACTTTACAAGCGGAAAGTCATGACTTTCATGCGGCCCATGGCTGTATGAGAGCACTTGGTTCACAATCGGCCATTTGATATGGTTCGTTGCAAAGGAACAATTTTGTCTGGGTTCAAACAGGGACATGAGCAACGGTTCTCCATATCATGAAATTCGCTATGTGCGTGCTCGTTATACGTGGGTTAGACTACTAAGTATATCCATTTATCTGAGGGTATGGTGGAACATCCAAACGATTCCTAACTCCCAAAAAGGAGCATAGATGAGATTGGTATGATTGTGCAAATATAGGTAAACATCTATAATATTGGACGCGGATGGAGAGCCCAGGATAAATTTACAGAAAAGAATAGGACCACGGAACAACAAGTTACGCTATAATGTCCATTAGCATCCCCCCCACCTCACAACAGAGCAACAGTATGTTGGGTTACGCCGGGAGTGCCGATACGAGCAACTGGTTAAACTATCGAGCAAGCGTATGATGGCCCCGCTTGGAGCCGCTAGGTGGCTCGCAGCTGAGCCGCCAACTGACTCCGCATGGAGCCGCCAAATGACTCCGCCCAAATGCTAAATATATAGGTATGCGGAAAACCAGTTGAGAGCATATATTTCATAAATCGGCACTCCCGGAACGGGCCATAGAAGTTAGAACAGTTACCCGTGCAGGCTGTAAGCAGCTCAAGCTAGTCAGAATTTGATATCAGGGGCTGAGGCCATTGCCGCAGCCACCCAAGCCTTGGCTGCAGTCGGCGTACGAATGTACCTCAGGCAGGCGTCGCTCTTCCATCTGCCCGCCTCTCTGATTACGGAGTCTGGCAGCCCGGCCAGCGCTGCTGTGGTGGCGGCACCTATCCGGAATGAGTGGCCGGCATACAATGCCGAGTCAAAGCCGCAACTGGTGAGCAGCATCCTCACAGTTGCCGTAAATGCCGGTCGTGATAGAGGCTGACCATTACTCAGCACAAACAGGGGCCGGTCCGGGCTGGCCGAGCTGCGTGTTCCCAGCAGGTATTGGAGAAGCGCGGAACTGCACAATACGGGGCGATGCTGGGCCTATTGTTATGGTTACCCCTCGGCCAGGGTCGGTCTTGGAGGTGCGGAGGAATATGAGTGCTGCCCCCTGCTCGAACTTGACGTCGCGACGACGTACTATGCTGGTAAATTCCGCGCATCTCAGGAACCCATAGAAAGCACTCAGCATGGCTGCAACATAAAGACGTTTATCACTGTCATTCAGGATAGTGCAGCGATGACAGGCATCAACCAGTTGGTGCACCATATGCACTGTGATTGGCAACCGGGGACGAGTGGCTGAGTTCCCGTGGCAACGGTCTATGCCTTTCAAAACTCGGCCCAGTAGCCAGGTGTCGCCCAGAGGGTCCGCATGGCCCGCTTCTAGGTGCAGGTTGCGTACAGCAGACAGATACACACGAATAGTACTGGGCTGGACTGACCTGGCTAGGTAGGCAGCAAACATGCTCAGTATAACATCAGTGGCAGGAAATAACGAGAATTGATTGAGAGAGCAAAATTGTATGTAGCGGCTTTCGCCTGCGTGATAGGTGCGCCGAGTGTTTGGGGCGATAGCCTGTGATGCATAGTAAGCTACATCAGCTGGTGCGGCAGACGGGCCGTGTCTGCCTCCATTCCAGCTGACGGTGCTGCTTTGCGAAAGTCCTGCATGCAGAAACGAGAGAGACGATCGGCGATAGTGTTATTGGCTCCTGGGATATGCTTAGCAGAAACAGTGAAATTGTGCCCAGCGCATACAAAGAACAGCTCCCGCAGCAGAACCATCAATGCTGGAGATGGGGAGGTGCCGGAGCGGATACACTCCACTACTACCATGTTGTCGCAGTGAATTAATATTCGCAGCTGAGGCCACTCGCTTCCCCAGGTACTGCAGGCTGCCACAACTGCAAACAGCTCTTTCCAGTCAATGCTATGCTCTGCTTGGCTGTCTGTCCACCTGCCCTGTATCCATCGGCCGGAATTGTACGCGCCCCAGCCAATGGCACCACTTGCATCGGTGTATAGTTGCAAGTCCGGGGACGGCGTCCAGTTGGGATGTAAGAAGAACGACCGGCCGTTCCACTGGTCCAAGAGCTTGAGCCACCAGCGCAAATCTTCGAGGCACTCTTCAGAGAGCTTGATCCGGTAATAGGGCTGCTGGTACCGGCTGGCAATTGACCACTGTCTGCGCATGAATGTGCGTCCTGGGACTACCACTCTCGCGGCAAACGAGAGCTTTCCCAGAAGAGACTCGAGTTGACGTTGCGAAATTGACACTGAGTGCAGAGTAGCCCGTAGGAGGTCCCGAAGCTCGGAAAATTTGTCCATAGGCAGGCGGGCTTCGAGGCGGCGGGTGTCAAGAATAATGCCGAGAAAAATCAGGACTTGAGCTGGACCCTCCACTTTTGCTGGGGCCAGGGGTACGCCGAGGTATGTGAAAGCACGCAGCAAAATAGCGAGTTGCTGGTGGGCTACTACAGATCCAGAGCATGCATTGAGAAAGTCGTCGAGATAGTGCAACAGGTGTGGGACAGCGAACTGCTCTCGCATTATCCATTCTATAGCGGATGCGACAGAGTCAAATATGGCAGGGCTTGAGCGTAGTCCGAAGGGGAGAACGCGCTCGTAGAAGTATTGACCCTGCCAGTGGATGCCCAACAGGGGCCAATCCTCCGGGCGGACAGGAATTTGGCGGAATGCACTTTTTACATCGAGCTTAGCAAGATATACTGGGGCAGGCAATTGCATGATAAGATTAACAGCATCGTCAATAGTGACATAATGGAGAGAAAAGGGGTCTGCTGGGATACAATCATTGACACTCTGACCCTCCGGGCTGGACAAATGGTGTATCATGCGTAATTTCCCGTTCTTCTTGGGAACCGCGCCTATCCCAGAGCAGCGCATAAATGGAAAAGGGGGTGAAGGAAAGGGGCCAGCTGTTTCATGCCTGCTGCAGGAAGCGTGAAGTTGTGCAGAAATAAAGTCAGGATTTGCATGTGCAGAGGGTAAATTCTGTGAATCACAGTTAGTGGAGCGGTTGCCAGTGAAACCTACATCAAAGCCACATCTGAGCCCATGTACCACATACTTCACGAAAGTAGGATTAGGGTGTGAGGCTAGCAAACTTGAAAAGCGGGAAACTGAGAGTGGTGTATGACTATGGGTGTTGCTAGTGCCTATGCAGGTGCATCTGATAGAGTCAGCAGTGGTGCTTACGCAGGGTGTACATGGTGTATGAGTGATGCTAGTGCCTGTACAACTACCATAACTGGGGACCGAGTCGACACGTGTGCTTACACAGTTACTCTCTGGGTCGCGTGCATAGAGCCCTGGGGTGCTCCTTTCGGCACCGGAGGCAGATGTGAGCGAAGCGGCACTGCTTGAGCTGGCACTTTCCAGCGTTGTAGTTGCGGCATATGGGCTGACTAGTTGCTGAATACTTGGACGCGAATCCATTGGTGGACTGGCGGTTGGCCCGAAAAGGGCACGGAAATGCTGGGGGGTGCACGAGGCTGCATTGCTGGCAGGCGGGTCGTGCCTTTCCGGTGAAGCAGAGCTGCCACAGGTTGATGTCGATGGCATCTAGTTTCTTGCCGTATTGCGAAGCAGTGGCCGAGCGGAGCTGACGGTCGTACGAAAGCCATGCTTCGGGTAGAAACTGACGATTGGCTGCGGCAATCGTGGCCTGGTACGATAGGCACTCATGGAGACGGTGAGGAGCAGCAGAGCACAAACCATTCATGTATAGGGTCCAGGCCTCAACCCATGTGCTAAAATCATGCGCTCTACGACGGACAGTTCTGGGCTCAGATTCAACCAGTTCTAGTGCGCCGGATGAGCTGCCGGATGCACGGAGTTGGAATGCCATCGGCATCGGAGCCGCACTAGAACTGGCTGTGCTTGTGTCTGGGAGCAAACAATCAAATTCCACGAACTCACCTCTCTGTATGCGGTCGAGGAGAGCCCGTGGTAGAGTCAGGTTCACCTGGTGGGGCTGTTCGTGCTGCATGCTGATCGTTGCTGTGTTCACAGCAGGGTTGCTGGCGGCAGGCGGCGGTGCTGAGCCAGGCAAGGCGAGGAGAGGCTGGACAGCATTGGCGACAGCAGTAGATACAGCCCGTTGAACCTCCTCGGTGATCATGGCCTGCATCGTGGGGGTATCCGCGCTGTCCAGAGCTAGGCTGGGGCTGGTGGCTGCGCGGACAGGGGTGGACGTGCGAGCGGCAGTGCGAGGTCTTTTTGTAACTCCAGACGAAGTTGCAGCGGCCGGAGGCTTGACAGTTGCAGGAGCATTGGCCCCGCTGCGGCGTTTCCCGCGAGTATCCATGGCTCTAAATGCCAGCACGCGGAAAGGAAATCGGTAATCGCAACAAAACGTTGAAAGGGAAAACAAACAAAAACGTTCTGCGAGTTACAAGCTCAAAAGTCAACAACAACAATGATCCTGCAAGAGACCTTGCACGGGGTCGTTTTGGGCGCACGCCCGAGAGGTTTGCGCATGCGCGTAAATCGGGCCAGCTCGCTGGGCTGGCTGCTAACTTGCGTTAGCATGCTAACGCTCATCTAACACCACAAGCAGCTACTGAACAATCTGCTCATGCGACAACATTGCACGACACTGACCGACGGTCCTGACGTTCTACAAGTAACTGGCCATCAGCTCTAGCACATCTTGGATGCGCACTCCAACAGTTGTCGTTCCGTGGTCCTTTTCTTTTGTATTAATGATGTATTCATGTAATGAATTCAGTTTAGCGTAGGCGCACATCTCGCAACTACGTATCTGCTGCGCTACAGCGCCCTCTACGGTTCTGGCCGCGGCACTTGTTTAGCGCGCCTTGCCGCGACCGGCAAGACCGCCTGCTGTGCATCACATTAATTTATGCGTACGCCATCACAATAATTAATTTAGTTTTCATCGGGTCCGAGTCCGCAACGTGGCACATCTCCTTGCCATTCTCAGTTTTGAGTCTTCTCTGCTTTGGCTCATGCCCGACTTGCATCCTGCTGCCTTTGTCTTTTGCTGACCGAACTGTCATTGCCTAGTCATGTCGGGCACCAGGAAGAGAACCCGTCGCGCAGCACCTAGCCCTGTTCCCGACCCACCTGTTTCTTCGGCTGCGGACCCCGAGCTGCCGAGTAACGCTGCCTCACCACTCGACGGCGGACAATTCAAGCAATTTATATCTGACGAAGTCCAGAAAGCCGTCACCGCCGCCCTGGCAGAAACGGTCTCCCCACTGCTTGCCACCATCGGATCCTCGCAGCCTTCCCCCGCCATGGCCGTACCCACCGGAAATGCTGCGCCAACTGGTCCGGGTGCTGGCTCTCTATCTCATCCACTGAACGTGCCGTCTCACGTGAGAGAGAGGATTTTGCGAGGTGAGTGTGTTGATTTGAATACACTGTTACCGGAAGCTCTTGGGGCACCAAAGCGTGACACGATTCAGTTGAATTTCAGTGGGTCCAGGACTGTTGAGCTGCTGGATCCCAGCTCTGGCGGGCATGTCGAGAAAGTTCGTAGGCATGTTCACGACCTGGTTACATGGCTAGAAGCCTGGTCCAGATATATGTTCGTACTATGCTCGCACGCACCCAGCCGTTTCTCCGAACTGATGGCATATCAGGCCACCATTGTATCGGCCAACTCCTCATACTATCCGGAGGCCTGGCTCGAATATGACCGGGAGTTCCGTCTGGCAATCTCTCTTGACCCCAGTAAGCGTTGGGACGCCATTGACGGCAATCTCTGGCAACTGAAAATGACAGGCCGCTCACGCCCGCAGTGTAGCACATGCCGGATCACTCACCCTCCATCGGGTAGCCAGTGCCCTTTTCGTGCCTCCCGAGTACCAAACCAGCAGTTTGCACCACGGTCTGCCTACACCAAGTCTGGCAAAGAGATCTGCCGGAATTTCCAGCAAGGTCGATGCTCCAACACCGACTGTAAATTTGCCCACGTCTGCTCCCAATGTGAGGGCGCACATGCCCGCCCCTCCTGCCCGCGTCGCTTCTCCACTGGCAACCAGCGGCAGAACAAAGCTTAATGAACTGCATCTCGATAGTAGCATTCTCCGGACACACCCTACATTCTTTCACACTTGCCGCACACCTATTCACGTTAATCGCCTCCGTTCCTTACTGCGTGCACACCCCGATCAAGCTTTTGTTAAATATGTACTTCATGGCCTTACGTATGGTTTTGACATCGGCTTCAATGGCCCACGCCAAACCAGCATGTTCTCCCCTAACTTACCTTCTGCGAGGATGCATCCCGATTTTATTACCAAATACCTGCAAGAATGTTGCTCCCGCTTTGAACTGCTAGGTCCTTTTTCCTCCTCGCTTTTTCCTTTTTTTCATTGCTCCGGTGTTGGCTGCGTTCCGAAAAAGAACGGCCGCTTTCGTTTAATCCACCATCTCTCTAGCCCAGAGGGTCAAAGTGTAAACGATGGAATTTCACGTGAAGATTTCAGCTTGCATTACATCACTATTGATCACGCGATCGATGCCATTATGCAGTACGGTCGTTCTGCTTATCTTTTCAAACTTGACATTCGGAGTGCTTTCCGCATTGTACCTGTGCGGCAGGAAGACTGGCCTCTGCTAGGTATTCACTGGCAAAACCAATATTATTTCGACACTGTGCTCCCCTTTGGCTTACGCTCCAGCCCTGCCATTTTTAA
Organism: Sycon ciliatum; assembly: GCF_964019385.1. NCBI lineage: Eukaryota > Metazoa > Porifera > Calcarea > Leucosolenida > Sycettidae > Sycon > Sycon ciliatum. Next base: position 8,570,457 of record NC_088644.1, read on the forward strand.
CTCTATTGCCGACTGCCTTGAATGGATTGCTCGCTATGAGTTTTCTATTACTGACCTGCTCCATTATCTAGATGATTTCCTTTGCATTTCTCCATCGGAGCTGGTGGCGAACCAACGTGCTTCAATCCTGCTTCGCTGTTTTAACTATGTCCAAGTCCCCTTGGCACCTGACAAAGTGGAAGGTCCAGCTCAAGTGCTGTCGTTCCTGGGCATCGAGCTGGACTGTGGCAGACTGGAGGCCCGGCTACCAGACACCAAGTTGCAAGATCTCCGCACCTTGCTCGACCAGTATGTCAACCGTGGCGACATGACCCAACGCGAACTCGACTCACTATTGGGAAAACTCTCCTTCGCAGCTCGGGTAATTATACCTGGTCGGACATTCATGCGCCGACTCTGGGATATTTGTCACCGCTACAGTCAGCCACACTATAAGATCAAACTCTCAGTCGAGGCCCTGGAAGACCTGAAGTGGTGGCAACGCCTCCTCTCGCAATGGAACGGAAAGTCCTTCTTTCATATGCCAAATTGGACCCCGTCTCCCGACATCCAATTGTTTACCGATGCCAGCGGTTCGATCGGCTGGGGCGCATGTTATGGCCATCGCTGGATCCAGGGACAGTGGTTGCCGGAACAAGCCGACTACTCCATCGAGTGGAAGGAGATGTTCGCCATTGCCGCAGCTTGCTCCTCCTGGGGCCTTGAATGGCGCAAGCTCCGCATACTCGTGTACTGCGATAACGAAGCCGTAGTGGCATGCCTGTCCAATGGTTGTAGCCGCTCCCCCCCAGTCATGGACCTGATACGACGGCTGTTCTTCATGTGCGCTAACTTTGGCTTCATTCTGTCAGCAAAGCATATTCCAGGATGCACTAACAAAGCCGCTGATGCTCTGTCTCGTTTTAACATGCAGGCGTTTCGCGAGGCGGTTCCGGGAGCTCGGGCGACAGCCGACCTGTTCCAGTCATTCTAACTGCCGCGGACGAATTAGCAGCACGATATGCTGCTCACGCTCTATCCGACAACACCAGACGAACGTATTCCGCCGGCGAATCTAAGTATCTCAAGTTCTGCCAACTTCAAAGATGGTCCCCGTTTCCCGCTTCAGACCTAATGCTGAGTAGTTTTGCTGCCTCCCTAACCCAGTCGGTCAGACCAGTGACTATTAAGGTTTACCTCAGCGCTATCAAGAACCTGCACCTGGAGCTCGGTTATGTCGACCCGACCGAGGGCGCGCACTTCCTCAAGCGAGTGGTACGCGGTATTTGCCGTTGCCATGGAGTAGCCGCTGTCCGCCCCCGGCTGCCAATCACGTTTCCTATTCTCTGCAGTCTGGTTGACACCTGCCTAGCTGCTCCAGCCATGTGCCCTCACGACAAGCGCTGCCTGCATGCCGCTATGCTTGCCGTGTTCTTTGGTTTCTTCAGATGCGGTGAACTGCTAGAAGCACCTACCACGCGCGGCTGTTTGACATTCGAGTCAGGGATGCTCCATGTGCACCTACCACGCTCGAAGACAGACCCGTCCGGGGAAGGTACGACGGTGCTGATCGGACCAGCGGTGCCGCCATACTGCGCTGTGAGAGCCATGCTCACCTACCTCACTGCAACCGCCTCTGCTCGTCCAGGCAGTGCTGTGTTCATCCTGGCCAACGGGCAACGCCTCAACCGCAGCACTTTTACAGCCCACGTACGCACGCTGCTTAGCACCAGCGGCGTGGCAAACTGGCAGGACTATGCAGGCCACAGCTTCCGTATCGGGGCCGCTACCACTGCTGCCCTTGCTGGCGTCCCCGACCACCAGATCCGCTCCGCGGGACGGTGGCGCAGTGATGCATGCCTACGCTACATCCGGACACCACCGTCATCGGCCCGAACGCTGGCCAGCAAACTATCCTCAGTAAGATCATCTCCCTGACACCGATGTTTCTCAATTCACACAATTCCCTCATAATGAACTAGGCTATGCTGCACTGCAATACTGTTGTGTATGGGTATGTACTGGCGGTATGGCGAGTCACTCATAACTGGTCTGCCTTTCTATTGCGGCATTATGGCCTTATGGTCCTGCCTTTCCATTGCGGCAATCACAGCCTCCGGGCTTCTGCCTTCCTGCGGCAATCACAGCCTCCGGGCTTCTGCCTTTCTGCGGCACTCGCAGCCTCACGGGCTCGTGCCTACCTTGCGGCAAAGACCAACCAGTTCCTCGTCACCAGTACTTACCCAACACAACCTAGCCTTATTCGTGTGGTGTATGCCTGTCTGCATGCCGTCTGTGTGCGCGGAATGCTAATGATGTATGCCTGCCTGCATGCCGTCTGCGTGCGCGGAATGCTAATGATGTATTCATGTAATGAATTCAGTTTAGCGTAGGCGCACATCTCGCAACTACGTATCTGCTGCGCTACAGCGCCCTCTACGGTTCTGGCCGCGGCACTTGTTTAGCGCGCCTTGCCGCGACCGGCAAGACCGCCTGCTGTGCATCACATTAATTTATGCGTACGCCATCACAATAATTAATTTAGTTTTGATCGGGTCCGAGTCCGCAACGTGGCACATCTCCTTGCCATTCTCAGTTTTGAGTCTTCTCTGCTTTGGCTCATGCCCGACTTGCATCCTGCTGCCTTTGTCTTTTGCTGACCCACCATCCCACCACTAACCATTAATACTACATTGCATCATTCCTACTTCAAGTACAATAAACCTGGTGGCGAGTCACTCATAACTGGTCTGCCTTTCTATTGCGGCATTATGGCCTTATGGTCCTGCCTTTCCATTGCGGCAATCACAGCCTCCGGGCTTCTGCCTTCCTGCGGCAATCACAGCCTCCGGGCTTCTGCCTTTCTGCGGCACTCGCAGCCTCACGGGCTCGTGCCTACCTTGCGGCAAAGACCAACCAGTTCCTCGTCACCAGTACTTACCCAACACAACCTAGCCTTATTCGTGTGGTGTATGCCTGTCTGCATGCCGTCTGTGTGCGCGGAATGCTAATGATGTATGCCTGCCTGCATGCCGTCTGCGTGCGCGGAATGCTAATCTCTATATTCACAATTGGTGCATACCACCGGCAAATCATAATGAAGGGCATCCTTTTCTATTTACCTGAACATTGCAGGGCAGCGCCACTCCACTCGCCCGTCTCCAGACACGTACGTTGGTAGTCACCTGTGCTTTGATTGAAGCCGGTATCACATTGGTACATGACACTGCTGTTATAGGTGGTGTTGGACTTCTGGACAACAGTTGTATGGTTGGTAGATAGAGGCTCTCCGCAGTCTAGTATCTGGCATTCAGGCACTGGATTAGACCATAGCCCACTAACTTGGCAGGTAGTTACATTAGCACCAAGTAGAATATACCCCGGTGAACAAGAGAATTGCTCTTCATGATCAACAGTTAGTTGGCCTGTGACGGGAGAATATGAAGTTTCGCTTCTGACTTCACCTGTTGTATTGAGAGTTGGACAGGTAATGATATAGCAGTTCTGATCCTCTACCGGCTCCCAGATTCCAGTCGCTTCACAAGTTATCTGTGATGGCCCAGTCATATTGAAACCACGGTTGCAGGAATAACTGACGGTTGTATTGAACACAAAGCTAAGATCCCCACTCACTGTTCCATTTGGTAGATGCCCAGGATGGCCACATGAAATCACTGCAGACGATAGACAGGCAGAATCATTTCGAAAAGCTGTGATCACGATCTTGAGGACCATTCCAATGCTAACATGTCTAATTTAGTGATGCAGCGAATTGTGTTTTATTTGTACCAGTATTCTCTGGAATATGGCTTTGACGAACGAACGCATATTCTATATTCTTCTGGTGTGTTTTAATCACTTCATTCAATCAGACCCAACATTCATGTTGCATACAGATCACATTGATAGCCAATAACCACTGGGCAAAGAGCAGATTTTACCTAAGAACAAGCTTCAAAGTTCTCAGAACATAATTTCAAAAGGCTACTACGCTATCATCCTCAACACTGTTCACTGGTCAAAGTTGGAGCTAAATAACACAACCAAAAAGTGCGAATTTTTTGAATTATCGAATATCGAATGTTGCTGCCTGCATTCGCATATTCCTTCTGGTGTCGGTATTCTAGAACTATTTGAATAATTCGAATACTCCTTGCATCACTAATGTCTATACATGTTTTTTTTAGTTACAGTCGACTCCTGGTAGAATGAACCAATGTGGAGGAGAATTAGTTCTTTTTAGCCGAAGTTTGCTCTAACAGAAATGCACTCGAACTTTACAAGCGGCAAGTCATGACTTTCATGCGACCCATGGCTGTATGAGAGCACTTGGTTCACAATCGGCCATTTAAGATACGAGCCTGGATCAGCAAAAACCATCACATGTGCAAAATTTTCAAAAATAGTTTTGTGCTCCAAATTGATCCACAACCACTGATAACCAGTCTCAAGAAATTTTAGATCAATCACAGCACGGTAAGTGACCAAAAAATGCAGTACACCACATCTCTGTACAAATGTTGGAAGTGGCATTTCTGTGTATGATACAGATATGAGCGTTGGTATGTGTCTGATCCTGTTAGGCATTGCCATCACTCCGCCGGCTAACAAGGAGGAATTTTATAGTCCTTGGGGGTGTACTCAGACACTGGCTTGTCAAAGTGAATCATTGGCTTCACTGACCATCGCGCAGCTAACGGCATATGGCCAAGTTCCAGGGGCTGATATTGCATCGACACCAGGCTCAGTACTGATGCTCTCCAAGCCCTTCACTTCCATGAAAACATATCTGCACACACGGAGTGCAATCATAGTAGCTGTGACTTCATAGCACACAGGCGCATGAGCATGAGGTACGTACTAGGTGCAGATACATTCAACGGTTACCTGACAATACAGGAACATATTTTTGAATTTTTTTGGGAGCTGCTGCATGGACCAAATAAATGTTTCAAGTTGCTCAGCGTCCAAGCCAACGAAGCAGATCTTGTCTGGCGCTAGCACTCGTGGCTCTTCCAGTCATGAATCGAGACGCCTTTGCTCTGCATCGTCACTGTCGATATCCGACAAACTTACTAGTGAAGGAGTCGTTCATCCCTCAACAATATCCACTCGAGTCGTCGTAATTCTCATCAGCTCTGCTTTCTTCTACACGAAGTCTGGAGCCTCGCCGAGTCGCTTTGCGGCAGGAGAGAGTCGTCCTCTGGAGCTCCGCGGCTTTCACCTGACTCCCTTGATGAGCAATCGCCATCCCAGTCATCACCAAAAAGTGTCGTGTCGTGATTGGCGTCAACGACAGTCGATGCGCGTGCGATGCTCGCGCCCCTCAATCGTACCTATTCGCCAGCCAAGCTAAGGTACGTGGGGTTTCCCAGCCGTGTCTCCTCACTTGCCTGGGGCTTGCCTAGCTAGCTAGTCACTGACAAATAAACAAACACGGGCTTGTCAGGCGGAAAGAAAGACTAGTGACAAGAAAGACAGAAAGATGATGGATAGTTGTTAGGTCCGCGACTTTTCTTTCGCTCGACTTCAACGTCACTTTTTGATCAACTTGATATCAACCACAAGCGATGGTTTTCGCTGATCCGGGCTCATATGGTTCGTTGCAAAGGGTCAATTTTGTCTGGGTTCAAACAGGGACATGAACAACGGTTCGCCATAATAGACCAATCCCGAAAAGATTGTCTGGGTTCGTGAAAGGGGGCTTTGGCGGGGCACTGGCTTGGCGAAAAGGATATCTTCTTGTGCAATATAACATTGATCGGCTGCAGATGAGTACAGTCACTCCGTGGTTGATCCTATAGGAGGGCAGCTGCCAGGAAAGAGGCAGGACTCATCGAAGACGAAGCGCTCGCAACAAACAATAGCACTCGAAATATCTCGCAAGATTTAGGGCCTATCGCTTTGAGCCACAGCGCTCACAGCCTTGCCTACTTCATCAAAGTGAGCTCTACATGTTCGTTGACCTCTTCACACTACTCAGAAGAGCGAAACAAGGATTATGTCTTAGCATTTCTACTCCAACAGCAGACCATCACCAGTGCGAGAGAGAAAACTACAAAGGGCTTTGCTTTCTGTCGCATCGTCTCTCTTGCATGCAACTAACGAGAAAACCGTGTACTTACCCTCGCAGTCACACGCGAACTATCAAACACGTCCTGTGCCGCATGCTGATCAGGTAGTGCCATGTATGTGTTGTACAGTGTACTCTCAGTTGACATGCCCCCTTTCGAATCCAGACAATCTTTTCGGGATTGGTCTATTATCATGAAATTCGCTACCTGAGTGTTCATTATAAGAGGATTAGACTGTTTATCCATTTATCTGAGGGCATGGTGGAACATCCAAAGTTCCTAACTCCCAAAGAGGAGCATACCTAGATGATTGATATGATTTAGCAAATATTGGTAAACATCTATATTATTGGACGCGGATGGAGAGCCAAGGATAAATTTACAGAAAAGAAAGGACCACGGAACAACAAGTTACGCTCTAAAATGTCCACTAACACCACCAGCAGCTACTGAACAATCAGCTCATGCGACAACCTTGCACGACACTGACCGCCGGTACTGACGTTCTATAACTATCTGGCTATCAGCTCTAGCACATCTTGGATGTGAACTCCAACAGTTGTAGGTCCGTGGCCCATTTCTTTTTTATAAATCTCTATTTTACAATTGGTACACACAACCAACAACAAAAATTGGAGGGGTACCTTGTTCCATTTACCTGAACATTGCAGGGCAGAACCACTCCACTCTCCTGTCTCCAGACACGTGCGTTGATAGTCACCTGTGCTTTGATTGAAGCCGGTATCACATTGGTACATGACACTGCTGTTATAGGTGGTGTTCGACTTCTGAATAACAGTTGAATGGTTGGTAGATAGAGGCTCTCCGCAGTCTAGTATCTGGCATTTAGGCACTGGATTGGACCATTGTCCACTAACTTGGCAGGTAGTTACATTAGCACCAAGTAGAATATACCCCGGTGAACAAGAGAATTGCTCTTCATGATCAACAGTTAGTTGGCCTGTGACGGGAGAATATGAAGTGTTGCTTCTGACTTCACCTGTTGTACTGAGAGTTGGACAAGTAATGATATAGCAGTTCTGCTCCTCTACCGGCTCCCAGATTCCGGTCTCTCCACAAGTTATCTGTGATGGCCCAGTCATTGTGAAGCTACGGTTGCAGGAGTAACTGACGGTTGTATTGAACACAAAGCTAAGATCACCACTGACTGTTCCATTTGGTAGATGCCCAGGATGGCCACATGAAATAACTGCAGATGGTAGACAGGCAGAATCATTTCGAAAACCTGCGATTACCATCTTGAGGATCACGCCAATGCTAACATGTCCACATATAGGTTTTGTTTTAGTTACAGTCGACTCCTAATATAACGAATGCCATTTTGCAGGAGAATTTGTTCTTTGCAACCAAAGTTTGCTCCGACAGGAATGCACTCATACTTTACAAGCAGCAGGTCACGACTGTCATGCGGCCCATGACTGTATGAGTGGACTTGGTCTACATACGGCCCTTCAAGATACGGTTTGTTATAATGAAAACCTTTCGCTATAAAGGGTCAAGTGGATATGGGTTCAAACAGGGACACAAATAATGGTTCCCATTATCACAAAATCGCTATATGCAAGATCATTATAAGTGGAGTCGACTGTATATCCATTTATCTGAGGGCATGATGGAACATCATAAGTTCCTAACTCCCAAAGAGAAGCAAGCATACATGAGATTGATGTGGTTGTGCAAGTGCAGGTCAACATCTTCATTATTAGTACTATTTTTCGTTGGCTGAGCGGAGCGAATGAAACGAAAAATGTTTTTTTTGCCAGCATTTTCACCATAGTTACGGCACCAGGATTGCGTCAGCTGGTTTTTGTCAGTGTTCTCAAACCTTTCTCTTCGTCGTGGTCTTTCTCTTTTCGTTGTAGTTTCCCACCCGCCCGCCCCTTTATTCTCACTTCTGGATAGGTCCTGCAGGCTACGTTTTGTTCATTTATCTTATGGGGTTATTCTAACCGGTTTTTCCTCAGGGTTGTGCATCCGCCGGGGTCCTGAGGTTTTTTTCCGCCGGCTTCGGGCTGGTTAATTATCCGGCGACCCCATTCACCACAGTGGTTCACTTTTTGCATCATGTTGGTCTGGTACATACGTGTACATGTATATGTGTGAGGTGGCATGCCCTTCTTCTTGCTCATGTATACACTACGCTAAGCTTTTCCATCTTCCACTGTGAGTGAACAAAGACCACACTACTACTGTGATCTGTATCTTTCTGTTGTGTGTGGGTGTGTCTGCGGTGTACGCAGAGGCCAGTTAGCTGGCAAAAATTGTTATTACAATTGGTGCACACAACTGACTACAAATATTGGAGGTGTATCTTGTTCCATTTACCTGAACATTGCAGAGTGGAACCACTCCACTCTCCTGTCTCCAGACACGTGCGTTGATAGTCACCTGTGCTTTGATTGAAGCCAGTATCACATTGGTACATGACACTGCTGTTATAGGTGGTGCTGGACTTCTGGACAACAGTTGAATGGTTGGTAGATAGAGGCTCACCGCAGTCTAGTGTCTGGCATTTAGGCACTGGATTGGACCATTGTCCACTAACCTGGCAGGTAGTTGCATTAGCACCAAGTAGAATGTACCCCGGTGAACAAGAGAATTGCTCTTCATGGTCCACAGTTAGTTCGCCCAAGTCAGGAGAATATGAAGTGTTGCTTCTGACTTCACCTGTTGTACTGAGAGTTGGACAAGTAATGATATAGCAGTTCTGCTCCTCTACCGGCTCCCAGATTCCGCTCGCTGCACAAGTTACCTGTGATGGCCCAGTCATATTGAAACCACGGTTGCAGGAGTAACTGACGGTTGCGTTGAACACAAAGCTAAGATCACCACTGACTGTTCCATTTGGTAGATGCCCAGGATGGCCACATGAAATAACTGCAGATGGTAGACAGGCAGAATCATTTCGAAAACCTGCGATTACCATCTTGAGGATCACGCCAATGCTAACATGTCCATATATATGTTTTGTTTTAGTTACAGTCGACTCCTAATATAATGAATGCCATTTTTCTGGAGAATTAGTTATTTTTTAACCGAAGTTTGCTCTAACAGGAATGCACTCACACTATACAAGCAGCAGGTCACGACTGTCATGCGGCCCATGACTGTATGAGTGGACTTGGCGACTTGGTCTACATGCGGCCCTTCAAGATACGGTTTGTTATAATGAAAAACGTTTCGCTTTAAATGGTCAAGTTGGTATTGGTTCAAACAGGGACACAAATAATGGTTCCCATTATCACAAAATCGCTATATGCAAGATCATTATAAGTGGAGTCGACTGTATATCCATTTATCTGAGGGCATGATGGAACATCATAAGTTCCTAACTCCCAAAGAGAAGCAAGCATACATGAGATTGATGTGGTTGTGCAAGTGCAGGTCAACATCTTCATTATTAGTGCTATTTTTCGTTGGCTGAGCGGAGCGAATGAAACGGAAAATGTATTTTTTGCCAGCATTTTCACCATAGTTACGGCACCAGGATTGCGTCAGCTGGTTTTTTGTCAGTGTTCTCAAACCTTTCTCTTCGTCGTGGTCTTTCTCTTTTCGCTGTAGTTTCCCACCCACCCTCCCCTTTATTCTCACTTCTGGATAGGTCCTGCAGGCTACGTTTGTTCATTTATCTTATGGGGTTATTCTAACCGGTTTTTCCTCAGGGTTGTGCATCCGCCGGGGTCCTGAGGTTTTTTTCCGCCGGCTTCGGGCTGGTTAATTATCCGGCGGCCCCATTCACCACAGTGGTTCACTTTTTGCATCATGTTGGTCTGGTACATACGTGTACCTCCTCCGCGTCATCGAAATTGTCGCAGTTTGACTTTTGATATAAAACGGGGTATTTACTCACCAGCACTCCTACCAGAGGCAAGGAATCGGACATAGGCGATAGTCATCAGTATAGGGTGACGGCAAAGTTCTATTTTCTGTTATTGGAAGCTGAAATTTTGAACTAGACGCAATTTCTTCGCTGATGTCGCTGCGATGGTAATTTCAACTCGCTGAAATCAGTCAGGCGTTGCAGCCTGCACATTTCTCGTGCTTATGGCACTCAAGCCTCATCACTGTTTTACCTTAGCTGGGGTGAGAATGACTTCGTGGAACAGGTGGCAGCGCTTGGTGAGACATCGAGGGGTCAGCAAACTATTACACTCAACAGCGATAAAATTTGTCGCTCTGGCTGAGACACTCAGTACATGATTGTACATGTACCTGCAGGAGCCGTGTAGACTCTACACGTAGTGCTAGTGATGCACGCGCAGATGCAGTACCAGCAAGAGTACATAACCCCCCAGAGTGTGCAACGCCTGATCCAGCTCTGTGTAGGGTCTTGGTCGGGCGGAATCGGATCTTTGCGTCATAATACCGTACACATCTGAGGGGAACCCGGGGAGTCGCGGGTACTCTTGGATCAAAAACAATGGTGCCCTGCCTCGAGACCGGCCTTGCGCTGGTGTGAAGTGTACGCATGACATCAGAAGATCCGATTCCGCTCGACCAAGACCCTACACAGAGCTGGATCAGGCGTTGCACATGCTGGGGGGTTATGTACTCTTGGTACCAGTGATGCTGAAAAAGAGGGAGCGCTGGACGTGATAGAAGTATTAGAACACTTACCTGCATGAGCTGTGACCACACAGCTAAAATATATGGTCATGCCACGGCTAAAAAAATGTTCATTTCAAGATCGAGCTGATTCCGCCGACGGTAATCAACCGACCGCGCAACGATCGTGTATTCTTACTAGGCTTCATTGGTGGTGAAGTAGAAATCATCCAGAGCTATCAGACGACAAGCATAGCAGCTCTTGTCCTGTGGAGAAAGTCAAAGCGTTTGAGATGAGGCGCGACCGACTTTCAACATTCCTTGAAATATTTCGGAACGATATTTTTGCGTCCATTGACATCAGCGACGACGAGGACTTCATCTCTGCATGAAAACTTTCAATCCAACTGTCCTGGAACGTTACTCTTGTGTTCAGACTATCATCCTGTGTAATAATTTTTGAATGGTTTAGCTTATGGAGTTTTCAGTAACAAGTGACAAGTCACTGGTCAAACTGCGACAATTTCGATGACGCGGAGGAAGTACATGTATATGTGTGAGGTGGCATGCCCTTCTTCTTGCTCATGTATACACTACGCTAAGCTTTTCCATCTTCCACTGTGAGTGAACAAAGACCACACTACTACTGTGATCTGTATCTTTCTGTTGTGTGTGGGTGTGTCTGCGGTGTACGCAGAGGCCAGTTAGCTGGCAAAAATTGTTATTACAATTGGTGCACACAACTGACCACAAATATTGGAGGGGTATCTTGTTCCATTTACCTGAACATTCCAGAGCGGAACCACTCCACTCTCCTGTCTCCAGACACGTGCGTTGATAGTCACCTGTGCTTTGATCGAAGCCGGTATCACATTGGTACATGACACTGCTGTTATAGGTGGTGGTGGACTTCTGGACAACAGTCGTATGGTTGGTAGATAGAGGCTCTCCGCAGTCTAGTGTCTGGCATTTAGGCACTGGATTGGACCATTGTCCACTAACCTGGCAGGTAGTTGCATTAGCACCAAGTAGAATGTACCCCGGTGAACAAGAGAATTGCTCTTCATGGTCCACAGTTAGTTCGCCCAAGTCAGGAGAATATGAAGTGTTGCTTCTGACTTCACCTGTTGTACTGAGAGTTGGACAAGTAATGATATAGCAGTTCTGCTTCTCTACCGGCTCCCAGATTCCGCTCGCTGCACAAGTTATCTGTGATGGCCCAGTCATATTGAAACCACGGTTGCAGGAGTAACTGACGGTGGTATTGAACACAAAGCTAAGCTCACCACTGACTGTTCCATTTGGTAGATACCCAGGATGGCCACATGAAATAACTGCAGACGACAGGCAGGCAAAAGCAATTTTAAAAGCTGAGATTACGCTCTTGAGGATAATGCTCACATTTGCTTTTCTACACATGAATATTTCTTTTTCAGTCAACACTATTTGATATGCGGGCGCGATGGAAAGCACTAACACCTTAGGAGCAGCATACATGAGATTGACATGGGTGCGCCAGTGTAGGTCAACATCTTTTACAATCGGTGCACACATGTAGATGTTAGCAAGAGTGCGCCCGACTGGTCGAAGAGAGAAGAAGCTTTGTTTCAACAGCAGCAGCAGCACCCGTCATCGGCAGCAGCAACAGCAGCACCAACACCACCAGCAGCATACACAGTTGTTGGTTTTGGTGCTGTATTTCTTTGTTGTCACAGTAGTAATTGAGGTTTTTCTATGATCATACTGACATGTAAAGTGGCAGCAAATCTCCTCTGTTAGCTTGTACCATAAAAAGTACACCTGCTTTACAAATTACTCCCTCAGCTGGTTCAGTTCTAGGTGCCTGCGGCATACTTTTTGCGTCTCATATGAAGCACAGAATGATAGCAATCATATTGGAAGAAGGCGTGCACAGACATGGTAAGATTTGGCTGACTGAGTGTGTTTGCAAGATGGACATTGCTAATGCTGCATACAGATGCATGACTTACCATCGCAATGCAAAGGACTACCGCTCCAATCTCCAGTCGGCAAGCATGTCCTTTGTGTATCACCTTGACTGATGTTGAATCCAATCATACATGCAAATGATCCAGTGCTGTTGAACAGTGTACTTGAGACACCAGTGAGTATAGAGTTATTACCAGTTGATGGCATACCACAGTCTACAATACTGCACTTTGGAATTGGAGAAGACCAATTTCCGGTGGCATTACATTTGGTTACACTGGACCCATTTACCTCATAGCCAATATTGCAGTAGAAGTTGATCTCATGATCGTACCGGTTAAGCCCAGTTATATTTGTTTGGTTGAAGGAGCCATTTGGTAGGTCTATAGGACCCAGGGCGGAACAATTGATGGCTGAACAAGTTGGTGGAATTGCTGGAGTCCAAGTACCATTGCTGTTACATGTTAGATTCCCTGGTCCTATTAGGTTGTATCCAGGAGAGCAGTAGTATGTGACCGTAGAGTTGATGTGAAATTTACCACCTGTTTTGTTGCTGGTCCGTATTACGGCATGAAAAAGGGTGTTGGTGGTGTTTGGGTATGAAAATTGAGGGTGACCACATTCTAGACAAAACAAAGAGAACATGCAGGGAATTCATAGTTAATTAGGGGTGTCGGAAGGTGCTTTAGTGTGGTACGGTCAGCCATCTAAAGTACAATTTACTCGTGGGGGAGGGGTTGATGAACTGAAAAATTTGGAAATTTAGAACCCAGATCAGTGTATTATATTGATTCATGGGTAGCTGGGGCAAAAAGTGGTCAATACCGTAGTGACTGTAGCATATCCGATGCCCCTGCTTATACGTATAGGATATAGACCAAAGTCGAGGTCAATATCCTATATATCACGATTGCTTTGCCATAACCCCAAATTTGATCCTTTAGGAGCTATTTTAGCTTTTTATTACATCATTTGTACAATAGTGTACATATGATGTTGCCTGTCTTGGGTACAAGACTGTAAGAACAACAAGGTTCAGCATAGTGCAGCACAGTGGCTGGGTGGTATGAGGGGTTGCTTGAGATCCATACTGTTGCGGATTCGAATCCTGCTTGTTCTCTTCCTCTGTCTTCTTTCTTTCAAATTTTCACCAAACCAGGCTTCCCCGTGCTGCAAACAGCTTCCTTCACATTGTCAACACACTGAAGTACATAATTATACATGTACCTGTCTTGTGAACCTGCCATGTGTTAAGGTGTATAAAAACACCCAAAAGTACATAGCATGCAAGGCTGGCTCTGTTGGGACCTGCTGAAAAGTCCGTCATACACAAGTTGTACATCTTATCAGAGTATGTCGTATCCGTACACATTTGCGCATATGGGAGGAAAATCTGTGCAACGAAAAAGGACCATACTAAGCAAGTGTACGTCTTACGTACTAAGTGAGTTCAGAGCTCTTCAGGAAACTCACACTTTTATATCTGCCAAGAAACAATGGAATCATTAAAGTAAAAGTAAATTATCGTGTCCGTTCCCGAAGGGAACTCACGACGGCCGCTAACACCCGGTAAACCCTAGCGGCAGATGCAGCGCCTAACGGTGGGGATGAGTGGATAAGTCTCACAACCACTGGCACAAGTGCCGAGATCGACCCCATTAGCTGCATCAATGTACCCATTGTGTCTGGCCACAAGTTCCCAGTAAGTTCCCAGTTGACTGTGGGTAATGGAATCATTACTAGAACATAATCTACAAGTGGGTTTCCTAACCAGATATGGAGCTAGATTTCCATGAGTTCTTTGACACCAGAGACTTGCTGGCCAGTAACCTGAGCTGGGGCACTGGACTCTATTTGTAGTTTGGGTGAACCCAAACATTTCCCCTTAGCCCAACCCGAGAATTGCAACATTATATACTTCTGTCTTGTTACCCAACCAGATATGTGAGTGAACAGTGAATACAACCTAGCCTATCCCCAGCTGCCTAAAACAGGATGAAAGTGGGCTGGTGCCCTGTTTACAAATTTGTCCATCAAGCATCCTTCTATACATGTTTAGGAGTATACAGTATACTTCGACCCTATGGGCTTGAACCTTGCTTGTTCACACAGTTTCTTTTTTCCCTTTCCAATATGGTTTTAACAGGAGTGACCTGTTGTGGAACACAATTGCGGAAGGCTAATGCAACATCCCTTTTGAAGCAACCAAGTCAACTGCAGAGATACATAGTCTTTCATAGCCAGCAATCGCATGTCATCACGTACATTCAAAATCAACATAATTATGCTAATCGACCTTTTTTTCAGGATCACTTTTCAACGAGGACGAAGCAAAGGCGGCCGAACGAAGCCCAGAGGAAGAAAATCACCCTCTCCACTTCACCATCACGATACTGACATAGATACGAGACGAAACAACTAAAAAATCCACAAGAAAACTTTACAGTCATCTTCACGCTGACTTTGGTCTGAGAATTTCTATCACGATCAAAATTGTACGAGGAGCACTCAAAATACGCTACAGACGTACCTTTATCACTCTCTACTCCTTTTTCAAGGCACAAAAGTCGACTCTCCACTTTCAAACCAGGAACCAGACATACCAGTGGTCGTCAGGGGCGTCACCCGTGATGGGCACGGGGGGCACGTGCACCCCCCTAAAAAATTCGACCTTGTTTTTTTGCGAACTCCTGGTTTTGAAAAGTGTAGTGCTGGTAGAATCTAGCTGATTCTGAGCTGATCTAGTCATCTCCCACCGCTTTAGGAGCTGCGTCTGCGCCTTGATAATTGAAGGGTGGTGGCGTTCCTACGGCCGGGGTACGGATGCGGAAAGCCCGGCTTCCAGCCGAGTCTCACGCGAACCATGACAGTTTTTAAATAATAATTACTACGCACGTACGCGTGCACGTGTGCGCAGCGCTGCATCATTTGGCCTTGTACTAGAATCTACACGCGCGGCGGCGTGCTGGGTGCTTGTTTGAAACAGAAGAAATAAATAATTCAGTGTGGTCGCAAGTAAGTTAGTCAGGTCACCACACTTGAAGAGTCTTTGAAGCTGTTTCCTCTCAAAATGTCGTCTTCTCGAAAAAGGAACCTCTTGCCAGCTCACTATCAGCGAACTTTTTCGTGTTTTCCTGTGCAAACTTTTTCCTGTGCAACATTCCTTTGCACCCCCTGTGAAGGGGTCCGGTGATGCTCCTGGTCCTTTTCAGCTGCTCCACGAGCGCAGGAAATGTTCACCAAGGGGCGCAGAGCAGCCTCCATTCCAGAAAAAGAGATAAACATGGCCAGCAATCGAGGACATCTGAGAGTTGTAATTTTTGTACTCCTCCGAGGTGTGATTTTTGGCGTGCTGGGCCAAGCACAAGGAAGCCATCTGCAAAAAAACTGCAGAAAATGGTTGTTGTTTGATCCTTTGGTGTAATCTTTGTTTCTAGTCGAAGCTAGTTGCTGTTTGGAGCAGAAACGCTGAAATTGACTATTTTCTGCATGTACTCATACATGTACTCATGTACTCAGGCATGCAGTCTCACTCGTATTTTAGCTCTTTTTCTGGAATGGATGCTGCTCTGCGCCCCTTGGTGAACATTTCCTGCGCTCGTGGAGCAGCTGAAAAGGACCACTGGTATGTCTGGTTCCTGGTTTGAAAGTGGAGAGTCGACTTTTCTGCCTTGAAAAAGGAGTAGAGAGCGATAAAGGTACGTCTGTGGCTGATTTTTGAGTGCTCCTCGTACATTTTTGATCGTGATAGAAATTCTCAGACCAAAGTCAGACCAAAGTCAGCGCGATGATGGTCGTACAGTTTTCTTGTGGATTTTTTAGTTGTTTCATCTCGTATCTATGTCAGTATCGTGATGGTGAAGTGGAGAGGGTGATTTTCTTCCTCTCGGCTTCGTTCGGCCGACTTTGCTTCGTCCTCGTTGAAAAGTGATCCTGAAAAAAAGGTCGATTCGCAAAATTATGTTGATTTTCAATGTACGAGATGACATGCGATTGCTGGCTATGATACGAGTGAGACTGCATGCCTGAGTACATGAGTACATGCATGAGTACATGCAGAAAATAGTCAATTTCAGCGTTTCTACTCCAAACAGCAACTTCCTTCGACTAGCTACAAAGTTTACACCAAAGGATCAAACAATCATTTTCTTCATTTTTTTGGCAGATGGCTTCCTTGTGCTTGGCCCAGCACGCCAAAAATCACACCTCAGAGGAGTACAAAAATTACAACTCTCAGATGTCCTCGATTGCTGGCCATGTCTATTTGTGGACAATTGTACACTTCGTTTCATGAAATAACAGAGTTCGTACATACAAGTGGAAAAGGCTCTAATTTACGAAGGCACTGCACCCCAAGATACAGGACCCCCATTTTCACAGATTTTTCTTCAGCACAAGTAGAGGAAGCTACGTGCCAAATTTGAGAGGTGTCTATGGTAAAATGAAACAGAACTGACCAAGCAGCCTTTTTTTCACACAGGCACATCTACTACCTCCGACAAGCGAAACTTGGCGCGTTTTTTTACTTCAAATTGCTCGAAATAAATCACACTTTTCAATCAAAACTAATGATTGACTCGCCAAATTTCAACTTTGTATTGCTCAACAAGGACATTAGAGACATCTGTTAGGCTGAACAACTCTCCTCTGATTCAGAGATCGCAGTTTCTTCTGGAGAGGAATTGTCCCTGTTTTGAGACGAAAGTGCGACTAGAGCGGATTCAGTTGCAGCAAGTACCTCTGTTGTAATCGCTCTGAAAATCTCGATGTCGCTCCTGTGTGCTGTGCTCGAGCCACGGTGTCGCGGGTAGTCGTTTCCGCCGCCACTATCCAGATTGATGTGGTAAGAACTGTGCAACACCTCCACAAGCGCCTGAACTCCAACTGTTTTGCAGGGTGTTCTCGCCAACTGTCCAAAATTGCCTGCAGCAATAATGAATTCCTGGCGATTTTTATTAGCCACCAGAGACGCATCGCTCTGGTGGCTGTTGAAAGACGCTAGGATTGTTTGGCATGGACTCTGTGCTGGCGGAGTGACCAAGAGGAGAGAGAGAGAGAACTCCTTGGTTTTGCATTGCAACGCGAAAGCACGACAATTCTCCTTCGCAGAATGGAGGCGCGCACAGTTTTGCTGGTACACGAGAGATACGCTTGCCTCTGACTCACTGATATGAGTCTGCGCCATGTGCCACTCACCAGCTCGTCGCTTGGCTTCCTGCACCTTGGTTGCATGGAGTTACTTGTACAAGTAGGTCGTACCTCACAGCCTTGTGAAGTAGTTTTGGTACCAACACAAAAATCCAAAAAAACGCGCCAAGTTTCGCTTGTTGGAGGTAGTATATTTATCATCCGGAGGGGGGGGGGGGGGACATCACATGATTTCAATCATCATGTGCTCTGATCCTTTCAGTGTCGGCGTAACTAATTAACGGTACGTGTGTGTGTGTGTTTTGGACTAGCCCTTACCGCTGATACTTGATTCACCCAGGCTGTCTGTTGTAGCTGACACACTTGTTGGCACTGTGGGCAGTGCACTTGCTTTTGACACAACCGGCAGTGTGATGGCTGAAGTAGATGACGCTAGAAATAACAACGAAAAGAGTAATGAAGTAATTACATTGGCCACATCACTACACTATCTCAAAGTGACGGTGGATAAAATGTCAATGCTATGGATGCAAATGGCTACACCTTATGTTCATAATGTATGCGCCATTGGTGTAGGAAGTGGAGATGGTGCTTGTGGGGGGGGGGGGCTTGATTTACACAGTCTTTCAAGCACAGAGAACAGAAGTTGAAAGGGAGCATGGCTCCTAGCAGAGCAGACTCAGTGCTGACGTCATAATCAGAGGTAGAGAAAGTGGGCACATATGCAGTACAACTGTTTTTTATGTGTTTTTTACAGCCGTACATCGTCATGGGAGGTTTGCAAGCACCAGTCCATACAATATATGGTCGGTGATGCGCAGGATGTTGGCACAGTAAGAACAGACACAAAACAAGTGGCCGCCATGTGCTTTGAAAATGGCATTGTTGGTGTTGGTCTGTTGGAACAATGTTGTCTATGGAAAAAGAAGCAAACCTACTTATCCCCTAACGATGTCTGGTTTCTACATCCCATGCTATCCTTATGCTTGTATCTACCACCCAGTGACAGGTCCAAGTGGCAGATGGGGCACCTAGCTGATGGAGCTGAAAGGACTGGATCCACAACACATGGCACAAGTACCGAACCCCACTTTTTTTGCATCCACACCCATAGTGCTGGATTAATCTCTTATGGTCTCTCACCTCTTGCTTGAAACATATAATGCTTCAAGCAAGAGGTGAAAGACCTCTCTATGTTATTCTTTTCCAACCATTGTAAAAACAAATCAGTCGGCTCTCATTCAGGATCAGGTATAAAGTTAAGCTTGTGCTTTCGTTGTCGATGGTATAGCAGATACACTGATTCATGATCCATTACTGCACACAATGGGTCAATATCTTTAAAGGTTTGAACCTGGGTTATATCTGCATAAGATAATTGTGCATTTACTTACAAAAATTTGCCTCCCCCAGGTCTTCTGTGGTGGCACTAACTGGCAAAGTAGTTCTTGGTGTGGTAGGTGGTGTAGCAGCTGCCGGTACACTGGTCGGTGGAGTAGTTGTCGGCACATTCGTCGGTGGAGCAGCTGTCGGTACACTGGTCGGTGTAGCAGCTGTTGGTACACTGGTCGGTACAGCAGTTGCTGGTACATTGGTCGTTGCAGCAGTTGCTGGTACATTGGTCATTGCAGCAGTTGCTGGTACATTGGTCGGTGCAGCAGTTGTTGGTGCAGTGATCGATGCAGTAGATGCTGGTACTGTTAGCAGTTCACTTGTTTTTGGTATAAGAGAAGTTGCTATGATAGCAGAACTAGGTTGTGACCCTAAAACCAACAAAGAAGTTAGCATAAGTAGACGTTACATTTAACCACTATATCCCAAAGTAGCAATGGGTGAAGCATCAACGCTACGGTATCCCAACCAGCTATACCTACTAATGATCATAATGCAGGCCCCACTGGTGTAGGACGTTGATGGGAGGGGTAATGGGCTCGATGAATGAACCAGGTCCTATACATCCATGGCATATCGGATCTTGTACATACATATGCATGATTGTACTTCCATGTACTCATATTGACAGGCGTGGAGCATAGAATACTTTCGTGCAGGCAAAGAACACCTCACTCAAGTGCATGCAGGCATCTTGCACTGTCACTTGTCACTTCTATTTGACTGGATACACTTGCTTCAGAGCGCACTTCAACCTTAATGCAGTCATCCCTGCAAGTCAAGATGGCACTTTTGGCTGGTCAGTTTGGTTGCTGTGTGCAGGTCCAACAGGGCACCTGGTGCACTAAAAGTCGGTCGCTGGTCGCACAAGGCACGTGATCGCTGTACCCAGTGCAGTTTCTGTGTAGAACTGTACTTGCAGGGAAAAAAATGGTTGTTAAAAGCAGGTGGTCACTAAAACCAGAGGTCGCCTATACCAGGTTATATTGTATACTTACCGGAACTTGCCTCTTCCAAGTCTTCTGTGGTGGCATTTGCTGGAAGATTAGTTCTTGGTGCAGTAGTCGGTGCAGCAGTCGTTGGCACCCTGGTCAATGCAGCCGTTCCTGGCATAAAAAGTGTTGGCCTGATGGCTGAAGTGGGCTGTGATGCTACAATGGCAAATGAGAGTGAGCACTATTTATTTACAAGTACACCAATTGTGCTACGTAAGATCAGCTGGATTAGGGAGGGTGCTGGGTTAGGGAGGGTGCTGGGTTACCAAATTTGATTTGCTGCTGCAAAGTGCACGAAGAGGAACATTTTGCTACTGAAAATTATGCAGGTTTGTTGAGGCTGCTGGCTTACAATGTGCTGGCTTACAATGTGCTGGCTTACAATGTGCTGGCTTACAATGTGCTGGCTTACAATGTGCTGGCTTACAATGTGCTGGCTTACAATGTGCTGGCTTACAATGTGCTGGCTTACAATGTGCTGGCTTACAATGTGCTGGCTTACAATGTGCTGGCTTACAATGTGCTGGCTTACAATGTGCTGGATAACAATGTGCTGGCTTACAATGTGCTGGCTTACAATGTGCTGGATAACAATGTGCTGGCTTACAATGTGCTGGCTTACAATGTGCTGGCTTACAATGTGCTGGCTTACAATGTGCTGGCTTACAATGTGCTGGCTTACAATGTGCTGGCTTACAATGTGCTGGCTTACAATGTGCTGGATAACAATGTGCTGGCTTACAATGTGCTGGCTTACAATGTGCTGGCTTACAATGTGCTGGCTTACAATGTGCTGGCTTACAATGTGCTGGCTTACAATGTGCTGGCTTACAATGTGCTGGCTTACAATGTGCTGGCTTACAATGTGCTGGCTTACAATGTGCTGGCTTACAATGTGCTGGCTTACAATGTGCTGGCTTACAATGTGCTGGCTTACAATGTGCTGGCTTACAATGTGCTGGCTTACAATGTGCTGGCTTACAATGTGCTGGCTTACAATGTGCTGGCTTACAATGTGCTGGCTTACAATGTGCTGGCTTACAATGTGCTGGCTTACAATGTGCTGGCTTACAATGTGCTGGCTTACAATGTGCTGGCTTACAATGTGCTGGCTTACAATGTGCTGGCTTACAATGTGCTGGCTTACAATGTGCTGGCTTACAATGTGCTGGCTTACAATGTGCTGGCTTACAATGTGCTGGCTTACAATGTGCTGGCTTACAATGTGCTGGCTTACAATGTGCTGGCTTACAATGTGCTGGCTTACAATGTGCTGGCTTACAATGTGCTGGCTTACAATGTGCTGGCTTACAATGTGCTGGCTTACAATGTGCTGGCTTACAATGTGCTGGCTTACAATGTGCTGGCTTACAATGTGCTGGCTTACAATGTGCTGGCTTACAATGTGCTGGCTTACAATGTGCTGGCTTACAATGTGCTGGCTTACAATGTGCTGGCTTACAATGTGCTGGCTTACAATGTGCTGGCTTACAATGTGCTGGCTTACAATGTGCTGGCTTACAATGTGCTGGCTTACAATGTGCTGGCTTACAATGTGCTGGCTTACAATGTGCTGGCTTACAATGTGCTGGCTTACAATGTGCTGGCTTACAATGTGCTGGCTTACAATGTGCTGGCTTACAATGTGCTGGCTTACAATGTGCTGGCTTACAATGTGCTGGCTTACAATGTGCTGGCTTACAATGTGCTGGCTTACAATGTGCTGGCTTACAATGTGCTGGCTTACAATGTGCTGGCTTACAATGTGCTGGCTTACAATGTGCTGGCTTACAATGTGCTGGCTTACAATGTGCTGGCTTACAATGTGCTGGCTTACAATGTGCTGGCTTACAATGTGCTGGCTTACAATGTGCTGGCTTACAATGTGCTGGCTTACAATGTGCTGGCTTACAATGTGCTGGCTTACAATGTGCTGGCTTACAATGTGCTGGCTTACAATGTGCTGGCTTACAATGTGCTGGCTTACAATGTGCTGGCTTACAATGTGCTGGCTTACAATGTGCTGGCTTACAATGTGCTGGCTTACAATGTGCTGGCTTACAATGTGCTGGCTTACAATGTGCTGGCTTACAATGTGCTGGCTTACAATGTGCTGGCTTACAATGTGCTGGCTTACAATGTGCTGGCTTACAATGTGCTGGCTTACAATGTGCTGGCTTACAATGTGCTGGCTTACAATGTGCTGGCTTACAATGTGCTGGCTTACAATGTGCTGGCTTACAATGTGCTGGCTTACAATGTGCTGGCTTACAATGTGCTGGCTTACAATGTGCTGGCTTACAATGTGCTGGCTTACAATGTGCTGGCTTACAATGTGCTGGCTTACAATGTGCTGGCTTACAATGTGCTGGCTTACAATGTGCTGGCTTACAATGTGCTGGCTTACAATGTGCTGGCTTACAATGTGCTGGCTTACAATGTGCTGGCTTACAATGTGCTGGCTTACAATGTGCTGGCTTACAATGTGCTGGCTTACAATGTGCTGGCTTACAATGTGCTGGCTTACAATGTGCTGGCTTACAATGTGCTGGCTTACAATGTGCTGGCTTACAATGTGCTGGCTTACAATGTGCTGGCTTACAATGTGCTGGCTTACAATGTGCTGGCTTACAATGTGCTGGCTTACAATGTGCTGGCTTACAATGTGCTGGCTTACAATGTGCTGGCTTACAATGTGCTGGCTTACAATGTGCTGGCTTACAATGTGCTGGCTTACAATGTGCTGGCTTACAATGTGCTGGCTTACAATGTGCTGGCTTACAATGTGCTGGCTTACAATGTGCTGGCTTACAATGTGCTGGCTTACAATGTGCTGGCTTACAATGTGCTGGCTTACAATGTGCTGGCTTACAATGTGCTGGCTTACAATGTGCTGGCTTACAATGTGCTGGCTTACAATGTGCTGGCTTACAATGTGCTGGCTTACAATGTGCTGGCTTACAATGTGCTGGCTTACAATGTGCTGGCTTACAATGTGCTGGCTTACAATGTGCTGGCTTACAATGTGCTGGCTTACAATGTGCTGGCTTACAATGTGCTGGCTTACAATGTGCTGGCTTACAATGTGCTGGCTTACAATGTGCTGGCTTACAATGTGCTGGCTTACAATGTGCTGGCTTACAATGTGCTGGCTTACAATGTGCTGGCTTACAATGTGCTGGCTTACAATGTGCTGGCTTACAATGTGCTGGCTTACAATGTGCTGGCTTACAATGTGCTGGCTTACAATGTGCTGGCTTACAATGTGCTGGCTTACAATGTGCTGGCTTACAATGTGCTGGCTTACAATGTGCTGGCTTACAATGTGCTGGCTTACAATGTGCTGGCTTACAATGTGCTGGCTTACAATGTGCTGGCTTACAATGTGCTGGCTTACAATGTGCTGGCTTACAATGTGCTGGCTTACAATGTGCTGGCTTACAATGTGCTGGCTTACAATGTGCTGGCTTACAATGTGCTGGCTTACAATGTGCTGGCTTACAATGTGCTGGCTTACAATGTGCTGGCTTACAATGTGCTGGCTTACAATGTGCTGGCTTACAATGTGCTGGCTTACAATGTGCTGGCTTACAATGTGCTGGCTTACAATGTGCTGGCTTACAATGTGCTGGCTTACAATGTGCTGGCTTACAATGTGCTGGCTTACAATGTGCTGGCTTACAATGTGCTGGCTTACAATGTGCTGGCTTACAATGTGCTGGCTTACAATGTGCTGGCTTACAATGTGCTGGCTTACAATGTGCTGGCTTACAATGTGCTGGCTTACAATGTGCTGGCTTACAATGTGCTGGCTTACAATGTGCTGGCTTACAATGTGCTGGCTTACAATGTGCTGGCTTACAATGTGCTGGCTTACAATGTGCTGGCTTACAATGTGCTGGCTTACAATGTGCTGGCTTACAATGTGCTGGCTTACAATGTGCTGGCTTACAATGTGCTGGCTTACAATGTGCTGGCTTACAATGTGCTGGCTTACAATGTGCTGGCTTACAATGTGCTGGCTTACAATGTGCTGGCTTACAATGTGCTGGCTTACAATGTGCTGGCTTACAATGTGCTGGCTTACAATGTGCTGGCTTACAATGTGCTGGCTTACAATGTGCTGGCTTACAATGTGCTGGCTTACAATGTGCTGGCTTACAATGTGCTGGCTTACAATGTGCTGGCTTACAATGTGCTGGCTTACAATGTGCTGGCTTACAATGTGCTGGCTTACAATGTGCTGGCTTACAATGTGCTGGCTTACAATGTGCTGGCTTACAATGTGCTGGCTTACAATGTGCTGGCTTACAATGTGCTGGCTTACAATGTGCTGGCTTACAATGTGCTGGCTTACAATGTGCTGGCTTACAATGTGCTGGCTTACAATGTGCTGGCTTACAATGTGCTGGCTTACAATGTGCTGGCTTACAATGTGCTGGCTTACAATGTGCTGGCTTACAATGTGCTGGCTTACAATGTGCTGGCTTACAATGTGCTGGCTTACAATGTGCTGGCTTACAATGTGCTGGCTTACAATGTGCTGGCTTACAATGTGCTGGCTTACAATGTGCTGGCTTACAATGTGCTGGCTTACAATGTGCTGGCTTACAATGTGCTGGCTTACAATGTGCTGGCTTACAATGTGCTGGCTTACAATGTGCTGGCTTACAATGTGCTGGCTTACAATGTGCTGGCTTACAATGTGCTGGCTTACAATGTGCTGGCTTACAATGTGCTGGCTTACAATGTGCTGGCTTACAATGTGCTGGCTTACAATGTGCTGGCTTACAATGTGCTGGCTTACAATGTGCTGGCTTACAATGTGCTGGCTTACAATGTGCTGGCTTACAATGTGCTGGCTTACAATGTGCTGGCTTACAATGTGCTGGCTTACAATGTGCTGGCTTACAATGTGCTGGCTTACAATGTGCTGGCTTACAATGTGCTGGCTTACAATGTGCTGGCTTACAATGTGCTGGCTTACAATGTGCTGGCTTACAATGTGCTGGCTTACAATGTGCTGGCTTACAATGTGCTGGCTTACAATGTGCTGGCTTACAATGTGCTGGCTTACAATGTGCTGGCTTACAATGTGCTGGCTTACAATGTGCTGGCTTACAATGTGCTGGCTTACAATGTGCTGGCTTACAATGTGCTGGCTTACAATGTGCTGGCTTACAATGTGCTGGCTTACAATGTGCTGGCTTACAATGTGCTGGCTTACAATGTGCTGGCTTACAATGTGCTGGCTTACAATGTGCTGGCTTACAATGTGCTGGCTTACAATGTGCTGGCTTACAATGTGCTGGCTTACAATGTGCTGGCTTACAATGTGCTGGCTTACAATGTGCTGGCTTACAATGTGCTGGCTTACAATGTGCTGGCTTACAATGTGCTGGCTTACAATGTGCTGGCTTACAATGTGCTGGCTTACAATGTGCTGGCTTACAATGTGCTGGCTTACAATGTGCTGGCTTACAATGTGCTGGCTTACAATGTGCTGGCTTACAATGTGCTGGCTTACAATGTGCTGGCTTACAATGTGCTGGCTTACAATGTGCTGGCTTACAATGTGCTGGCTTACAATGTGCTGGCTTACAATGTGCTGGCTTACAATGTGCTGGCTTACAATGTGCTGGCTTACAATGTGCTGGCTTACAATGTGCTGGCTTACAATGTGCTGGCTTACAATGTGCTGGCTTACAATGTGCTGGCTTACAATGTGCTGGCTTACAATGTGCTGGCTTACAATGTGCTGGCTTACAATGTGCTGGCTTACAATGTGCTGGCTTACAATGTGCTGGCTTACAATGTGCTGGCTTACAATGTGCTGGCTTACAATGTGCTGGCTTACAATGTGCTGGCTTACAATGTGCTGGCTTACAATGTGCTGGCTTACAATGTGCTGGCTTACAATGTGCTGGCTTACAATGTGCTGGCTTACAATGTGCTGGCTTACAATGTGCTGGCTTACAATGTGCTGGCTTACAATGTGCTGGCTTACAATGTGCTGGCTTACAATGTGCTGGCTTACAATGTGCTGGCTTACAATGTGCTGGCTTACAATGTGCTGGCTTACAATGTGCTGGCTTACAATGTGCTGGCTTACAATGTGCTGGCTTACAATGTGCTGGCTTACAATGTGCTGGCTTACAATGTGCTGGCTTACAATGTGCTGGCTTACAATGTGCTGGCTTACAATGTGCTGGCTTACAATGTGCTGGCTTACAATGTGCTGGCTTACAATGTGCTGGCTTACAATGTGCTGGCTTACAATGTGCTGGCTTACAATGTGCTGGCTTACAATGTGCTGGCTTACAATGTGCTGGCTTACAATGTGCTGGCTTACAATGTGCTGGCTTACAATGTGCTGGCTTACAATGTGCTGGCTTACAATGTGCTGGCTTACAATGTGCTGGCTTACAATGTGCTGGCTTACAATGTGCTGGCTTACAATGTGCTGGCTTACAATGTGCTGGCTTACAATGTGCTGGCTTACAATGTGCTGGCTTACAATGTGCTGGCTTACAATGTGCTGGCTTACAATGTGCTGGCTTACAATGTGCTGGCTTACAATGTGCTGGCTTACAATGTGCTGGCTTACAATGTGCTGGCTTACAATGTGCTGGCTTACAATGTGCTGGCTTACAATGTGCTGGCTTACAATGTGCTGGCTTACAATGTGCTGGCTTACAATGTGCTGGCTTACAATGTGCTGGCTTACAATGTGCTGGCTTACAATGTGCTGGCTTACAATGTGCTGGCTTACAATGTGCTGGCTTACAATGTGCTGGCTTACAATGTGCTGGCTTACAATGTGCTGGCTTACAATGTGCTGGCTTACAATGTGCTGGCTTACAATGTGCTGGCTTACAATGTGCTGGCTTACAATGTGCTGGCTTACAATGTGCTGGCTTACAATGTGCTGGCTTACAATGTGCTGGCTTACAATGTGCTGGCTTACAATGTGCTGGCTTACAATGTGCTGGCTTACAATGTGCTGGCTTACAATGTGCTGGCTTACAATGTGCTGGCTTACAATGTGCTGGCTTACAATGTGCTGGCTTACAATGTGCTGGCTTACAATGTGCTGGCTTACAATGTGCTGGCTTACAATGTGCTGGCTTACAATGTGCTGGCTTACAATGTGCTGGCTTACAATGTGCTGGCTTACAATGTGCTGGCTTACAATGTGCTGGCTTACAATGTGCTGGCTTACAATGTGCTGGCTTACAATGTGCTGGCTTACAATGTGCTGGCTTACAATGTGCTGGCTTACAATGTGCTGGCTTACAATGTGCTGGCTTACAATGTGCTGGCTTACAATGTGCTGGCTTACAATGTGCTGGCTTACAATGTGCTGGCTTACAATGTGCTGGCTTACAATGTGCTGGCTTACAATGTGCTGGCTTACAATGTGCTGGCTTACAATGTGCTGGCTTACAATGTGCTGGCTTACAATGTGCTGGCTTACAATGTGCTGGCTTACAATGTGCTGGCTTACAATGTGCTGGCTTACAATGTGCTGGCTTACAATGTGCTGGCTTACAATGTGCTGGCTTACAATGTGCTGGCTTACAATGTGCTGGCTTACAATGTGCTGGCTTACAATGTGCTGGCTTACAATGTGCTGGCTTACAATGTGCTGGCTTACAATGTGCTGGCTTACAATGTGCTGGCTTACAATGTGCTGGCTTACAATGTGCTGGCTTACAATGTGCTGGCTTACAATGTGCTGGCTTACAATGTGCTGGCTTACAATGTGCTGGCTTACAATGTGCTGGCTTACAATGTGCTGGCTTACAATGTGCTGGCTTACAATGTGCTGGCTTACAATGTGCTGGCTTACAATGTGCTGGCTTACAATGTGCTGGCTTACAATGTGCTGGCTTACAATGTGCTGGCTTACAATGTGCTGGCTTACAATGTGCTGGCTTACAATGTGCTGGCTTACAATGTGCTGGCTTACAATGTGCTGGCTTACAATGTGCTGGCTTACAATGTGCTGGCTTACAATGTGCTGGCTTACAATGTGCTGGCTTACAATGTGCTGGCTTACAATGTGCTGGCTTACAATGTGCTGGCTTACAATGTGCTGGCTTACAATGTGCTGGCTTACAATGTGCTGGCTTACAATGTGCTGGCTTACAATGTGCTGGCTTACAATGTGCTGGCTTACAATGTGCTGGCTTACAATGTGCTGGCTTACAATGTGCTGGCTTACAATGTGCTGGCTTACAATGTGCTGGCTTACAATGTGCTGGCTTACAATGTGCTGGCTTACAATGTGCTGGCTTACAATGTGCTGGCTTACAATGTGCTGGCTTACAATGTGCTGGCTTACAATGTGCTGGCTTACAATGTGCTGGCTTACAATGTGCTGGCTTACAATGTGCTGGCTTACAATGTGCTGGATAACAAAGGGATGACTGTAATGGAACACTATCTCTTATGGTCTTTCACTTCTTGCTTGAAACATATTTCAATTTCATTCTGTTCCAATCACTGTACAAACTTGTCGCCTCCATTCAGGATGAGGTAAACATAGTGAGGGTTTCTCCTTCACTATCGATGGAATTCATGATCGGTTATTACACACAACAGGTCAATATTTTCTAAAGCTTTAAAGCGAGACGATATTTGCAGAAGATATTTGTACATTTTAATACTTCCTCGGCGTCATTGAAATTGTCGCTTCCCAGAGCGATTTTTGAACTTTATTTCGTCCACTCAAAGAGCAAAGAAATCAGCTAGAAATTGAGGCAGAGCATTGTCGACTGACGAAGCTTTAGTTGGGGGCCTCCCGCTTCGCTGCACGTGCGGCTGAGGTCGACGTCTTCATCAGAGCTTGGGCAGATCCTTCAGCACTCAACAATACGCTGAACAAGACGCGCGTTCAAATTCAGGTCATGAAACTTCGTTTTTGAGCGATCCATGCCTCAAGGTGGCAGGTGATGACGGCAAACTCGCATTTTTCTAGTACACTGTAACGACCTTCCAGCGGGATAGGGTAAGCAGTTCCGCACCTTCTTTATTTGGCAAACGCTTCGCTGGTTTTGCTGGTGTTTTCAGACCTGCTACCTTCGCAGCAACATGCGCTACACGTAGCACATTTTAGGAATTTGAGAACACTTCATTCTTGCCATCGTCAACTTCAGCATTTCTAATTCAGTAGAGATACCAGGATTCTTATACCCTAGCTTGCAGCCTTGATAAATGCCCACGCGAACGATGTGGGCCGGCACAAATGCCAGAAAAAGGATACGCGCTCTGGGGCAAAATAGTGCAGAGCGCATTGAATTTGTGTGGTGCGGAAGAGAGCTCCTTTACCACCACGGCTTCACTAACAAGTAGACATTGTGCAGGAAGGGTCGCACAAACGTTCGAACACAGAAAACAGCGATTCCGACAGTCTGACTAAGACGAGCAAGTCACAAACATTGCTATTTGCGAAGCGACAATTTTAATGACGCAGAGGAAGTACTTACCAAAATTTGCCTCCCCCAGGTCTTCTGTGGTGGCACTAACTGGCACAGTAGTTGTTGGTACGTTGGTCGATGCAGCAGTTGCTGGTACATTGGTCGATGCAGCAGTTGCTGGTACGTTGGTCGATGCAGCAGTTGCTGGTACATTGGTCGATGCAGCAGTTGCTGGTACGTTGGTCGATGCAGCAGTTGCTGGTACATTGGTCGATGCAGCAGTTGCTGGTACCTTGGTCGATGCAGCAGTTGTTGGTGCATTGGTTGGTACAGCAGATGTTGGTGCTTTGGTTGGCACAGCAGTTGTTGGTGCTTTGGTCGGTACAGCAGTTGCTGGTGCATTGGTCGATGCAGCAGTTGCTGGTACCTTGGTCGATGCAGCAGTTGCTGGTACCTTGGTCAATGCAGCAGTTGCTGGTACCTTGGTCGATGCAGCAGTTGTTGGTGCATTGGTTGGTACAGCAGATGTTGGTGCTTTGGTTGGTACAGCAGTTGTTGGTGCTTTGGTCGGTACAGCAGTTGCTGGTGCATTGGTCGATGCAGCAGTTGTTGGTGCATTGGTCGGTACAGCAGATGTTGGTACTGTTAGCAATTCACTCGTTTTTGGCAAAAGAGACGTTGTTCTGACGGCTGAACTAGGCTGTGACGCTAAAACGAACAAACAAATAGCACAAGTAGCGGTTGCATTTAAAGCGTCGTTGCTATGGTATCAAAACGGCTATTAGTTTTATGGAGTGTTTGCCGCACTGGATTCT
This sequence comes from Sycon ciliatum, assembly GCF_964019385.1. Lineage (NCBI taxonomy): Eukaryota > Metazoa > Porifera > Calcarea > Leucosolenida > Sycettidae > Sycon > Sycon ciliatum. Next base: position 8,600,798 of record NC_088644.1, read on the forward strand.
AAGCTGCACCCCTTTTTCGGGCCAAAAATTCGTATGTTTTGCTGACATTCAGCGCTTAAGCCGCACGTCCAATTTTTGGCAACCTAACTGAATGGATATCAGTACATACAAGACGTCATCAGTGGTTAAAGGGGAAGTTAAGGCAAAAATTAAAATTTCACCAGTTGTAGTCTTCGGGGTGCTGAGTCGAATGGTCGTGGTCCGAGGAAGCTGAGACGCTCCCTTCCTACTTGAATCCCAATCGAACTCGCGCACTTCCACCGAAACTGGGTGACTGCGCCCTACTAGATGGGGATTTGTATGCAAAATGTCACTAAAAGCGCCATTTCGTTCTTATAAAAGCACGGATGACCGCGATTGGCCCATATGTTGTAGTCTTTTGGACGCTGAGTCGACTGGTTTTGGTCCGAAAAGGCTGCGATGCGGCGTTCCTCCTTTATTCCCAATCGAACATGGTTGAACAAGCGGTCACGTGCTCCTGCGTACACCAGTCACCTGGTCACCGTGCCTGCAGGGTACAACTTACTAGCCTGTTTGACCTTTTTTGGGTGCAGTCCTGTACTCGAGTTGAACTCGAGTTGAACCTTGGTGTGAAAGTTGTCACCTGCTGGCGTGGTGACCAGGTGATTTGGGCACCCGGGACCACGTGACCGCTTCTTCAACCATGTTCGATTGGGAATAAAGGAGGAACGCTGCATCGCAGCCTTTTCGGACCAAAACCAGTCGACTCAGCGTCCAAAAGACTACAACATATGGGCCAATCGCGGTCATCCGTGCTTTTATAAGAACGAAATGGCGCTTTTAGTGACATTTTGCATACAAATCCCCATCTAGTAGGGCGCAGTCACCCAGTTTCGGTGGAAGTGCGCGAGTTCGATTGGGATTCAAGTAGGAAGGGAGCGTCTCAGCTTCCTCGGACCACGACCATTCGACTCAGCACCCCGAAGACTACAACTGGTGAAATTTTAATTTTTGCCTTAACTTCCCCTTTAACAAGTTGACAAGCAAGACCAAAGTTCTACCAAAAGCTGACTACTGTAAAAGCCATTATTCTAACGAGGCGCATATATAACGATTTCCCAAAATTGACTGGTTTACGTGTACCAAAGGTATCGATTCTCACTCATTCTCAACGCTCAATAGGACAGTATAGGTGTCGATTTCTGTACAACGATTTCTATTTCAACGACAGATTTCTCCTCGTTAACGAGTTATCGTTAGAGTTAGCACTTCGTTATATATATGGCTTTTACAGCAGTTTGTTCTTCACAACATGTAGAAGCCTCGTGCTACTGTAACGATGGATGGGAGGACATGATAGGTTGCTAAATGACACCATCCATGCATCACACTCGTGGAGTGCTGTTGTGCTGGTCGATTCACAGCCAGCATTCGGACTCCAAGCCGTGGGAGCAATTTTTGAGTTTTTTCATGCGTTATAAAGTGCGATTAACGCCCCGGAAAATATGGTACCTGCTATTATGACTATAATGCATGCCCCACTGGTGTAGGACGTTGATAGGAGGGGAAATGGGCTAGATGAATGCTTGCAAGTTTTAAGTACTTGTATACAACTGGGTAGTATGTCTCACAGTAAAACCAAGGTGATGACTGTACAGTGTACAAGATATTTTGTACAGTTACTAGTACTTACCAAAATTCGACTCTCCCAAGTCTTCTGTGGTGGGATTTGCTGGCAGAGTAGTTCTTGGTGCAGTAGTTGTTGGTACAGAGGTCGATGCAGCCGTTCCTGGCATAAAAAGTGTTGTCCTGATGGCCGAAGTGGGGTGTGAGGCTACAAAGGCAAATGAGAATGAGCACTATTTCTTTAGACAAATAACCTACGTGGAGACGATAAATAATTAGAGCTGTAAAAAGTATGAATGCCACAGACATCATTCCGCAGCATGACAACGTATAAGGGGTTCATGTGTACTACATCCAGAATCGATTATCAAGTTCTTTATCGTCAGTGGAGATAAGGAGCCCGAGCCATAAAAAGTGAGTACCGTATTTTCCGGAGTATAAGCCGCACTTTGAACACTCAAAATCACCGGGGGGGGGTTGCAGTTTATAGTCCGATGATCAAATTAACGGTGATAAATAGGGTAGATGTCTGTATTTCATGGAAAAATGGGGATGCTGCTTATACTCCGGAAAATACAGTGCACAAAGGTTGAATATCCAAGGGAGTGATAGAGCTGAGTCAAACAGGCCAATAAAAGTGAGATTGAGACTAAAGATTAGGTGACAAAGTTACGCGAAGAAGCGTAGAAACAATAATGTGACCACAAAACCTCCCTACCTGTGGCGACGGCTGGCTGTGTTGATACGCTGTGTGGCGGTGTCGTACTCAAGCATGTCACCACCAGCAATGCCAGCAGCAATATGCTGGAAAGCCTCCAGACCTCTACACAGAGCAAGGGACAGAAGAAATGCATGTTGATGTGATGCAGTTTGGTAGAGAGTTGTTTCGAAGGAAGACTTGCTCCAGCTGCTTCACTACAATTTGGTTAAACCCCGCTGGAGTTGATACTTTGCAAAAGCATTTGACATGGCCAAGCCGGCGACATAAATTCAATCTCCAGCATAGGACATTAGTCTGTATAGTTCAATATCAAGAAAGCTGCCCCAATCCCCCCCCCCCGACCTCCCCGACCTCCCCCCCCCCCCCCCCCGATCTCCCCAGTTCATGGAGTTACGACGAGTAGTGTTCTGCAACTAGGAGGAGAAACTGTGCGATAGCTTTCTTTATACATGGGGCATACTCGTAATTGCAGTGCACAAACGGGTGTGGGAGAGAACTGTGAAGAGTGAAGGGATCATGTCGTGAATGTTGTACGTTTGGAGACCAGAATAGACCCCCCACTCCCCCCCCCCCCCCGCACCTCCACGACCTCCAGAATGGTAGAAGTGACTTTACTCCCTTGCACCCAGACAATGATTTTTTTCAACAAGTTTCTATACATACCTCCGATGGGAAAATCCGATATCGCAGTGCTTTTCGGCGTGGCCAGGTCAAATTGTAGAATATCGCAGCGAGTGTATTGCTTTATCTGAGAGAGATGTTCGTGACCTTGAGACTCGAAGTCCTGTTTCCATCCGACAAAATTTAGGCGCTCTGTGCTCAGCGCTTTTTCAGGGTTTGAATATCGGGGTGTTCTGGTCGGGTTGCAGCGTCGCGGACTATTCCATCGTCTCCAGCATAGAAAACTACTGGCCATGTGAAATTACAAGGCGGTGAGAAGCTTTCGTCTTCCTCTACGAGCGAATTTGTTCTGCGCCAGCATACCAAAGTATACAATTTCGTACACGTAGTTCGAGTGACGAGGCGTGTGCACTGTACACTGTACTGCATGCACTGACTGTGCGGTCGTTCTCGATTCTCACATCACTCTCATTCATTTCTGGTTCCAGCGAAAATCCAACTTGGCGCACTTCAAGTCACTATAACTCAAGAATGGCTAGGCCGATTTGAATAATACTTGCAGATTGCCTATGTTACGCCTGGGAGAATCGAATGAGACCAAAATCGGAGCGATCGGAGCAAGTTTTGAAAATTGGATGTAGTCACTAATGGTAGCGCGTGGGTCATTGGGAATCGATGAATCAGGAGGCGGTAGTTTCATTGAACCACCTAAGCTTTTCCAACGGACGGGGACACGCAATAATGAATGGATTCACACGGTTGTAAGTTTGTTATGTAAATCTCTGGAGCACCACTCGGAAACTCTCCATTGAGTCAACACCAAGCAGCAACGACAATAAATTAACTTTCTCAACCTGCAATCAGCAGCATGGGAAACGAATCGGGTGTTGGGTTTACAAAGCGGCACACCCCACGCGGCCTTACCTAGCATGTTTGAGAGGCTGGTCGCTTGCGAACGCTCAGCCCTCAGGATCGTCTCCAAACACAAGAGCGGTTTTCCAGGTCGTTGGTGCTGCCTCAGACGCCTATCGGCAAAGCAGTATATACTGTGCCGTCCAAATCAGTGTTGTTGAGAGGACACGAGTGAAGGGCCACTATTGCTTGCGATTCGGAGATCTAAAGGCGAAGAAGTAACAGATTCGTCGCCACAAAATGTTGATGGAGTAACATCATACTCTTCAGTTCCGACCGGCTTGCATCTCATAACAGCTTGGACGTAAACGAGCCAACACGGAAGTCTGGTAGATCTACATGTACACCTTTGCTCCGTCAAATACTCCTTGCCGCATGCCGGCACATTGCCATTGGCTGGTATCGCTTACGGACAAACACTGTCAAGTGAATGTGACACTGAGTCCGTGGGGTTTGTGGATTAGCGTGCCTGGTTCCGTGAAGATTCGATCGAAAATTCACAAGTCATCGCGTTTCCTACAACTAGTACACCATGGTAGATCTACACGTGTGCTGTCTGTTGAGACTTGTGCGACTGGCAGGCCGCAATGCCAGACAGTCCTGAGACTGAGTGCTGACTGCTGGTCACTGGCGCGCTAGCGGATGTGAGCAGCGCCCGGCGCACTGTAGAGTAGTCTGTAGCCCTATACAAATGCCTTAGGTGCACGAGAACTAAGCCGCGGCGCTGTGCTCGAGAACCACAACCTACACACTGCATGGTTCACTTACATGACTTGTATACCGGTACTACATACAATAACTGACAGTCTTGATCGGCCGCTGTGGCAGTGCGGGCGAAGGGCATCTCACACGTTCAACAGTGGCAGTACTCGTAAATTTCGGATCGTCACTGAGCTGAACGGATAAATCTACTCGACGCCTTGCTAAGACTAATACTAGTAATACCGGTACTTCTAGCGCGGGCAGCTATTTTGAACAAGAACCCATGGCCTATTACTTAGTATTAGCTACAATACGCTGGTGCGAGCACGTTGTTCACAAGAAAGGTGGAGATCGTGGACTGTGTGGTGATCGTAGACTGTCAAGGAGTAATTCCCTTTCATCTGTTTGTCAGTAGGATCCGAGGAGTGTGTCAAGTTCAGGTCTGCCATCCACCTGTGAACCGCAAACTGCGCACTGTTATGACATGTTGACACTCGAGAAATGCGCTGTATATAGCAGAGCGCATGTGATCATAGCATGCCCTGCTTGTCATGACTAGTGTGTGTTCACCCTTAGCTTCCACATGTCGAAAACGGCAAGCGTTACGTGGCTTTCTGCAGGGTGTGTGCTGGTTGCTGAAAACCTACAAAGCGCGTTTTTCATTTCTTGCCCGTGACGATTTCTACCTTTCCGTTTGTCACGTGATTTTGTACCTTGTGTCGTTGCAGCCTTACGCACACTTGCACCTTTTCTCCATTACTTTCTACGTGTATGGGACTATGGGTCATGCATTTGACGCTGTTGTTTTGGCTCTTCTTCCTTGCGCTGTTTCTATCACCTCTCTGCTGTATTTAAACCATTGTCCATGTTCATTAAATGAATTTTGATTTCGCCTGTATTTCACCTGATAATACGGCATGAAAGTATACTACTAGTGAAAACTTTCAAACCGTTCAAGGGCCTGAAGTGTGTCCTACTTCTAAGTATGTATGTAAACCAGTACAATTTAGCCGAGGTACTCTATGTGTGGAAAATATGCATGGTCTACGAAAAAGTACCTTGTATTACCTTTCCTGCCACAGAACCCTTCTGCCTTTTCTCTCTCCTTTGCACCATTCACAATTAACTTAATTCGCTGTCATCAGGCATATAATCAGTTTGTACTTGCAAACAACTCAAACAAGCAAAAACAAAACCAGTACATGCATTGCAAAATACTAGTACATCCGATGCAAACAGAAAAATATGTTGCACTTGTATTCAGAAAGCACAGAGGCAGTAAGTTTCTGCTGGGTTTTACGTTTCTGCTTGATTATGTAATAACATCTCGAGTCCCTATGCTATGGGTGTGGAGTGCAGCGGTATGGGAGTGTTTGTGTACTATATTCGCACTGTATACCAGTGCATGTAGTTAGGTGAGACTTGTTGATCTCAGTCGACCTGGGGTATCGGCATCACGCGAACAGCAAATGCACCACGAAAACTCTCCCCCTCTCTCCCTCCCTCAAGAATGTCATGCACACTGTCACATACAGGAAATGCCCGTATGTTGATCCCGCTTCTAAATCCCCAGAGAGATCTGGAAAAGTGAAAGGCAATAGATGGCGTTCATGTGATCTGCTGCAGGAGCAGGAGCAGCACTAGCAACAGCAGAAGCAACATGGTCTGTCTGTGAGAGAACACAGTGACACAACACTATGTACTAGTACTATGATTCTCATGGGTACAACTGTGGAAAACAACAGATACAGGCAAAGACACAAGGATAAACAACAGATACAGGCAAAGACACAAGGATAAACAACAGATACAGGCAAATACACGAGGATAAACGGCAGTCGAGATCAATTTGGTCCAGTGACATGCAACGAAAAGAAGAGGATTTGCGTTGTAACTACGAGTTTCATGAATGAGGCGATCGCAAGACGTCTTGAGTTTAATTTTGTGATCGTTAATGTTTCGCCGAACTTCCATAGCCAGCACCGAATGCTAGTTGATGACCATCTTGAGATGAATCATGAACACAACCCTGTGTGGGGATGATCAATTACTTAGATGGATTTCGCGAATGGGAGTGTCTCATAGCGCTTCAGGGTTCTACGCATGTGCCGTTGACAAACTGTTGCCATGGAACACAGGAACACAGACAATAACACACATGCAAAGCTGGTGTTCATAGCATGCACATTTGCAGGAGGTCATGAAGGGCACATGCTGTCAGACCACCCAAATTTCAGAACAGCTTGATGCATGCTGCAGCACAATCAGCAAGAGAAAGAGGCCGTGGATGGATTCAGGGGCGTAGGCAGGGGGGGGGGGGGGGGTTGCTTCGGGTGCCAAAGCACCCCCCCCCCCCTCAACAATTTCGATCTTGGTTCCCAGCTGGTTCGAGAGAGACCATAATACGCGGACCGCTCAGTGATCACATGCTTGTGCGACTCTGCACATCGCACACTGTAGCAATCTCTGCCGTTCAGTCAGGGAGTAGTAGGTATTGTACTCCCTGGTTCAGACCTACATGTATGTGTTTTTTAAACATCTCAATTCAATCCACATCATGCAGTTGACGGTTAGTCTCATGATTTTGTTGGCCATTTTGCTATGAAACTTCTAGTCAAGGGCAAATCCGCTTCGTATCTGCCATTGTGCCGTATCACGTCAGACCTCAGCAGGCTCAGCACATGCTTTGTAGAAGCAAAGAATCATACAAATACGCCATGGGTAGAAGTAGCAACACGGTCCATGGAAAATACATGTCATACATAGCAGGCTGTTCGCGCTATGTTTTGTATGATGTAGTTCTGGCTGTTGAGTGGTCGTGTTGCGGGTTGTGGAAAGGCAACTTTGAAGAAGTTTCGTTCATGTGTTGCATGTGTGGGTACAGCAGCAGAAGATTGAAAGTAACGTTGAAGTGCAGTTTGCAGTTTTTTTGTGGGAAATATAGTGTAGATTGGATCAAGGATACCTTACTGCACTATCAAACACAACGAAGAAAAAAATGGCGGAGAGTGATAATTCTGCAGAAAGCAGCATCCAGGACTTAGCCCATCATTGGTTTGAAGCAGGGAGTAGTAAAATACCATATTAATGTTACTATTCCCGGGCTGGAGGTTTGACATTCATTGATTGATCTTCAGCGTCAAATGTGGTACGCTTTCCAACGGCCAAAGAGAGTTGGAAAGCTTGTGTCTTTGTGGGTAACTTGAACATTTGGGGCTCATGTAAAATCGCACTGATTTTGGGATTTCCCTGCAACTTTTTGCTTCAGCAAAAAATGTTGTGCTTGACCACATTCCTGTCACTTCGCAGTGGCTTTTCGTTGGTGCAGTTTGTATCCCACCCTCCCACCCCTGACTTCTGGGTGTGTGTTTATCGATATAATCTTATCGGCTTTCTTATTGGCCATGTGGCTGTGGCAGTTACGACTGCTTTTCTTTTTTAGTTTAAAAACGTAGGGGTGGTGTGTGCGTCGCGGGCCTTTGTATGGTTACGTACAGCTTCAGATTGTATAGCTAGTGCCAGGGGAGTTCAATTGAATCTGCATGGGAAGAATACTATTGTATTGTGATTGAACTGAAGCTGGATGATGACCGTGTGGTGAGTGTGTGGGTTTTTACAAGATACCGTCCTGGGGCAGGGATGTAGGTCCTTTAGCTTGGACGGGTGTTGTTACATTCATTGTAACATCTTGTCGTTTTCTGTGTGCTTTGCTGTGCGACTAGCAGCAGTATCTTGTGCTTATTTTTCTTATCTCTATGCATCCAATTATTTAAAAAAAAAATCAGGAAGAGGATATAATATCAATAAATAAAGCCATTGCCGAGCCACCGTGCTCACAGCAGAGACTTCTGTGTGTGTTATTGTCGTGAAAGTGGACCACAAAGACGGGTTTAATCCCCCCCCCCCTCCCCATATCGCGGATCAAATAATATTCATGAAAGGACCAACACAAGTGCATGACTCTACTTCCTCCGTAAAAAAACTTCGTCACTCTTTTTCGGTCATTTTTGCTGCTGTTCTGTCGCTCTGTGTGTGGCTCTGTTGGCCTGAAAGGCTGAAACACCAACAGATTACATTTCGGAACCATAGGCAGGCATAGGAAGACGACAGTCATCGCAAAGCAAGGGTGTCGTGCTGTAAATCAAGCAAAATGACGGTGTTTTGCATTTTGTCCGCCAGGCACATTGCCAACAAAAGCACTGCGCTCACTGCTCGTCGTTGAGAGTTTTTGGTTCAGAATGAGAAAGAGCAGGACAATGGTACTGAGGAGCAAGAAGAGTGTGAAAGGGATAGCAGCTAGAGTTTGGGAATCCGCGTCATCCCCAAAAACACCAGCCAAAGTGCGAACAGGTTGGCAAGATGACTGGACTTCGCTCAACGCATTCCACAGGGCTCTGCTTGTATCGTGAACTGAAATAACAAAATGTTTGGATAGTGCTGACTCGAGTGCAACATTAGGGTGTCCCTGCGGCTGGCTAAATCGCTTTGTTGCCACAGCCGATTATATATCCAGGGTACTTAACATTCAGTACTGTTTCATTGTACTTAAAGAAAGTTACAACACACTATGACTGTGATGTTACTCTCTACAACTAATGTTATGACACTATCAAGACTGCACCAGGGAATTGCACAAGGCAACCCCAAACCATGACTGAACAGGGACAAAATTTGTAAATCAACCTATGCTACGCCAACAACACATGGATGTCGAGAAGACAACGAGCAGCAACCATCACTCGTGTAGAGTTAGTGGGTTAGTGGCATGCCTGCAGACCAACATTCCTGTTCCACCGTAGTCTTCACAGGTGCAGACTCTACACCGGTCAATCTGTGTCAGTACTTCGATAGCATTTACTTTGGTAAATGCTCTGGTAAAGGCGACAGCTGCTGTTCCGCCGCGACGCATCATATTGATGTCCCACGCGGCACCCCCCAGTTCCAGTGCCAGCGTGGTGAAGTCTCTCCTTGTGCCTGCATAGAAGGTGGTCAGGCGACCTCTATTGCATGTGCTAAACTCACCGCCCGTGTTCGCCTGTTCAACGTAAGCTGTCCCGCTGAAATCGACTCCCAGGGCTCGTATGTGATCGCATGCAAACTGCTGATCAACGATGACGTTAAGCTCTGCGCCCTTTCCATGAATCTTTCTTATCATTCTCTTGATAACTTGTCTAGTGATGTTCTCACCGCCAGGCAAGATGTCACGATCTTCGTCACTGATGAAGATGACATAGTACATAACATTCTGTCCTCTGCGCAGCGGGATTTCATCTAGAGCGTACTTGATAGCCAAGTATCCATCCTCCGTCTTTCCAAGGTCATCGGCAAACAAGCCCCGGGCAGCTGATGGGAAGGACCTTGCCGGGAACAGTAGCCGTCCTTGGCCGTCCTCGTATGCATGAGGATAGAGCTTGGGCAGGTTGGTATCGCGCTGTCCATAGCCAACCAGCGAATACATGTTTGGTAGCGTCGGAGAGTTTCCGATCTGCTGCTCAATTAGTGACCGTTCCAAGTTCTCAATCATCCCTGGCAACCAGGCGTGCTCTCCCTCCATACTGGCAGACTCGTCGACAACAATTATGACATCGTTGGCAATGCTGCGCTTCTGATCGCGGACCAGATATTCGATTTCCCCTTCCTCGAGGCGACCATCACAAAGGACTGTATAAATGTCAAAGGAAAATCCAGGTACTCATGTACACGCAAAAGCACATGCACACACCCATACACACACATACACACAAACACACGTGTTCATACAGACAGACACGCAAAAGCTTAATTCTCCACACTATGACACACCAGTGACGCGTCAGCTAGAATATCCATAAAGTACAACAATAGGTAGCCGAACCCCACAACAATTCTCTTCCTTTTGAGACTGATCAGTCTGAAGGAGACCAGTATGATCAGATCGATAAGATTTGTCAGTTGTGCTCCTGCTGTGTGGTTCGGCTACCTACTGTTGTATGATGCAAACAGTCACAGACAGACAGACTGACAGAAAACAACAACTAAACGTGCCTCTTGTTTTGTTTGTGTTCTTTCCTCTTTTGTAAAGGTTTGTTGTATTCTTGGCTTTTAGCCGTCACAAGATCGCCATTATGATATTGGGCATCATTGCCCATTTTGGTTTGCGATACAAATACAATATCAACAACAACAGCAGCAGCAGCAACAACTTACCGCATGAACGCAGGTTACAAGACTGGGTATCTTGCAGCACGGGACAGACATGGCCAAGTCCCTCTGGGCTGCGTAGCACAGCACGTGTACGAATCCTCTGACCCTCTCCGCAGGTGGTACTGCATGCTTGCCAGTCTTCCCAGGTGCTGACAATGCAGTCTGCAGGCAACACAAACAACACATAAGCGCAAACCCAACTTCGCAATCCAAAAGACCCGACCTACTCAGGCTCAAAGGCAGCACCAGCCACTATACATACACAAGGAGCAACACAGTCGAATAATGATTACAGGCAGAACAGAAACAGGCCTGCATTTCCCACGCTGTCCTAATTATTTTTACTTCTTTAATAAACTTGGATGGAGAGCTAAGGAGTATTTACAAAAAGTAAAAAGGACCAAGAAACTACAAGTTACACTATAATGTCCTCTAACACCACCAGTTACTAAACAATCAGCTCATGCGATAACATTGCACGACACTGACCGATGGTACTGACGTTCTACAACTAACTGGCTAACAGCTCTAGCACATCTTCGATGCGCACTCCAACAGCCTTCCAACTTGGAAGGTTCTAAGTTATAGAAATAACATAAGGAGGGAAGGCGGTTGGAGTGCGCGTCCAAGATGCGCTAGAGCTGTTAGCCAGTTAGTTGTAGAAAGTCAGTACCGTCGGTCAGTGTCGTGCAATGTTATAGCATGAGCTGATTGTTTAGTAACTGGTGGTGGTAGTGGACATTAAAGTGTAACTTGTAGTTTCTTGGTTCTTTTTACTCTTTATAAACTTCTTTAATAGTATCTCTTTAATATGTGTAGAAAGGAAAAGGACATAATTATGAATACGAGTTTTAAAAGAGTAACTCTCCATCACTGTAACTGGATACTATATACAGTCAGAAAGTGCAATAACTAGGTACAAAACTGACAAGAGTACTGAGACATTATTTGTCAAATATCGTACTGGTCTCGTCATCGTCCAATAACAATCGACATTCTTTGTTCCGTTGGGACTGTAGCTTTTGCTCGTTTTCGTTGTGCTTGCCTTCCCCTCTTTGGTCTTTTCATAACCTTGAACCTTCCGAGTTGGAAGTCTGTCGGTTAGCGCTACGGAGATGTGTTGAAGCTAGGTGTCAGGATGTCGAATGTCTCAGTACTCTTGTCAGTTTTGTGCCTAGTTATTGCACTTTCTGACTGTATATAGTATCCAGTTACAGTGATGGAGAGTTACTCTTAACTCGTATCCATATGTCCTTTTCCTTTCTACATTTATTTATGGCTCAACATCCGAGTTTCTTTAATATTGTTTTAGAACTTCAACGACACATTCAGTTGAACATTAAATTCAGTCACCAACGTCAATTATCCTACACAGTAGAGCATACCTCCAAGGGACATGAAACACCGAGCACATGTACAGTCTGTATCCGCTGAAAGAGCGTTTTTTTTCTCAGCATATCCAATGCATCATTACAAGCGATATCACATGCTCAAGTACAAATTCCTTTATTCCCAATCGAACTTGCCACTTCCGCTGCGCCTACTAGATGGGGATATATATACAAAATATCACTAAAAGCGCCATTTTGTTCTTATAAAAACACGGAGGAACGATATTGGCCCATATATTGTAGTCTTTTGGATGCTGCGTCGACTGGTTTTGGTCCCAGAAGGCTGTGATGCAGCGTTCAGCTATTACATCTGAAACGGAAAAATAATTACGGGATCGAAAACAGAAAACTGGGTGTACGTTGTCGTGTAAACGCAGTCTCAAAGAGAAGAGCTCGTAAGAAAGGACCACAGAGCAGCCAGCGTACCTGGGTCGCATGTCGGCGGAGGCGGTGTCCATCTGCCGGTGATCTGGCAGGTGATGTTGGGTGGGCCATTGCGTGTAAACAACGGGTCACACTGGTAGCTGACGGTTTCGCCATAGTTGAACATTGACACAGACTTCTCTCCATTGCTGATTGCACCCGGATCGCCACAGTTGAGAACTAAAACATAAACAAGAAAGCCAGAGAATTAATGTTGGGACATGACTAACCAACATACGAAGCACAGAAGCCATATAGTTTTGACTACAGTCCATTTCAAAACTATAGACACGTGAACTCATACGTACGAGCCGTACGTACTGTAGCGCACGACAGCCGTGAGTTTTGCATGAGTGTTTTCTGGTTTTCAGATGTGTTTTTCAGGTTTTTCTTCGTCGCCGCGGGAAATACAAAAGATGCAAAACACGCAAAAGTCGCAAATGAAAAGGTGTGAGGAAAGTCTCAAAAGAAATGAAAGTCTCAAATGAATCTTCTTCTTGTTTGCATTTCCTGAGTGCCTGACTGTAATGGCTTCCAAGGCCCGTAAGAATCTCAGTGATTCCGAGAAAGATATGATTAGTCGTGTTCATTGTTTCTTCGAACAAGAGCTGGATTTTGATTGACGCTTGAATATCCGAAATTCTCATCGTCGAACTCACCTTGCAACTGGCGTGAGTGAAACCACTGTCACTCGTTGTGTCAGGCGAAGGGAACAGGGAGGCTCAAATCAAATCAAAAAGAGAAAATATAATTATCATCTCTACTGTATTTCACCCAACAAGATCCAAAACATGCAGAAAAGAAGAGAAAAAAGGCAGGAGGCGTGATGGGATTCGAATGCCCCACACTTGTACTGGAAATCACGGATCGAAACTACGAGGCTACCAGGACCCGTACAAAAATGCACCCGCGATGGTCTGGGCGCAGCACTGTCTCAGCAGGAGCAAAAATCCGAAACAAACTGGTCAAACCCTTAAAACAAACTGGTCAATCCCTTCAAAACAGAAACTACATGTAAAACCGGAAAACCTGGCCTAAAAATAAACTTCAATTGTAGCGAAAACAAAGTATATAGCCAGAATTGTGAAGCGATGCAGAGACGGAATGTGGAGAAAAGACTAAAAATATTTAAATAAATCCCATTGAATTTTGCAAAACACTACGCTTCTATAGTTTTGAAATGGACTGTAGGCCTTTTGTACCATTAGTTTTCAAGTAGAATACAATGGTGATTACCAATGTAGCAAGCAAGTCCTTATAACCGGCACTTTGGCGGTCAGAGCATTGACAAGATAGCGCTTTAAAAGATAGTGGTAGTGGCGCCAACTATATATTTGGCGGTCAGAGCATTGACCAAATAGCACTTTGAAAGGTACCGCTAGTGGCGACAACTACATAGTGAAACAATGAATATTTTTAGTATTGAACAAAAGTAGGGACCACAGTACTACAATGTCAAAACAGTGCCAACCTTCGCACATACTTCTTTTACACACAGTTCAGGCTTCAGATCGGCAATGTACGCTGCCTCCAGCACAGCAAGGTGAGATTTGTTGCACGCACGGGCTTGATTTGTGAAGTGAGAATGGGTGCCATGTTTGCAGACTGCACTCAGGCAGGCCGGTGAAGATGTAAGGTGATGGAGTATTGCCGAACCCTTCTCATTACCGTCAGTGTCCGGTGGTCCATTCGTATGGTTGCTATTACGCAGGGCAGTTGTACGGCTGGCGACTTCGCTGCCAGGCGAGGGGTCATACACTGTTCCACATGTCAATCCTGTATCAGCCGCTTGTTGAAGAGTGTTATTGCAGAGACACAGCCGTTCACTTCGTCTCATGACAGTTGCTGGTGGTTTGGTCAGTGTTGATTTTCTACCGGACTATACACGCGATGGGACAGCTACGGCCCAACCGGCCAGAGTATCACCCTGATAAAGTCACTGACAGTTCGTGGCCAGCGTATATGTTCCCCACAGCATCTTGATAAAGAGATCTCAAAATTGGAGTCCATCTTCTCCCGCAATGGATATCCCCTGCATCTAGTTCATCGTGTGATGTCACAGGCACTAACATAGAGTGTGAGAGCTGAGGACAAGTCGAACCGAGCTGTCTTGCGACTCACATTGGTTGGTGACCAGTCAGCCATGTTCAAGCAGAAAATTCAAAAAAAGTGCCAGCGCTGTGTTCCGCTCTGCTACCCAATTTGTTGTTTCATTACACGGAAGAGATATTTTCCACCACCAACAAGGATGTCCTGCCAATGATGCATTTTTAAAAGTAATGTAATTTATTTATTCACCTGTGAGTGTGACTGCAGGTACCTTGGCAGGACAACACAACGATTGGGTGATCGCATTGAGCAGCACATCCCCAACAACTGGTGTGGACAGTTACAGGAACAACGACACCGGTTAGGACAGGGAGAGGCCGACCAGTCAAGGACATCACCGTCACCGTGAACAAAGGGAGAACAAAAAGAGTGGGGGGCAGCACTTTTCACATGGGGGCTCGCGAACAAAGTTTTTTTTGTACTATTATTCACAAATCAACTCGTAAAATAAATAATTACCCTATGTCCGCACCTTTAAAGCCATCGCGGTATATTCGATTATAAAGCCAGTCTCAGATATAAAGCCATGGGCTTCATAAATGAAATGACATTTGAAGTATGTTTTGTAAAAATGAAGGAATAAGTACTATGCTAACAAACTTACAGCCCAGGAGGAACGGTGAACAAGTGGATTTAGATTGAAAATTTTCTGTGGACTTTGACTTTTATGGAATGGCGTAGTGGGCGAGTTATTTTGCATCTAAAATATCTAGGAAAGCAGCGGTATTTCGAATATAAGGCCATGGCTTTAAAGGCGCTAATATACAGTATGTGGACAAAACAAACCGCCGTGAGCTACTGAGTAGGGGCTGCACTGGGCAGCAGTGATGGTGAGGTGCCAGGGGCTCCACCAACCAAAGGCCTCGGTTTCAATGCCACAAGCACGCACCAGCAAAAAGGAAACAGAAACGTAAAGCGAAGCTAGATCTAGCTATGGGGAAGTAGAATGGGTGCAATAAAGGTAAAAGTGCCGGTACGTGTTTACTCATCATCCTCTCCACTTCACCACCACAATACTGACAGTATTGTGGTGGTGAAGTGGAGAGGATGATTCTCTTCCTCTAGGCTTCGTTCGGCTGACTTCGCTTCATCCTCGTTCAAAAGTGATGCTGAAAAGATCGATTCGCAAAATATGTTGATTTTCAATGTACGTGATGACATGCGATTGCTGGCTATGAGCAACAATAATGTGTCAACCAAAGTTCCCCTACCTGTAGCAATGGCTGGCTGTGCTGATACGCTGTGTGGCAGTGACGTACTCAGGCATGTCACCACCAGCAATGCCAGCAGCAATATGCTGGAAAGCCTCCAAACCTCTACACAGAGCAAGGGACAGAAGCAATGCATGTTGATGTGATGCAGTTTGGTAGAGAGTTGTTTCGAAGGCAGACTTGCTCCAGCTACTTCACTAGTTTGGATAACCCCCGCTGAAGTGAATATTTTACTTTACTAAAGCAGGTTCTAGTCAGGTCAAAATAGTAGAGGGGAGGGGGGGGGGGGGGCAGGGAAAACAGTTACCCCATAACCCATTTTCCACTTTCCAAAACTGTCTTGCCATGCACAATGCAACGTATGGGGGCGAACCCCCGACTTCAGCCCAGACAAATGTGCCTTTATGATCCCTCTAGCTGTGACTATTGACTGCATTTTCGTTGAATGGCAAAAAAACACAAAATCGATAAATGAGGACTTGGATGGAGAGCCAAGGATAAGTATAAAGCCATCATTTTTTATAGCTATGTTTCGCGTCGTCCGCACGCATACGTTTTGATTTTTTTTCGGAAAAAAATAAAAAATAAAACATGCACAGTGAGGGTACGATCGTGCGAGTCATCAGTGTGGACAGGTTGCATACGGCGAAGCTGGGATTCAGAAATGGCCTCTAGCCTAGGCCAGCGTTGGTAAATCGTTTGTTCGGCATATGGGAGCAATATTCTATGAGCTTACACCAGATCGCCTAAGCTGAGAGGATGCGTCGTTCCGGAGCTCTTCGCACCGCTGCTGATGTCTGAGTACAATATTCCAGGGAAGCATAGGCACTATGACCAACGGTTGCCTCCTCTGTCCAAAGTGAATATTTACTCATTCTGATAACCCAGATGTTGTGGTTTGATGTACGATTTTTCTTTCGAATGTACACCATGCACGAGCTATTGTGCTATGTACAGTGCATACACCTCTGATGAGCCTTTTTTATTATTTGCAACTTTTTATTTTTTTCCACCTCTCGCATATGATTCTGGAAGTTGAACTGACGCGAAACATAGATAAAAATGATGGCCTAATAGAAAAGAAAAAGGACCAAGGAACTACAAGTTACGCTATAATTTCCCCTAACACCATCAGCAGCTACTAAACAATCAGCTCATGCGATAACATTGCACGATACTGACCGACGGTACTGACGTTCTACAACTAACTGGCTACCAGCTCTAGCACAATTTGGATGCGCACTCCAACAGCCTTCGAACTTGGCCCTGAAGGTTCTAAGTTATTATGATAACATAGGAGGGGAAGGTTAGCGCAGAAAATACAAGCACGAGCCGAAGGTCTCAGCTGTGAAGGACGTTGGCGGATGTACATGCATGTCGATTACGATACTGGCAAGACCGTAGGACAATACGTTCAAACCACGATTCACGATTCAGTACCGTCGGTCAGTGTCTTGCAATTTTATCGCATGAGCTGATTGTTTAGTAGCTGGTGGTGGTGTTATTGGACATTATAGCATAACTTGTAGGTCCTTGGTCCTTTTTTACAGGGGGGGGGGGGCCTCAATCAGAGTAGGAGGGTGCTAACCCCCCCCCCCCCAACCTCCTTTGGCTAGAACAATGTTTGAAGTATATTCAATCTCCAGAAGAGGACATCAGTCTGTAAAGTTTAAAGGGGAGCTTTACCCTGAAGTCAATTTTTCACCAGTCGTAGTCTTCGGGGTGCTGAGTCGATTGGTCTTGGTCAGAGGAAGCTGAGACGCTCCCTTCCTCCTTTATTCCGAATCGAACTTGCCACTGCTACCGAAGCTGGGTGACTGCGCTCTAATAGATGGGGATCTGCATGCAAAATGTCACTAAAAGCGCCATATTGTTATTATAAAAGCACGGATGACCGCGATTGGCCCTTATGTTGTTGTCTTTTGGCCGCCGAGTCGATTGGTTTTGGTCCGAAAAGGCTGCGATTCAGCGTTCAGCCCTTATTCCCAATCGAACACGGTTGAGTAAGAGATCACAAGCTAATGCATACAACAGTCACCTGGTCACCGTGCCCGCAGGCTACAACTGACAGCCTGTTTGGGCCCATTCCTGTCATTCGAGTTGAATCCCTGAACCTTTGAGTTGAACTTTGGTGTGAAAGTTGTAGCCTGCAGGCACAGTGACCAGGTGACTGGTGCACACACGAGCACGCAACCGCTTACTTAACCGTGTTTGATTGGAAATAAGGGACGAATGCTGCATTGCAGCCTTTCCGGACCATAACCAGTCAACCCAGCGTCCAAAAGATTACAATATATGGGCCAATCGCGGTCCTCCGTGCTTTTATAAGAACGAAATGGCGCTTTTAGTGACATTTTGCATGCAGATCCCCATCTATTATGGTGCAGTCACCCAGCTTGGGTAGAAGTGGCGAGTTCGATTGGGAATAAAGGAGGAAGGGAGCGTCTCAGCTTTCTCGGACCAAGACCACTCGACTCAGCACCCAGAAGGCGATTGGTGAAAATTTGATTTTAGGCTTCATAATAAAATTAAATGTGTCTTTCCCTCGAACCAGTGAATAACATTAATAATAATATGAACAGGTCGCATATTGCCTGCATAAACAAATCATACGGGGTCATGTTAGGCCTAAGGTAGCTCGGGCCTATATCGCGAAAAATATCAGAGGTCAAAAACCACTTTCAGGCCGATTTTGTTAAAATTTTCAGGGTTGAAGCATCATGAGGGCAAGCTGTTAATTAATCCCAAAATGTGGCTAGTGTGTAGTTAATCCATCCCTATATTGGGGGGGGCTGTGAAAGACACACCCATACTTTCGCATTCATGTCGCAAAATAAGAGAAAAACCCTACTTAAACAAACAGGAGTTTCCTTTTTCATTTGTTTCTATGAGGCAGGTTTGTACTAAACTATGATATAAGTGTATTTCAATTCTTTTTCTAGAATTCAGGACCACTATAATCACACACTGTTGAGGCAAGTACACTGGAATCAATTACAAGAGACGATTTTTTCTTCGCATATGTCTGCAAACAGTGGATAAATGAGTCCAATGACCTAACTTCATTTTGACATAACTTTATGATACTGTTGAATTCGAAACAGGACGACTGACGACACATGACGTAGTGCGATGCAAATAGCAAGAAAAACTCAATCATTTTCGGGCGAATTCTGCAAAATTTAAATTTCAAAGTACTGTGGAACCATATCCAATCAGGGTTCGGAATCCCTGTTTTGTCTCTCCACACAGAAGCCTGTACTTTCAAACAGTGTATTTTTGCTCATAAATCTACCCTGCATGGCTGTTAGCTGCACTTGGATTGCAGCAACTTAGTTTTCTGCACGTGAACCATCCAAAATCAATGCATGCTCATGCATAACCAGTCAGCTGGCCTGCTCGCCCACGCATTTTACAGGTAACAATTCCATCAAATTTGAGATATAGTCTACGGTCCGAGGTGGTATTTTCTAGAAACTCGTAACCACTAGGAGCTCACAAATTTTTTAGAGCTGTTTCTGACTAAGTTGTGGCTCTAGAATGACTGGGTTCGAGTACATGTACAATTTACGTATGCAGTGGAAGATCGCCATATTATCTAACAAACGGACAGCTGTACAGACTTGCTGATACATTTTGTCGTCTTCAGCAGCCACAACTTAGTCAGAAACAGCTCTAAAAAATTTGTGAGCTCCTACTTGCCACGAAACTTCTAAAATATGACTGTTTTTTTGAAATGGGACCGCGCACTAATATCGCTTCGTTCTAAGTCTCAAAACAGTTCTAAAGTCACCAAACCACGCTGGTAATCGATGGCTGCTCAATGTTAACATCTTCAGGAAGACTTCAGCCGTTTCCCGAGAGTTTGGGCATTGTTGCCGTTATTTTCCACGGTGTTCTTCTTCCTCCTGTCTGGAGCTGCAATTGCATCCTGGAATTATTTGAAAGGTAACATCGTGCGGGCTGTGGGGGTTCCAACAGGCATAAACTGACATCGCTATAGGATAACTGGTAACTTTCACCCTTCAAGGAGGTAGAGCAATGAATTTTTTTGTGGCGGTCGTCTAATTTTTGTGGTGGTCATGGCTGTATTTGTGGACTTCGAAGGCATTCATTCTGCCGTCTTATTTGGTAGATCTGCTGTTTTCAGTCACTTGAGACACTTTGTCTAGCCTATTTGTCTTTCGTTCGTGTCACCTATTAGTTTTGTGGGGTGCCTAGGCCTGTATTTGTGAAGTTCTCGAGTAAGCCCCTAATTCTTGACTGGAGTCACGACTTGAATTGTATTTGCTCGGCTAACCCTCGTTCACGCAGTTGTCCTTATCGTAATAGTCATTATCTGCTTGCTGGGCGGACTAGCGGCTAGAATAGGGATGACCGAATGGTCCAAGTGTGTACACGGTTATTGTTTCCATCATCGTGAAATGAGCGTTGTGTAATTGCAGTCGTCTGCCTTTGGCACTGAGGAGAGTTGATTTTTACTTCTACTCAGCAATGAAGCGATCATCAGCTCTCTTTTTTCTTATTGAGAGGATATACCGGCATCGCAATCAAGTAAAGATTAGGTAGACTTCTCCAACCTCCAACAAGAGAACTGCGCTGTGAGGTACCTTCTGCGTTGGACCTACAGTTGAGCCACTACTCTTCTTACAAATTCCAGTGAAAGGATTTGTTGGAGCATCATCAAACAGTGCGTTCGCCTTCATCATACATTGGCTCCGTTGCCTACAGTAATTCACATTTTGATGGGGCGCGCTGGGACGATACGGAAGGAGCGGCGGGGACCATTGGAGTGCTCATGATGCTGGTTAGCGGAGGCAGATGTGAATGTCAGGAACGGGAACGCAACCGCACTACTGTACAGATCAGGAAGCGATGGAAGAGTTGAATCTCTTCAGCCTTCCATGCCGTGTACAGGGACACAAACGTAAAAATGGCTACATTTCGAATGTGAACTGGCGATGGCATTGTGTGGCGACGAACACAACTGCAACTGTTCAAATTTCAGCATTTCGAACATTATGCTCCCATGATAACTCACCGAATGGCTCACATGACGGAGTTGGACATTGCCAGGCTAGGATTATCATTTGCTGTATTTATGGATAGTCCTTGAGTTTTCAGATGAAGTGCTTCATCTTTTACCTGTCGTTCCTTTAGTATGGCACAATGTCCATGGCTGCTTCCTTGTCTACATAACAGACTGCTATAATCAGCATGATTCTGCTTTATTTGAGAAGAAATAAAACTTTCCTTTCGGAAAGGAAGCCCAGAAACGTCAACCCCCATGGACTGTGCTTTATGACTCTCGTACATCGACGTTAACCGTCGCAATACCTGCTGCATGTATGTTGTGCTGTGCGAACCGTACAAGATTTTACAGCTCACCCACGCCTTCCCAACAGGCTCCTATATCCCGTACAGTTAGCGTTACATTGAATATGAACTAGGCTAGCACAGTTATCCTTCGTTCTTTTGATGGCGGCGGGTAGCATGGAACTTGACGTGTTCTTGGGATCCTCGTGCAACCTTGCTGTTCCCAGATGCCATATTATTGGGTGCATCGAGGTTGCTTCTATGCTCACTGTTGTTTAGTAAGACAATTTTTTTATAAATATTTCACCGAAGAATAAGGCAAGGGTATTTTGGGTTGGTTTGGACGCCTGGCTTCTCTTCGCATAATATACAGTGAGTCATGATTGTACTTCCACTAACCCTACAAGTGCACAATGTCATGACTCCTGAGCTGCTGAAGACAGCGACGGTACTGATCATGTACATGTACATGTACCTGTAGGCTGTACATGCCGTGCACCGTTCATTCATGCTGACAAAAAAAGTACACTACAGTACAGACGGTGTAGGGTGCCCGCAGTGTAGCCTGGGTGCACAGGGTGCACTTGCCCCGTCTCACTCGCGGCTCGGATCTTTGTGCAAGTCATCCATTGTGTACAATGCACCTGATCAGTGTTGGTGGTCTGCATGGCAAAGGGTTCGGAGGTCATGCAGATAGTGTTTTCAATGAAATGCTGGGTAGAAATCATGGTAATACATTATGGTATGCTCGAACTCGTCTTCTTCAAAGTTCTTTCTCACACTCCGTGACTGACACAGTACATGTAGCAGAAGATGCGAGTGAATCAGCCTTCATCAGGTATCCCGGGGCTAGCCCTTTCCCAAAGGTGCTCGCCCTTTTTTTCGCACTTTTTGGCCCTTTTTGGAAAAGCCCGTTTCTTTCGCCCTTTATTGCGTTTTTGGTGACTATCGCCCTTTTTGAGCTTTTTTAGCTGAAAAAGTGCTAAAATCTGTTTGCTCATGCATGCGATCATAGTTTCCGAGTGCTCGATGGGCCTCGGCACGCCGTTTTTTTGGGGCAACAAGCTGGTGAAGCTTGTACCTGGTGTATACACTGCTGTAAAAATGGGTTTTTTGAATTTTACTTCCTGTTTTGCCTTTCGTGGACAAGGCGTTGACAGATTATGCTAGCATAATTTTTCGCATAATTCCTGCCAAAATCGAATAATCGCATAATTCGAGGCAAATTGCATACGAATAGCATAAAATTGGAATAATCCGCCTGTTCGCATCAAATTCCATACAGTTGTACATGTTCTACAAGTACAAGTACAAGTAGATGCACCAGGAAGTCATAGGTTTACGACTCCCTTGATAACATGTCCAGTCCACTACAATCAGTGACGGTCGTAGCCTACATGTACATGTACATTGTAGGTCGGACGGTGCGTTGACCCCGTTGAACTTTTGCTACCACAGTACAACGCCCTCTCCAAAAAAATGTCCCCGTTATTTTGCACAGAACCATTATAGATGTACATTAGCACAATTTAGCAGCATATGTGAGCATAATACGGCATAATATGATAACTTTTAGCATAAAGATAGCATAATTCTGCAATATTTTCAGCAATGCGAAAAGCATAATTTCACGAAAATATTAGCATAATCTGTCAAGGCCTATCGTGGACCCATAAATGGAAGGGTGCGTATTCATTTCTCAGCTTGGGTCATATCTAAACATGTACATGTATCATGGCTATGCTTCACTGAAAAAAGAGCACTATTTGCCTGTTTTCACTGCGGAAAAAAGACTCGGCACTTTTTCAGCATATTTTGAGGGACGCGAAAAGCACTAAGTGCGAATTAAAAGAGCACCTTTGGGAAAGGGCTACCCGGGGCTGGTAATCCGCAAAACTCCGTGTACATGTACATGTACATTACATCTGTACATTATGCGTGTTACGAAGTCATGACCAGTCTGGATTTTAGCAGCCATGATATGACTGCAGGCTACGGATATTGCTCTAAATTGATATAGTTGATGTTCGGTCATGATGGAAGGAGAAGTGGAGCTACGGGAGAGATGAGCTGATTATTCGCAGGGTGAGGCCCAGGGTGGCATCGGATGGACGAGTATGATGATTACGAAGACAGTTGAACATGATAATTTTCAAAGGTAACTCAAACTAATTTGGCAATGAAATAATATTTTTACTGAAGTACAAAAGAAATCAAGTAATGAATAGAAGAAGTATTGTTTTCTCTTTTCCATGTTGACCTGCACATGTGCATGCATGACACCCTGTATGGGGATACTCATGTACATGTATTTTGTTGTACGTATGGCCACTTGCAACTTGCAAGTACGAAAAAGGCACAATTTCCCGAACTTTGAGGCTCCATAAGTACAAGTACAACAAAGTGAATACCGGTATATATCCCCGGATGCCAAAGCATAATACGAGGATTTTACGAGCATAATGCGAGAATCCATCAAAGCATAATTCCTTGATTTATTTATTATTATTATTATTAACTTTTATTTTACTAGGGTGTTTCCCACAGACCTATGGTCTTCTTACGGGAGCCCCTAGGAAGGTTATGCATGATCGAATAAATGAGCGGTAATCGGTACAAGTACGAACAGTGGAAGGCAGCATATTCCACCGGTCAGCAGCGAGATAGCCAATCCGAGAAAAGCCAGCCGTACTCTGTGCTGGGGGTAATGCCAAAGAAAAAGACACCTGGGATCTCGTAGTGGCAGTGGTGTGAGAGCTACAGCAGCGGCTGGTAAAGATTTCGCGAGCATAATCCGCCGGAGCCTAGCCAGCAGGCGACAATTTTCACACCAAGGTTCAACTCGAGTGACAGAAACTCGCCCAAAGGGCCAAACATGCTGTACGTTGTAGCCTGCAGGTAGGGAGGGCCCAAATATGCTCAAAAATTTCGCATCTTATGCTTTTCGCATATTGGTGACTTGCTTCAAAATATGCTTCGAAATCGCACAAAAGCAGAAAATATGCTCGAAATATGCTCGAAATATGAACTGATATCAGTGATAATTATGCGAATTCTTTGCTCCTTGTACTTAGTTGTAGCAAAATATGCTACATTTGGTACAATATGCTAGATTTGCTACTTTATGCGACCTTGTGTCGCGGACACTCTCTTCTCGGGTCAAATGTTCGCCCCGTGTTTGAATGAGCATTTTTCCTTCCCGGCTAAGTTTGGAAGTGTTCCCTGACCGAGCGTGCCGTGGTAAGTTTCCTTGTCCATTTGCGCAATCTGCTCTATATGTATGCGAATTCTTTGCTCCTTGTAGCAAAATCTGCTTCATTTGGTACAATATGCTAGATTTGCTACTTTATGCGACCTTGTGTCAAAAGGACAAAATATGCGAAAATAAGCGCAAGCATATTCGGGCCCTCCCTACCTGCAAGGCTGCAGGCAGGTGACTGGTGTACGCCTGAGCACGTGACAGCTTGTTCAACCCTGTTCGATTGGGAATAAGGACCGAACGCTACATCGAAGCCTTTTCGAACCAAAACCAGTCGACTCAGCGTCCAAAAGACTACAACATATGGGCTAATCGCGGTCATCAGTGCATTTATAAGAACGACAAAGCGCTTTTAGTGACATTTTGCATACAAATCCCTATCTAGTGGGGCGCAGTCACCCAGTTTCGGTGGAAGTGCGCGAGTTCGATTGGGAATATAGAGGGAAGGGAGCGTTCCAGCTTCCTCGGGCCAAGACCATTCGACTCAGCACCCCGAAGACTACAACTGGTGAAAGTTTGATTTTAGGCTTAACTTCCCTTTTACTTTCTTCCTGGGAATTCCTTGCATGGCGGTGGCAAATGTTAGGCCTGGGCCGCCTCGCTTACTTCCACCATGTTTTTTTCCTGATACCCATCATTGTTGCAACATTTCCCTTTTTCCGTATCCTGCAGTAGTCGCCATCCATCTTCTATGATTCTCCCTAAAGCCTGGTACATACTTCACTCAATCCCCTCTATTTCGTCTCAGTGTTGTCTGGAATAAGCTGCCAGAAGAAATCCGCTGTCTGACATCCGCTAGGTGATTTACTGTTGCTGTGCGTAGACACTATCTGCACCACAAGTATTCTGTGCAAGGTATACCGCATTTTTGCAATTAGCTTCTGCTGTTCCTGTTTGTATTATTTTTATTTTTTCACCTTGTCATGTCCCTTCTTCCCTCTCTCATGACAGCCACATTCACTTCCTTTCCCCAGGAGACTCCCTTTGATAGGCATCCATTTGCCTCTGGAGAATCCTTGAAAATATATGTTGGACTCAGTAGAGCGTCCAGCCCCTATATGATGTCCAACCCCTATATAGAGTCCATTGGTCCAAAATCCACTGTACAGAGTCCAACTTGGAATCAACTGTGAGCTCAAAGTTTAGATGGACATCACTCCCTGTATAGAGTCCAGCCAATTGGCTTCACCCCTATATAGAGTCCATTGGTCCAAAATCAACTGTATGGAGTCCAAACTTTGAAATTAACTATAAGGAGTCTTTATGTGGACAACACTCCCTGTATAAAGTCCAGCCAATTAGGCATCCCCTATCCAGAGTTCGAAATTAGACAAAGGATCTGCTGAAGCAGTGAATATTAACCAGAAAACGGCCTCTCCCTTTAATCCTTTACATCATTCACTTCTCAAGATAAAAAATAAGTATTCAGGCGCCACTGCAGCCACTTGATTACATGAAAAACCCTACAAACACCATCCTCAAATCAAGTGGTCTTTTCGCAGACACTGCAAATTACAATATCTCAATCATGTAGTGTTGCCAAATTATTGTGCACGCACACACATGCACATACCCACACAACGCCAAGAAAATACCTAGAAAAAAACCAAGAATCGAAAGAGAATAACGGAGAGCCAAGGATTAATTATTTGTTTTCAAATTATTGTGCACGCGCACACACACAAACACACACACACGCAAACTTATACAACGCCAGGAAAACACCAAGAAAAGAGTAGAGACACAATACACACGCAACTCCAACAGCCATGCAAACGTCCACCCATTTACACGTAAAGTCAAGAGGGATAACAAATAATTATACGAAACGAATGCATACATGGGCGGATGCGCGCACGTTTACATACGTGTAGTAGCGTAAGAGAGTAACATAGTGCAGTAGTCAGCATAATACTAGGACATGCTGAGAGTGCAATAGCAAGCTTCACCATTGCTCATGGCCATTGCTCATGGCCATGCAAATGTTCAGCAGCACTCAGTTCCGCAATCTTCTGAAGATCAGCACACCTGCAACAAATAGATAGCACAAGGATACGCGTATTACCGTAATGATGCATGGAAGCACACAACTACCAAGTTCTCAACGAATGTAATGCTCAATGAAAATCCATCCACTCAAAGACCTGTGAACAGGTGACGGTGGGGACAATAATCTATTAGTAATACGAGGAATACTGTAAGACATGTATAATATTACGAGGAAGCAAATCTAACGTTTTAACGGACATTTCTTTGTTATAATAATATCCGTTGAGGCCGTACTGATTCATATTATGCTGTGTGTGGATATGGCAGAATATTGCAAGATCGTTAACATATCTTCTCGTTAACCTATGAATTTTGGACAATCGTTAAATTTGCGACTCGTTATAATAACATGTCTTACAGTAAGATCGTTTGTGCACACTCAAGATGCACAGACACACCACCATACATGTAGTGTACACAGTGTTTCACTTCACTGCAACTAAATTGAAATGAGATGATTTGAACAATCTGTACAGCGTTGCCGTCAGTCAGTCTTCCCCAAGATGGAAATGCAATGATTTGTTGTCACGAGGCAGTTTCACTGACACAATGTCATGTTTGTGACATCAAAACGGTTACTTCATGGAATACGAGTACATGTATTAGCTTGAGAAGCTTTTTCTTGTCATCGGCATACGAGAAATCCTCCTCCTCCTACTACTACTACTACTACTACTACTACTACTACTACTACTACTACTACTACTACTACTACTACTAGTACACTGGCACTGCGTTTGTGGATCCCATTGTATTTGACATCATACTAGAGCCTAGTAGAGGAAGAGTGTCGTGAAGTTCACATAATTATCACAGGGATAAAAATACATTTCTCATGAAATAAAATAATAATTGATGATAGCTAGACGATCGTATGCGTATACAATTGATGCAAAGTCCTTGCAGTCCTTGAGGACTATTACGAAGTGGTTGATTACTTTTAGGGCATTCATTCAAGCAACATCAAACAAACGCGATACGATCCTTGAAAATGGAAAAAAATTCAAGCATAACGACAGAACAGCAGACCAATCGAAACGAGTAAAAGCTTCCTTACCTCAGTCATCGTCCTGCCATGTAGTTGGACAGCCTTTTGACACGGTGGTACAGGCAGCTCTTGTCCAGTCAAACAGGGTATCCTTGTGGCGTCGAACGAAAGAGAGTGTCAGTGTATCTGACTCGTCAGATTAGAACTGTGCTGAACTTTTCTCGTTCTCCGCTTTCTGCTTTCATCCCTCGCTCTGATGAAACCGTTCAAACGCCTTACTGGCAGCAATGGCCAGCCAAACAGGGGATCCTTGTGGCGTCGAACGAAAGAGAGTGTCAGTGTACCTGACTCGTCAGATTTGAACTGTGCTGAACTTTTCTCGTTCTGCAATTTCTGCTTTCATCCCGCGCACTGATGAAACGTCTTCAGAGAACCACAAGACGCTTTCCAGATTTGATTTTGAACGTCTCCTTATCCTCCTTGGTTACCTCGAGACAGATTACTGTCAGCAACTGCACAGCAGAACTGGCAGCCATGGCTTAAGTGAAGAAAGGAATGCGCTGCCACGAGGCAAGCAAAACTGAAAAGGTGTTTGTTCTCTTCAGTTTCGGGCACGACACACAGGACGGCGTGACTGGATAAACTGGACTCCTGGACCGTGAATAGGGGACTTGTAGAAAAAGTGTACTCCTTATAGGGGATTGCGCGGCAGGATGAAGCTGATCAAAACTGAGTGGACTCCTGGACTCTGTATAGTGGATTTTGGACCAATGGACTCTATATAGGGTGCTGGACATCATATAGTGCATGGACTCTATACTGAGTCCTACATATAGTATTATCAATATCAATGGACTCTTGGTACGATTTAGGCCCATGCCATGGGCTTGTACGACAAAGCCTTGTGAGTCTTGCGCGAACTCTCCCTGGGCTTATGCGTGAGCAAGGCCTTAAACTAGTAGTACGCGTGACCGTCGCGGGTGGGCTTATCCGCGGGATTCTACGCCAATCTACGGTATTCTTTATTTTTAATACTCGAATGTGACGCTGAGTCCGTGGGGTTTGTAAATTAGCGTGCCTGGTTCCGTGCAGATTCGATCGAAAATAATAATTCACAAGTCATTGCGTTTCCTACAGCTACAACTACAAGTGTGCTGTTTGTTGTGAGACTGGCACTGCCACTGTGGCAGGCCGCAATGCCAGACAGTCCTAGATCCTGAGGCTGAGTGCTGAATGCTAGCCACTGGCACTGGCGCACTAGTGAATGCGAGCAGCGCCCGGGGCACTGTACTCGAAGGCTTAGGTGCACGAGTAGGTGCACGAGTAGCCGCGGCGCTGTGCTCGAGAACCACAACCTACACAATGGTTCACGTACATGACTTGTATCGGTACTAGTACACGACTAGCTGACATACTGACACAGTCAGTGTTGATCGGCCGCTGTGGCGAAAAGGGCATGTCACACGTACAGCAATGGCAGTACTGGTAAATTTCGGATCGTCACTGAGCTCAATGGATAAATCTACTGGACGCCGTGCTAGACTAATACCGGTACTTCTAGCGCGAGTAGCTATTTTGCACAAGAACCCATGGCCTATTAGCTACAATACGCTGGTGTGAGCGCGTTGTTCACAGGCAACGCGACAGTCAAGGAGCAAATCCCTTTGATCTGTTTGTCAGTAAGATCAAGATCGAGTGTGTCAAGTCCAAGTCTGCCATCCGTCTGTGAACCGCGACCTGCATATTGTCATGACATGTTGACAGTTTAGAAATAGCAGAATGAATGAGATCACAGCATGGCCTGATTGTCATCAAGATAACGATGTTTGCTGGTTGGGTGTTCACCATGCGCACCACAGTCCGTAGTCAAAGTTTAAATTTATAATTAAGCGCTCGTTCCCACCCTGCAGCATCAGCGATTGGAACTCCCTCCCTGCCGCTCTCCTATCCCAGCCTCCCCACAGCAAGAGAATGCAATCATTCAAAACGAACGTTTACCGCCATCTTCGCAGCACAAACTGGCTCTGGGCAGTCGATTCCCTATGAATAGTATGATGCTAAGACAGTTTCTCTCCCACAATCGCTCGTGTTAAGCCCTGGGGTTTTGCATCTTTCTTACCTGTACAGCTCTATCTTCTTCTTTTTTTCATTGTTTTTGGTGCGTGTTTTTGGCCGTGACGCCGAGACCTCAGGTCGGCAGAGTCATCAATGCCCCACCATCACTGCTGCGTCTCGGTCCAGCGCCTGCTCATTAGTTGTCACGTTTGTCCTAGTCTCTGTACCATTGTCTTTCCTTATTCTTTTCGAGCTGGTTATGTGAACATAGTAAAAAACTGGTGCACAGGGTTATCCAAGCATCTCGACACATTTCTGCCAGTCTGGTTTCAGACAGAAGGATGGTACCGTACTCCAACTCGGACGACTTGTGCACGACATCACGCACGACCTTGACGACCATCAAAACGTCTATGCCTGCTATTTCGAAAGCCTTCGACCGGGTGTAGCATCCCGGCTTACTAAAGAAACTGGAGCACTATGTTGTGAGAGGCCAGGCTGTCCAGTGGCTCACCAACTACCTTACTGATCACCGGCAACGCGTTCGTATTGGGACTGCCACCTCAGTCACCCTGACTTTCAATTCCGGCGGGAGTACCGCAAGGTTCAGTCCTCGGCCCCTTGCTATTTCTAGCCTACATAATTGACCTGCCATCAGCACGCGCAACTCTGAACTCGAGATTCAGCCTCTTTGTTTACGACACCGCTGTCATTGCCTCACACCCGTCATCATCCGTCGAGTCTGAAGCTCACCTCCAGGTCTCCGTGAGTCGAGCTGGAAACTGGCTATCTAAGTGGCACTTACCCGACTTAACTAAACACTTATCCAACTAAAATAGTCGTCATCGCGTTCGGCACCTACAGGCCCCTGAACGTCAAACTGTTTAGCTCAAACCTGCGCCAAGTCACAGAACACCGACACCTCGGCATCATCATACGGCACAACAAACCAAGGCCTCCAAAGTTACTCACCTCTTGGCTGGATTAAGGAGCAACCTAAACCCCAATGCACTGCTGCTTATTACACTGTATACAGCCGCCTCATCCTGGAATATGGAAGCCTTTCTCTCTCTCTGCACTTACGTTTCATCAGTCGGATGCCCTGGAGCATCTACACTGTACAGCGCCATGCAATAAAACTATGCCTCCGTCTCGCAATCTTCAAGCCATGCCACCACTCCTAGATCCTCCCTGTTACACCATGTCAGTCTGCCAACACTGAAATCACCTAGACAAGTGAAACCGCTCGTACTAGCTCATTCCATGCACCAAAGTTATGCCCCCCCTCATATACATACAACCACTTCGCTCTCCCCCATACGCGGTACCAATTCTTTGCTCAATGAATCTGTTCAATAGTCTACCCCGAGACATAAGATCCAATCAGAACCCTTCATTATTTTTAAGTTAACTCTCTGCTCTCATCGAGTCTAGCATATTTTCTCTTGCTCTGATCTGCAGTGCAGCCCCAACTAGGTCGAATTTGCTGATATAATAAAAGCTCCATCCCATTCTGTATACCCCCTAGCGATCAACTCTTGAACTATGGGGGTCCATTTTATGGAACACCTTGCCATCCGACGTGTGTGGTATTACCCAGAACCACCAGTTCAAACAAGCCTGCCTCCCGTTCTGTCTTGCTAGCAGTAGCACCCATTACTGAGCACTACATGTACCTTTGAACGTTTGCGGTACTCCACAGTACCAGTCGGGTGCCGTCTACCGCCTCCCCGATTCATTGACTGAGCGTTCTTTGCTTTGTACTACACTCTGCTATCATGTTAGGCTATTTTCTACAATAACTTATTGTTTCCATTCAAAGTTGTCCGGAACTTCGCGCAAGTTGCAGGCTTCTGCCACCCTTAAGATCATTATTAGGTGGACTAGGTACCGAACACTCACATTCACTCGGAGAGAATTTCATAGTGAAGTGCTCTCAGAACACAAAATAATAATTAGCCTTTTCAATCTCAACTGATGAGGGGTGAATTCCTCAAAACATTGTTCGATGGACTTCTGGTGTGCTCTGGATGGCATGTCGTGAGTCAGTCAGGCGAAAATTATTAGTCGGCAGGAAAGCGCGAGCTCCCACTTAGGGAGCAACTCACAATTCCTCCACCATCGCCGAAGTCGGTACCTTGTCTTTGTACAGGTTGTCCCATTTGCGGACTTGCGACTACAGTAGATGGCTTGGAGTTGGAGGCAACGACGTTGTGAATGGTCAGCGGTCCTCAGCGCCTGCTCTGCACCTCCATGAGTGACACTGACTCACGCTTCCGTGTGGAGTTCGCCGCCTATTTGTCGCCTTGGAAGTGAGTGTCACTGGAGTTTCGTATCCATCAATACTACGTCATGTACATACTATTTACGCCTGAATTTATATGCATTCACCTCTGCTTCTGCTGCTGCCAGATACACACAGTTACTGTCTTGCTAATGCCCATCGCTGAAGCGATAATAGCGAGAATGGTCGGTTAGTTAGACATAGCACCTTGTGGTTGATTTGCTCCATTCAACAGAAGACTGCCATTGATTTTAGCCAAGTTTTCACCACACAGCTGATTGCACTTTGAACTGTCGTGGTTTTTTTCTGGCTAGTGAGCCCCATGGTTCGTTTTCCTTTTTTGTGGGTGGTTGCGGGTTCAATTCCCGACGATTGACGGTCAAACATGTCTTTATTCTCCTCAGTCTCATTCTCCTAGCTTCTCTTTCATTCTTTGCCAATAGCCAGTGCATGCCGGAGTACGGGGTATGGTGTGTGTCTCAAAAACGAAGGGCAAGAATGAAAAATGATACACAAACACACCCATGCCCCCCCCCCCCACACACACACACAGACACACACACACAGACACACACACACACACACACACACACACACACACACACACACACAATACGATACAATACAATACATGTATGCCCATCCGGAGATGATGGCAGGTCCCGAAGGGACCAACAGTGTTCAAGTCACGAGCAGAATCGGGCGTGGCGAGTCAAGTCCTGGCGACGGCGATAGCGCTTTCCACAAGTGAAAACGAAGTCTAAGGTGACGGGCTCGGTCGGAGGAATGGTGCTGCATGCTGATCTCCACTCTCTGCGATCCTGGGCGAGGTCGTACCAGCCCACTATCTGGCGGTCCTTCATGTCGGACACAACATTGTCCCGCCACCGCTTCCGGGGCCCATGACTTGGCCGGGTCTTGTCCAGTTCACCGAAGAGGATACACTTTGGCATACGGGAGTCATCCATTCGAGCAACATGGCCTAACCAGCGGAGTCGACGCGTTTTCAGTGCCTCCTCGATCGGCTATACCTTGGCTCGTTCAAGGAGAGTGGTGTTGGAGATGTGCTCCTGCCATTGTGTTTCTCTGGGAATATCCAGCAGGAAGCGAACGCAGCGGTGATGAAAGGCTGCAAGCCGACGAACCGCTGCGTACACGCACACTTACAGACACACACACACACACACAAACATGTACACACACACTTGTACTTACTGTACTGTACTTGTTGCTCACTGCCAAAACTGGTCACGTGAGTCTCCCCGGGAGAGGGGAGAGAGACTCAAAAGGAATCTTGGAAAGATGACTCAATTGGTTATTGAACCGCCCAACGGCCGACACCCCCTGAAATCCCCAAAACTCTGGGTGGACTTGAAAATGACCCCACTTATTGGCTCACCACACCTCAGTAAGTGGGTGAGGACAAGGTGCAGAAAAAGGATTGACGGCATCAGGGTATCCGCCCCGGGATCCAACTGCAGTTACCCCTGCCGCCAGTGAAGGTAATACTTGCTACTAGTGTGAGTGGCTAAATCAGAGTGGATCTGATAAAAGCTTCACTAGCACCATTGATTACACAAGAGTTAATCTAGCCAGAAGCAGTCCATGGTTAACAGGTATGTATACTTCAAATAGAAAGTATATGAACCCTGGAACCAACAAAGGTGGCAGGTACAACATTACACCACACACCATTGACCATTGACCATTGGACGCCCATCGCCAGAGGCGATGATAGCGATGCTACAGCAGAAGCCATAGCAACTTGTGCTGGGATTGCACCATTCAACAGCTTGCAAGGCACACACACACACACACACACAGCAGCGGTACCAGCTCACTGTCCTCGACAAGCGATGTGTTCGCTGAGTAGCCAAATTGCCCTTCCCATCCCATACCACTCCTATATATACTCGCCTTTCCCTGACCCCTGTAATTGAACGTGTCAAATGCAAACTCCGTTTCCTTAGGCACCGTGTCCACACCAGCAGCATCAGCCCTCTTCTGAAAGATAGAGTAACCCTCCAACCTCCCAGTAACACCCGTGGCAATGACAATTGCAAATACATTGTGCCGCTAACTCGGCAAACATCTGGCGACAGCCGTCCATTGGTTTCCGCCGTGAAGCTTTGGAACACCCTGCCACAGGAACTCAGGTCCACTCGTCGTCCAACCCCGTTTAACAGATTGCTGAAAGTGTTTTCCACGGTTAAAGGGAAACTGAACGCCAACATTAAGTATGGCTTATCCGAAGGAGAATTGGGCACTGATTCCGATGAGCTATGTCTCGAGCCGATCAGAGAAGAGGAACCGTGTCAAATTTCATAAATAACACCTTCCATATTTGGAAATTGGGCTTGATGACGTGCGTACTGCTTAGCTGTCACCATGCTGTGCATGCTCAGCAGTGTAATTGAATGGCAGAAAACAATTACTTTGGTGTTTTGCAGCTCTATTTCGTTCCCTGACGGTAACCAAATCTAGATGTAGGAATCTGTTGAGCAGGAGAGTGACACATGTCTTCCCGAAGGCTGTCCAGGCTGCAGTGGTGATCACCCCCAGATCGATTGTAGCGAATTGGAAAACTCATGGTGAATTTGCTTCCACTCCAAGGCAATGTCGAGGTATGAAGGGTGCTTGTACTGTCTTCCAAAGTGAAGAGGAGATGAACATGGCTTTGCATAGCTGTTGTTCTATGCCAACTTACCTACTCTTGCTGGTACCGTAGTGGCATAATTGAGTGTTGCCTGGAATAAACTTCCTGAAGATATTCGTTCACTCTCTACAACAGCGAAATTTAGTATTGCTGTTCGTCGGTATCATTCGCAATCTATGTTTAAGGTATTCCTGACTTTTGTGTCTAGGCTAACCACATCTATGATAGTTTCAATAGTTTGTGTATATGTCAGTTATAGTAGTCCGCAATGCTGCTTTTCTAATTCTCATTATGATTAGCATGCAATGTACTACCCGAAGTACTGAATTTACTTCTTCTGTACTCTATATTCTAATGTATCTTCTACCTCTTCTCCCTTACGAACATACTTTCTCATTTTCCATACTTATATAGGAGACTCCCTTCGATAGGCATCTATTTGCCTCTGGAGGATCCGTGAAATAAAAATCAATCAATCAATCATAATTGCAAATTTCGTGGACGAACAACTCGAGTCACTAGTGGCTAGTGAGCAACACTAACAGGTGAGATTTTTCAATTTGACAAAAATTGTTTTTGTTTGAGAACTGACAGTGGCAGTCATTTGACTCAGTAGGTGTCTCTCTGCTGCTTCTTTCCCTTCATTGGTAGGGTTGTGCTTGAAAAGTTGAATAGTACAAGTGCTTGAAGTAAAATAAAATAATTAGAACATGTGGAACATAAATCTAATCAAGCATCAGTACATGTATTGCGAACTTAACTTCAAAGCACATGAAATCACAATGATCACTAAGTTTATGGAATCAGGAGGATCGCTAGGACACCCTAGAGCCCTGTGTTCAACGAACACATACACACATGCTATATTGCGCGCACACATGTACACATGTGCGTGCACTCCCACCCCATCCCACAGACACATGCATGCAGCGCGCACATCCAAACACATGTGCGTGCACCCCCCCCCCCCCACACACACACTCCTACCCATACACATGTGTGCGTGTACCCCCCCCCCCCCACACACGTATGCACAGACGGATACACAAACACACACGCACAAACACACACACACAAGATACGTGTAAGTGTACATGGTCTTTCTGGTGCAGATGCTGGGCCAGCACAATGGAAAATACCTTCATCAAGAAGCTTGATCAAGTGTTGTGATAATGGCACTGTTTGTTTGTTTTTACAAAGAAGCGTGGGAAGGATTACAATGCGTTATAATTCATATTAAATTTTGTTCTTTGCCGGCTTGTACTGTGCAGACCAGAATGCTTCGCTATCAACTCCTGGCTTTCCATTGACATGGTGTTCAGCTGCAGCGGCATCTGGTCCGGGGAGTTCAAGTTGCTGGATGGCTGCACTGACACAGGATGGGTTTGCGTTGGTAATGCGATACGGCAGTCATCCCACACCATGAGCTACATGTTTATGTAATTTATATTGTCGCTCGTCCAGCAACGTCAAAGCTCTGCATGTAAACACAGCAGAACACCATAATAATAAAAATACTACTCAGGGGATAATATTATAATTTTGGATTATCAATTTCGTGACATTTATGAGTTCCTGTCTAAACCATGCCGTGATATTGATTGCTATCTGCTCACAAAGTACCTTGTATTGTAACAATACTCTGCCTAATCACTACCCTTCGCCAATTATTAGATTCACACAATATTCACAACGTATGCAACACGATGCTGTCTATTGACACTACTCTTCTCCCGTTTTCATCTCCCTCTACCTTATGAATACTCATTACTGGTTTCGTTTCTACCCTTTCCATTGCTGCCAGCTCCCAGTCTTTTTCAATGCACAGCATCACCTTGAAATTTTTGTGATTTGATGTACACAAACTTTGAAGTTGAAATTCGAATTACATGATCAGATTTTTGTTCCACATTTTCTATTTATTTTTACTTCAAGCACAACCCTACCGATGAAGGGAAAGAAGCAGCAGAGAGACACCTACTGAGTCAAATGACTGCCACTGTCAGTTCTCAAACAAAAACAATTTTTGTCAAATTGAAAAATCTCACCTGTTAGTGTTGCTCACTAGCCACTAATGACTCGAGTTGTTCGTCCACGAAATTTGCAATTATGCCACTACGGTACCAGCAAGAGTAGGTAAGTTGGCATAGAACAACAGCTATGCAAAGCCATGTTCATTTCCTCTTCACTTTGGAAGGCAGTACAAGCACCCTTCATACCTCGACATTGCCTTGGAGTGGAAGCAAATTCGCCATGAGTTTTCCAATTCGCTACAATCGATCTCGGGGTGATGATCGTGTCTTCTTCATCACCACTGCAGCCTGGACAGCCTTCGGGAAGACATGTGTCACTCTCCTGCTCAACAGATTCCTACATCTAGATTTGGTTACCGTCAGGGAACGAAATAGAGCTGCAAAACACCAAAGTAATTGTTTTCTTCCATTCAATTACACTGCTGAGCATGCACAGCATGGTGACAGCTAAGCAGTACGCACGCCATCAAGCCCAATTTCCAAATATGGAAGGTGTTATTTATGAAATTTGACACGGTTCCTCTTCTCTGATCGGCTCGAGACATAGCTCATCGGAATCAGTGCCCAATTCTCCTTCGGATAAGCCATACTAATTTTTGGCGTTCAGTTTCCCTATTATGGCCGAATAGTACCTCCCTCTGGCATAGGTCCTCATCTTCCTATTTCTCCCTGATTGTTAATTCTGTTCGAACTTGACTTGTAATTACCGGTCCATTATACTTCCTATTGACTGTTTTCTCATTTTCTCAAGTACAACTTTATCGAGCCACACTTTTTATTCTATCGCCATCATAATATTGGGCATCAATGCCCGTTTGGTTTGCGATGTAAAATAAAACTTCAAACAAACAAACAAAACACACAAACACACACACACGCACCCACATGCACCCCCCCCCCCCCCCACACACACACACCCACACACACCCACAATCATATACAGTCAGACCTCGCTTAACCGCACACATCTGTTTTCCACAAAAATATCCGGATAGGCGAGGGAACCGGATAACTGAACACACATACTGTATGTGCATGTGGCATGTCAAAAGCAGTGACATTGTACATACATGTAGACGGGTCCTATGCAGTACAACTAGCCTGCACAGTATGTAAAACAAGCCAGAAAAATGACAAGTGCATGCAGCTGAGTGCTGTCCGCATGTACCCAGCAGGTCAAGGACCTCATCTGCTTGTACAACTCCCTGATTCTAGCTTCTGCAAGCCACATGCAACCGGATACGACGAAGCTTGTTGTACACATTTTAACCAGTGTGTACGCAAAATCATGCACCGGTATGCGGATCGCGAAGTCCGGTCATGTTGTATGCATAACATATGCTGCACATCGGTAACCAGCGATTATCTTCCGGATGGCGAGGGATCCGGATAAACGAGGACCGGATAAGCGAGGTTTGACTGTACACTCTTTTTCTGTGTGTGCCTCTATTTTTCTCTCTTCCAAAATAGTATGCACAATCCATCACAGTGTCTGATGCATGGGCGGTAATGCATGTAGCTTCTAGAATTGGTTTGGTTGAGAACCTCCTATGTGTGGCCTATTGCAACAGTGGATGCATCATGCTCTACTGAGCTTCCCTCAGCTCCACCAAGAGTAGCCATGTTCAAAGAGGCGTAAGATGAATTTTTCGCCGCTCCTGTTTCCAATGGACTTGATCGAGCTCCATTCAAGTTGAGGACCTCGTATGTGTGGCCAGTGGCAGAAGTGTATGTAGCACGCTCTGCTGAACTTCCTGTAGCTCCACTGGATGTAATCTCGTTCAAACAGGCGTAAGGACTATTTGCTGTGGCTGCTTGCAATGGACTTGATGGGGCTTCATTTGTGTCCACTGAGGTATTTGTTGCATTCCCGCTCTCAGATGTCTCAGCATAGAGTTGCTCAGGAACAGCAGTGATTCCGTATGCTTCATTTGCCACCAGCTCGTCTAACGGTATCAGGCTTGGGTGCTGTGCAGTAGATGGATTCATCACATTTTTTCTCACAGCTGCAGACCTATGTTGAGATTGATGTCTGATGACTATGATCATCATGATTATGATGACACAAATGGCCAGCCCCAACGCCGCAGAAAGCGCTATTACTGGAGTATCACTCACTTTGGCATCTTCTGGAGATGCCAGCGAGTCACCTGCAGATAGATGAAGTCCAATATTAAGAGGAGAAGGACAAATGAGTATGAGTTAAAAGTAAAACTGTTCGCCAATTTACCTAGATAACGTTAATGCTGTCCGAATGTACTTGAAGTACAACAACTAGGCACAAAACTGACATGGTACTATTCACACTACTAACACCTTCATGCACCTGGTTCCAATATATCTCCAAAGCGCTACCCGTTGAGCAACTTTTGATTGTTACTGGACAATGCAGAGACCAGCAAGATAACTTTCTTCGAGTTCGAGAAGAAATATTCAAAATAAAAAAGAAGGATTCACTGGATTCCTCGCCAGGAAGCTAGCCTCGTCCCGCGGACAAGGTTGCGGCTCCGTGTCCGCCATCAGCATCAGCTACAAACAGTGCTCCTCCCTACGGCCCCCAACTTTCCAACGCTCGTTCCCATTATGGTGTAATGGATGAATGGAACAGGCTTCCGCAAGACATGTTTCTGGAACCGATGCCCCAGTTGAAGTCTCTCCAATCCTTCAAGACGAAGATCCACCGCCACTTGCATCAAAATAATTGGCTCTGGGCCACGGACTCCCTGTGAGACTATGTCACCCGTCAATGAGCAACTACCATCGTCCATCATCTCTTTCTTGTTTTATTTTATTTTATTTCTCTTTCTCGTGGCTCTCTTTCTCGTGGCTCTCTCTCTCTCTCTCTCTCTCTCTCTCTCTCTCTCTCTCTC
The DNA here is from genome assembly GCF_964019385.1 of Sycon ciliatum. Lineage (NCBI taxonomy): Eukaryota > Metazoa > Porifera > Calcarea > Leucosolenida > Sycettidae > Sycon > Sycon ciliatum. The sequence goes on from NC_088644.1 coordinate 8,640,168, forward strand.
TCTCTCTTTCTCTTTCTCACTTGATCTCCATCGCTCCCTAGCTGCATTCCTTTTGATGCCTGGTCGTAGGCTATGACTGATTACGAGACCTCCGGTCGGATGAGCCTCGCCAACCACATCGGCACATCGCCCCTACTCCCCTTTGTCTTGTTGTCCAGTGTCTTTTCAGTTGTCCTCTTCCCCTGATTATTAGTAGGGCTGTGTTTGCTAGTAAAATAAAATTGCGGGAAAGAGGCAAAAAGGGAAGAACAAAAAGTCTAAGATCTTGTTACCTTGGTGGGCTGCTAGTCGTACCTCAGTAGCCTGTCAGTTCTGTGCCCTGTTATAACACATAATGACCGCTTATTACCTTGTTACACTCGTGGATAGTTGCTTCATAACTCGTTTCCATGTGTTTTCTTCTTCTATTTTACATTTAGTACTGGCTCATTATCCGAGTTCAATTTATTTATTTTGTTTTTATCTTATTGTAGTGTGTGTGGGCATGTCCTTCAAAAATTTTCGGGGTCCACGCTTTATCATTCATGTTGTATTGTTGGAAGTGTAACTGCGCTGTGTAGCCGTGCGAATCAGAATGCAATGTTCCTAGCAACAATAGTTTTGTGCCAATTTTTTTGACTAGGTGTTTTGGCCCGGCGTTCAATTCGGTTGGCAATGTTTACGCTAGTTTGTGCGATGCGTATACATGTAAGTAATACTTTACTTGGTCCGCCCAACATTGGCGCTTATCCTCACACTTGTCTCAGGAAGGAAATACATATTATTTGAAGCATGCCACGATCACAAAGCACTATGTATGTGATTATTTACATGTCAGTGAGCAACCCATCCGAAAATTCAAGCAAGTTGCATGTCCTCCTCACCACTATCGTCGCTGGAGGAAGAGCTCAAAACGTTCGATCCGGACAGCTGCTGCACGTTTCATAGATTGTCCCACTTCTCCTCATCTCAAATCACGCTCAAAGGCAGTCACCTTGCCGCTCAGAAGCTGAGTGAGACTGCCCGCGAGTTGGCTGTAAGTGTTATCCCCGTTCGTCGCAATAATACGACTTTGTTTGAGACAAAATGGCAACACCACGTCAATGTCCTTTTTTCAAATCGCTTCTTGCGCTTGTCGTACTTGCTGATCAGCACCCACGCGAGCCGCTGGTGCTTGTACATGCAGCGCAATGATAGCTTCCGCTTGATGTACTAGTAGCACCTGTGTGTACTGCAACTAAGCCCTAACGCCTTGCGCCAGGCTTTTCGGCTAGTTTCGTGAAGTCCTTTGCACGAGAGTTTCACTCAGGACTAAGTCACGGTTTATTTGATTAGCTCCTTTGCCCGGTCCCCTATGAGCTTCAAAGTGTGTCCGCCAGATTGGTCTCACTTTCTGGAGATGTCGACATGAGCTGCAGTTTCTTCTTCAGCGATTTGCTGGTGATAACTCAGAAATAATCACTCTTCACTAGGCGCTGTACTGTGCCAGCACTGAAATTCAAGCCCGCGAAGAGCTTCTCCAGCTTTTCTATACCTCCCCGCGGTACACAATCCTTGCCACCAGACAGCTGAAAGTAGACAGAAACTGTATTCTACATAGCTCTGAAATGCGAACATCCCGACTTATTTTACCGACTCGAGCAGACGTTGCAGCGTTTTCTTGCGCTGACGGAAGTGCTCGTCGGTGGCAGCTCCGTCAAAAAGACTCAAACGAACCGATCGCAAATACTGTGATGGTGTGTGCTGCCATGTCGTCGGATGGAATGGTCAATGGTTATGTTCAGATGGTGAATCGGTGGTCCCATGCCGTATGACGCAGGCAGAACACCAAAAAATCAAATGCGAAGATAAGCGCCAATTTAAACTTGGCGGACCAGTAGAAGTAAAGGAACATGATAACTGTGGTGCATGTTTAGTATAACACTTTTTGTGAGATCCGTGTGTATGTGCGTTTTCTTTTTTTCCTTCTTCCTCAGTCATTTTAAAATAGAAGAAATCACGTCAGCGGATGTTCATGCATGTTCATGTCCGTCATTTGATCTTTGCATCTTTAGAGCCACGCAAGTTGTGTGGTACAGGGGCGTCGGAAGGAGTTTTACATTGGTGCGGCCAAAGTGTGAGAAAGTGGCGGCCAAAGTGCGGGGGTCGTCCCCGGGAAATTTTTTGAAAATTGGGCCTAAAAAGCCATATTAACGCTACAGAATGATATGAGAAATAAGAATATGCATGCTGATGATACACCGCATTGTCGATGTAAAACATGGTACCTGTACAAGAGTCGACAAGCCACCAACAAGGTTGAAATGTATATAAAAAATGCGAAAGTTATTGGTGCGGCTTTGGCCGCACCTGCCGGACCTGTTCCGACGCCCCTGTGGTATGTTGCTATGTGTCCTTGATTCGTGGTTTGACCGTATTGTCGAATGGTCTTGCCGGTATCGCCATCGACATGCATGACCATTCGCTAATGTCCTTCACAGCTGAGATTTTCAGCTTGTGCTTGTCTTGGTTGCGCTCACCTTCCCCTCCTATGTTTTCATATAACTTAGAACCTTCCAAGTTGGAAGGCTGTTGGAGTGCGCACCCAAGACGTGCTAGAGCTGATAGCCAGTTAGCTGTAGAATGTCAGTACTGTCGGTCAGTTTGGTGCAATTTTATCGCATGAGCTGATTGTCAAGTAATTGGTGGTGTTAGTGGACATAACAGCGCAACTTGAAGTTCCTTCTTTACTATTTATAGGTTATTGCATGGCAGGGAGGGCCTTATGGCTTGTTAGAGCCTGACAGGTTAGCCTGAAGGCGGTAGGCCTGAGGGCTGTAGGCCTGAGGGCTGTAGGCCTGAGGGCTGACTTGAAGGGTACAAACAAGCCATAAGGCCCTCCCTGCCATGCACTAACTATTTTAGAATGAGGTTACATGCATTATCTCACTTGCATTATGCTTGTGCACCATACTATTGGGTGGTTTTGTGATTCGGTGTGAGACAATTGGTGTGGTATTGTGGTTTGACGGTTTTGTCTGATAGTCTTGCCAGTATCGTCTTCAGCATACATGTACATCCGCCAATGTCCTTCACAGCTGAGACTTTCAGCTCGTGCTTGTCTTGTTCGTACTTACCTTCCCCTCCTATGTTATTTCTAACTCAGAACCTTCCAAGCTCGAAGGCTGTTGGTGTGCGCATCCAAGATGTGCTAGAGCTGATTGCCAGTTAGGTGTAGAACGTCAGTACCGTTGGTCAGCGTCGTGCAACGTTATCGTAAGAGCTGATTAGAAAGTAACTGGTGGTGTGAGTGGACATTACAGCGTATCTTGTAGTTCCTTGGTCCACATGGTTATGAGTGCACAATTAGTGTTATTCATTGCTATTTTACGACTGTTATCTCCTCGTCGGTTATTGAAATACTTTGCCTTTATAACCGCAATCAGTAATACAAGCTGGATCGACATTTGTGTACACTTTATTCATGTAATGTGAAACTGTGGGGACAATGTGCAAAAAAACGATGAAAATGTGAAGAAATGGTGTAGAGAAAATGAGGATTCATTTTTCATTCATTTCCGAGTCATTTTCGTGATTCAATTTGGACAGCTCCTGGTTTTGTTATGACTCTCAAGGTCGAAAACAATAATTCCTGATCCCGTTGAATGCTGTTATTTGCAAGGCTGACAGTTCGGCCTTTTTGACCTCAGGTTTCATTAGTGGACCTAAGAATGACTCCGGGTCGGCCAAATTGCAGTGCAAATATAAAACAACCCGGAGGTAGCAATAGTCTCCCCAGCTAGTCCGAATTTGATTTTCAACATTTCACAGCTGGGAATAGAAGGAACAGAGTAGAAGACTGAATTGAGAGTCAAGGTCAAGCAGATCTCACCGGTACAGTGTAATGGCCCACCGCTCCAATTTCCAGTCTGCAGGCATGTCCTTTGCGCATCACCTCGACTAATGTCAAATCCAGTCATGCACTCAAAGAGCAAAGTGCTGTTGAACTGTGTACTTGGGACACTGGCTAGCATAGAGTTATATCCAATTGAAGGTATTCCACAGTCTACAATGTTACACTTTGGAATTCGAGCAGACCAATCTCCAGTCTTATTGCATCTGGTTGTATTCGACCCATCTAGATTATACCCATCATGGCAGTGAAACTCAATTTCATGGCCATACCGGAAGTTGCCGGTTGTATTTCTGTGCCTGCAGAAGCCGTGTGGTATACATCCATCTACAAGACTCAAGGCTGAACAGCTGACGGCAGAACATGTTGGCGGAATTGCTGGGATCCAAGTAGCATTGTTGTTGCATTTTAGATTCCTTGACCCTACTAGGTTGTACCCATCCTTGCAGTAAAATGTGACCGTAGTGTTCCTGGGGAATTTGCTATCCGTTCTTGTGTCGCTGCTCCGCAGGGATATTGTAGCATGGTCATTTGTGTTGGTGGTGTTTGGGTATAAATAGTGAGGATGACTACATCCTAGACACAATACGGAGAACAAAAACATGCAGAGAAAACATTAATACTTCAAAGAGCCGTTTGATCTGATACTTTGAAGTTCAGACTCCCAGTGAACTTCCAAACAGAAAAGGTTTTTTTAATTTTCTATCTCTCGTAGTTGGAGCACTCTGGCACGAGAGCGACAAGCTACACGTTATTGTCTTTGGTGCCTCCTTTGCACCATGGCTGGTAGCTAGGCTTGCTTAAAGCTCGTAGCTGTACTGATGAGGCCTTTATGGCCGAAACAGCTTGCTGTCTACAGCATTGGGTATTTTCAAAATACCGGATTTCCCCGTAAGTCAGTTCTCCCCAATGACTTAGTACCCCCTATAAAATATACACTTTCCACTACCGAGGTTATCACCCCGAAAGACAGTTCCCCCCCCCCCCTGTTTAGAAGAGTATCTCTTTGTCGTTGTTACTATAATCGAGTGGCACATTCGCACTACAATTCTACGAGTGCTAGTTTGAAAATACGTTACGAATTTGAGCAATTGTTACGTTGTACAGCAGGTACGAACAATTAATATTTACATACTCACCGGTTTTCGTTTTGGAGTCCCGCGCTGTGACTCAGCTAATTTCTATTTCGTTTGCCTTGTATTGTCTGACTAGGGGCGCTGTCACCCCGTCGGGTGCAAGCACCCTTGGACAGAAGCACTTCACTTCACGACAAGTGTTCATTTTCGTTTTCCTCTTCTGCTTCTGTTGCACAGTTTGAACTGACTTTGAATGTGTGCTTTTTTCGTACTCTGCTCTCGATCGAACCATGCGCGGATCGATCTCCATAATTATTTTTATCTCCCGTTGCCATGACTGGCATTAGTACAGCGTTGCGTACTCACTCACTGCTTGGCACGCTTGCAGCGCGTCTTTCTTCTGTTGCAACCCAGTGCCTGCGTGCACGGTACGGGATTTGCGATGCCACATCAGCGTTGGTGTGTCGTTGTGCTTCGTTGTTGTTTTTGTTCTTTGGCTGAGTAGTGGTCGTTAAAACTGAGAAAGAACGGGTCGTTGGCAAGGCGTGTTTTCGATGTGCATGCCCTCCTGTCAACTCCAAACTACCCCCGAAAGATAGTAAGTTCGTACCCGTCCTACATGTACAGACACCTTACAGTACATACATCATATGCACGGACACTAGAGTTGCGCAGGCTTCCCACTGCATGTCATTTACCCCCGATAAAAAAGTACTGCCCGAAAGTTAGTACTCATGTGGCTGCTAAGTTCGAAAGTTAGAACGTACTAACTTACGGGGAAATACGGTATATATACTCTCCAGACTACTCTTAGGTTTATACAAGTGGAATATGAACAAACTATCACACAATCCTTGGCTTTGCATTGATTTGTGTTCAGTTTATATCCCATGTATAAATGGTTGATAAATATGGTGGTAAAGACACACCTGGCAATATGGCGGTAAACACACACCTGCCCACACACGCTCTCTAGGCTGCAAAGTTCTGGCACAGAGCTCTCCTTCTCACCACCACCACCATCAGTTCGCGCCTGGCGCCTGGTCGATGCATGGCTGGCGGTATCCGGCATAGCAGGCTGGTACATCAAGTAGCGCATGGCACATAGATGATGACACAGCAACGACATAGCTCGATTGCGACGTACGTTTCGTCCCCGCTGGACTCATCAGGCAATCTTCTTCTTGAATGTCTTCATACGGAGCTTGACTCGGGAGAATGAAGTTGAAAACATCACTGCAGCTGTACTTATGGTTGATAAATATGGTGGTAAAGACACACCTGGCAATATGGCGGTAAACACACGCCTGCCCACACACGCTCTCTAGGCTGCAAAGTTCTGGCACAGAGCTCTCCTTCTCACCACCACCACCATCAGTTCGCGCCTGGCGCCTGGTCGATGCATGGCTGGCGGTATCCGGCATAGCAGGCTGGTACATCAAGTAGCGCATGGCACATAGATGATGACACAGCAACGACATAGCCTGGTACCCTCTGTTTCTCAATCATGGTCTTAGACCATCCCACTATGCCTGCCTTTGAATTATTATTATTATTATTATTATTATTATTATTATTATTCACAATCCCGTGGCACTAGCCAATGAAATGGTGATGTGGGCGATAGCCGGCCATGGCGGTAATAGAGCTAGAGGGGAGAAAGAAAAAGAATGAAAGGGGAACTGAAAAGTAAGAGAAGCTAGGGCAGGGCTCGACATCAACTAGTATGCTGCATTCTGCAGTAGCTGTGTGAATGTATTGTAACATTGGCAGGATTTTAGATGTTGTGGGAGGAGAGACCAATGGCGGTAAGCAAGGAAGAGAGGAGATGTTTGCATAGAGGCAGACCGCGCAATAGGGAAGCGGCATCAGTGAGAACTCCTGCTGTCGATCCTGTTGACGGACGGACATGGCGGCGGTGTGAATTCTGAGCTGCAACCGAGCCTGTCGCTTTGGCAGATCTCGGCGGTGAGTCTCGCCTCGCCTGTACACGAGGGACAATGCAGCAACATCATCTCACTACGCACAGTATACTTTCTAGTGGCATCATTATTCTCGCTTTCTTGCAATCAGTTGTAGTGGCATTTCTGCGTAATTTACGTTGCCTGCACTGTATGGTGTGTCCATCACTGTGCACGTGAAATAGCTCTTCACACTATTCTCACATTTAGCAGCCTGCTTGCATATGCCAGTGTTATAATATAACACTAGCATATTATGTGGAATATAGGCAAAGGGAAAGGAACAAGAACAATGGATTAAGTACAGTAAGGAGGTGATAAAACAGCGTAAAGAAGACAGCTAAAATAAACAGCGAAAATGCGTGACCTATACACATAGCAATAGTGACACAAAGGTGCAAGTGAGAGAAAACCCAACAAGCGTGACGTGTGGTGCGACAACAAGAGACAGTATGTGGAAAGCGTGGAATTGCACCATATCTGCTGTGTTTCAAATTAATGATCCTTCCTTTGCCATCATTATAATTCAAAATCCTCTACCGATGAGCTCCAAGGAGCAAAACAGCTGTCTAGAGGCGTTGCAAATTATTTGTCAATGGAAGTGTCCTTGCTGTGCTGGTGTGTTTATGCTTCATGCATTGGTTTGGCTGTTAGCGCATGGTGGTGACCGGTGGAGAGAGAATATCGTAAAGTGGTATATGGCCGAAAGCTCTGTCGCAATATTTTAATTATTCCCGTAGCTATGCAGAAGACGTTACTTCAGTAACATCTGGCGCTAGCCAGGGTCCACACAGCTTTAATTTGGTATTTGTTTGTTTGTTTGTGTGTTTGTGTCACGCCTGGAGCTATCTCGTATCTGTCCCGTATCTGTCCCGTATCTGTGACTACAAAGGCTCTACAGGATCGTACATAACAGCTGGCCACAATATTTGCTGGCTCCTGTATCTGTCCCGTACCGTACCATCAAACACAGCTGGCCACAAACAGCGGGCCACAATATTCGTCGTATTATGTATATGACTCCCTGATGTAGAGGGAGATTTGCAAAGAAATAGGGAGACGAGGAGGGAATGAAATTAGAATGGACGTTAGTTGCCGAATAGGTGATAGGATGCGTCAGCAAAAACATACTTTGGAAGAGAGATCCCGTCGTCTCCAAAATAAGCGTGAACGGGCGATTCAGCGCCAGTCACATGAAACGTCGGAAGAGAGATCCCGTCGACTCCAGAACGCCCGTGATCGGCAGAGTCAGCGCCGGTCCCAGCGTATTACAGGAGACCCAAGTTGCTGAAGACCAGTAGTCATTGCTGATAACGCGCAGAAAAACCAAATCTGCAGCCTCTTTTGCCGTCGGACAGGATACGTATTTTAGGAGACTGTAACGTTATGTAACGTGCTCCACAGGCAACCATGCTTTCGGCCGTCAGCAGCAGTTAAGCACAAGCACACTATCAAGGTTAGGACATTATTTTGTATTATTGTATTGTATCGTATTGTATGGAATATAATTTTACCTCATTGGCTCAACAGGTCAATGTATTACTACAAAAAGGCCAGAAAATCCGATTACTGTATTAAAATCAACTAATTGTCGCTGGGGATTTAATTTCGCTGATTTCGCCGTTTGGTACCAACCGGCCAAAGTAAATCGCAGGCCAAAGTTTGTCATAGAGGCTATTGATGCATGATTGAGCAATGGATGCATGCGAGAGCAAAAAATACCGATCGATATCTTTTTGAAAACTCCAATCGGCCAAAGTTTAATGACGGTGAAAAGTTTCGTTTCTCATCGGCCAAAGTTTCTCATCGGCCAAAATTTGTTGATTTACAGTATAAGGAGATAAAAAGAAAAGAAGGAGCAAACCAAAAGTGGATGAAATTAGAGAAAAATAACAATCCGCAATAAATTCTGCAAATACTTTTGCCTAACTCATATTCAAACTGGCTGAAACGTTTTTGCAATAAAATGATGTCGCCAATCAACGGAAAAAAAACATTTCCATCAGTTCTAATAACATGCATGATGAGCTAGGCAAAAAAAGCATAAAAGCATAACGTAGGGCCCTGAGCTTCCAAGCTCTCTCGTTGTGAAACCTAAGTTTAGTTTGTAGTAATATACGTAACTGAGCTTGATGAAATCATCACATATTTTAGTATTGAACATGTTGAAGGTGCAGGGCCCTCTGCTCTGCTCCATTGCTAATACCTTCAACTTATGGTTGTGGTGTATACAGTTCCATTTTTTGCTTATTCATTTTGTTTCAGCAGAAGGCTTCTCCTTGTGCCTGGCCCAGGCCAAAAATCACACCTCAGAGGAGTACAAAAATTACAACTCCCAGATGTCCTCGATTGCTGGCCATGGCATGGAGAATTAGTATCACTGGGGTGGTAACAATTACAAGCTACCCAACTAAGTGATAAAATATGCGAAGAAATCTCATGCACAAGGAGAGAGAAACAAAATGAAAGAAAGAAAGAGGTGAGATAAGGAGAGGCAAGGAGAGACAATAATACACAGTACAATGATAAACACCCAAGTGATGCTACATTAACTAGTGGGCCGAGCGAGTCAGAAAACAACTTAAAAGTCTATGTCGGTATCAACCAAATATCACAGGACATGAAACACTTTTCTGATTTCACTCAAAGTTGGCTACTTTTATCCCTAAGTGGACCTCATTCACCCACTATGACATGTTAAAGAGACCTGTTCTTGGCATATTGGGCAAAGTCAAAAATTCGACAAAAATAACATTCCACACTGTGTGAAATTCTGCAACATTCTAATGCAAGAATTATATTGACCAACCAGAAAATCTCAATCCCTTGACAGGACATGCAGAATCCCTGGATTTCTCCCAAAATCCCTGGATGGCACCAAAACATGTGAAAAGGAGCTTTTCCCGCCAAAAACATTCTACATAACAGGACTGTCACCTCCGAGTGGGTACAGCACAGTTCGACCATGCAGTGCAGTTCGATCAGTCAGCACACGCCCAGTGTCAGTGCAGATCACGCAGGCTAGGCTAGGCTGGTCTTGAAATTGCCGTGTACGACATACAGTTCGAAGTGCGAGTATCATACATTTTGTTGAAAACCCGGGACATTGCAGGTGAGTGCCTGGAGTTTTCAGGAAAACCTGGATCAGACAAAAATGTGAATTTTCCAGGAGTTTGCTTGAAATCCATGGGGTCCCGGGAGTAAGGTTGATTTACCGGCATTTTCCTGGGAAAACTGGGAGGGTTGGCCAGTATGCAGAATGTGTGTATGTCACATCCTTACCAGCACACTCGGGCAGTGTTCCATTCCACTCTCCTGTCTCCAAGCACGTGTGCAGGAAATCTCCCACCCCTGCTTGGAACCCACTCAGGCAGGCATAGGTCACTTCACTTCCATACACTGTGGCGGAAAAATTAGAAAATGTGTTGTTGCCATCGGGAGGTTGGCCACAGTCCACTACGTTGCACGTGGGAGGAGGATTCGACCATTGCCCATTGTCTTGACAAACTGTGGAGTTGTGGCCAATCAAATTGTACCCTGTGTTGCAAGTGAAGTTGAACCTCTCCCCAGAGGCAAACTGTGATGTCAGACGTTGTTGTATGATTCCATTTGACAAGTGTGGAAGAGCTAAACAACGAATCCCTGTAATGAACACAGGAGCGGCGGAATTTTGTTGCTTTTAAATACAGACATATGACATACCCAGATAGCAATCATGTTGACATCAATTTCAATTCTCTGGATGCCGGCTTATGTTTTCCCCTGTGCTCAGAAAAACTGCAAGTAACACGAAGCAAAACACACTCAGGAAGCATCGAAGTATCATGTAGGTTAAATAACAAGAGGGAAATTTTGGGACTGGTGGCAGGAAAGGTTCTTATCACCAGGTGACTGTACATTGAGAGCCAGAAGGAAATAGTGTCTTACGTGAGCAAACCAGTGCACCTCCATTCCATCGGCCACTGGGCTGACATGTTAGCTGATTAAGGCCAGAGCTGGGCTGGAAACCAGGTAAACATGTATAGCTGGCTGTGCTTCTATAAACCGTGCTAGGGGCCAGCACACTAGACGTGTGGTGAGATGGTGGTGACCCACAGTTAACAATCGTACATCTTGGTGCGGTATTGGACCACTGTGAGTTACTCTGACACGTTGCCTGACCAGCTCCTTGTAGTGTGTAGCCGGTATTGCAGGTGAATTGCAATTTGTCACCAACAGTAAATTGCCCTACTGCTGGTGAAACGTGTCCATTGGATGGCTTTCCTGCTTGTGCAGGATCGCAGGTGATGAGCGAGCACTTAGGTTCTTCCTCTGGTGCCCAATCTCCATTTGCAAGACATGATCTTGTTGTTGGACCAGTTAGATTGAACCCTGCTTGGCATTTATAATCCACAGTTGTATTGAACGAGAAGGATGGAGTCCCAATTACACTTCCATTGGCTGGATTGCCAGGTATTCCGCATGATACAACTGCAGCATATCCCAGGAAAATACAGAGTAGACAGATTGCCAAGCGCTAGAAGCAAATCGACCCATGCACAGCACACATCTAGCTGATTGAAACACGCTACATTTGTCACCGGATCTCATTGCAATGCATGTAGTCACTCTGAGCCCCTTGATAAGACCTAACAGAGCTTTTTTCAGCCGTTTGTTTTGCAAAAAGTCCTCGATTTTTTTGATCCGATCGTGCTTCAAGGGAAGTGGACAATCGATCAACAGGGCCGAGGACGAATGTGTCTGGTTGGAGTTCTTGCGTGGCACAGGATGGCCAAACACACATATAGATACGTTGCGACGATCCAATCTGCACAGCGTTTCCTCATACTGCACGCACGACGGTAAGTACAATTCATGTGATTTCAAATTGTTTGTGATCTACAACGTCGCAAGCAGAACGAAAATACAGCAACAGCACGACAACCGTTATACCAGGCAGCAACCAACTGTCACCTCTGTAAAGTTCGATCTTTGAACTTTGTTTCTTATTTCGAGCACACACACCCAACATGCGAGAGCATTCTATTTTGACTTCACTTCTTTGGAACATAAACAACAAGAACAAAGAAATGCAAATCGCTCCAGATTATCAGAACTGGTTGGAAGGTGCTAGAAGCAGTAGAAGAAGATAGAAGGATCCAGAACCGGATGTGTACAATACAATGACAAGCTAGACCACATAGGTTGGTTGATCATGAATGCGTGACATGTGCAGGTAAGCCGTACATGGATTCAGCGCCAGTCACAGGAAACGTCGGAAGAGAGATCCCGTCGACTCCAGAACGCCCGTGATCGGCAGAGTCAGCGCCGGTCCCAGCGTATTACAGGAGACCCAAGTTGCTGAAGACCAGTAGTCATTGCTGATAACGCGCAGAAAAACCAAATCTGCAGCCTCTTTTGCCGTCGGACAGGATACGTATTTTAGGAGACTGTAAAGTTATGTAACGTGCTCCACAGGCAACCATGCATTCGGCCGTCGGCAGCAGTTAAGCACAAGCACACTATCAAGGTAAGGACATTATTTTGTATTATTGTATTGTATCGTATTGTATGGAATATAATTTTCCCTCATTGGCTCAATAGGTCAATGTATTACTACAAAAAGGCCAGAAAATCCGATTACTGTATTAAAATCAACTAATTGTCGCTGGCGATTTAATTTCGCTGATTTCGCCGTTTGGTACCAACCGGCCAAAGTAAATCGCAGGCCAACGTTTGTCATAGAGGCTATTGATGCATGATTGAGCAATGGATGCATGCGAGAGCAAAAAATACCGATCGATATCTTTTGAAAACTCCAATCGGCCAAAGTTTAATGACGGTGAAAAGTTTCGTTTCTCATCGGCCAAAGTTTCTCATCGGCCAAAATTTGTTGATTTACAGTATAAGGAGATAAAAAGAAAAGAAGGAGCAAACCAAAAGTGGATGAAATTAGAGAAAAATAACAATCCGCAATAAATTCTGCAAATACTTTTACCTAACTCATATTCAAACTGGTTGAAACGTTTTTGCAATAAAATGATGTCGCCAATCAACGGAAAAAAAACATTTCCATCAGTTCTAATAACATGCATGATGAGCTAGGCAAAAAAAGCATAAAAGCATAGCGTAGGGCCCTGAGCTTCCAAGCTCTCTCGTTGTGATACCTAAGTTTAGTTTCTCAGTCGGTAGAGCATGAGACTCTTAATCTCAGGATCGTGGGTTCGAGCCCCACGTTGGGCGCCAATGTTGAGTTCGAAACAGGACGACTGACGACACATTATCCAGACATTACAACGGGAACAGGCAGGTTGGGGGAACGACATTTATTATAGACGACGAGACAAGAGACCAAGACGAACGAAATGACTACATTGAAGAGTGAGAAAAGAGATCAAGTCTGAACGGCAAGATAAAGGGCCTGGGTAGCTATGGCAAATATGGGCGCGCAAGTAGCTACCCAGGCCAACGGAACAAAAGAAGACAAAAGGTGAGTACGCAAGGGCATGCAGGCCAGCTAGAAAAGGAACGGGAGGAGGTACCTAACAGTAATATACGTAACTGAGCCTGATGAAATCAACACATATTTTAGTATTGAACATGTTGAACGTGCAGGGCCCTCTGCTCTGCTCCATTGCTAATACCTTCAACTTATGGTTGTGGTGTATACAGTTCCATTTTTCGCTTATGTGTTCGATGATCTATGTGGGCATACAGGGGTGGATCCAGGGCTATAGCCTAAGGGGTGCAGAAAATATCATGACAAATTTCTTTAGGTAGCTTGAAGTACTTTGGCCTTGAAAACCTTTAACAGGAGAAGTACTGTTTTCTTCGTTGTACAATGTAAGTTGAGTAACATAAAACCTGCATGCCTGAGTGCATGAGTACATCAGTACAGTCATCCAGTAAATGGTCAATTTCAGTGTTTCTGCTTCAAACAGCCACTAATTTTTAAAAGCTACAAAGATTACATCAAAGGATCAAACAACAACGATTTTCTTCATTTTGTTTCAGCAGAAGGCTTCTCCTTGTGCCTGGCCCAGGCCAAAAATCATACCTCGGAGGAGTACAAAAATTACAACTCCCATATGTCCTCGATTGCTGGCCATGGCATGGAGAATTAGTATCACTGGGGTGGTATCAATTACAAGTTACCCAACTAAGTGATAAAATAAGCGAAGAAATATCATGCACAAGGAGAGAGAAACAAAATGAAAGAAAGAAAGAGGTGAGATAAGGAGAGGCAAGGAGAGACAATAATACACAGTACAATGATAAACACCCAAGTGATGCTACATTAACTAGTGGGCCGAGCGAGTCAGAAAACAACTTAAAAGTCTATGTCGGTATCAACCAAATATCACAGGACATGAAACACTTTTCTGATTTCAATCAAAGTTGGCTACTTTTATTCATAAGTGGACCTCATTCACCCACTATGACATGTTTTAGAGACCTGTTCTTGGCATATTGGGCAAAGTCAAAAACTCGACAAAAATAACATTCCACATTGTGTGAAATTCTGCAACATTCTAATGGCAGAATTATACTGACCAACCAGAAAATCTCAATCCCTTGACAGGACATGCAGGATCCCTGGATTTCTCCCAAAATCCCTGGATGGCACCAAAACACGTGAAAAAGAGCTTTTCCCGCCAAAAACATTCTACATAACAGGACTGTCACCTCCGAGTGGGTACAGCACAGCTCGACCATGCAGTGCAGTTCGATCAGTCAGCACACGCCCAGTGTCAGTGCAGATCACGCAGGCTAGGCTAGGCTGGTCTTGAAATTGCCGTGTACGACATACAGTTCGAAGTGCGAGTATCATACATTTTGTTGAAAATCCGGGACATTGCAGGTGAGTGCCTGGAGTTTTCAGGAAAAACCTGGATCAGACAAAAATGTGAATTTTCCAGGAGTTTGCTTGAAATCCATGGGATCCCGGGAGTAAGGTTGATTTACCGGGATTTTCCTGGGAAAACCGGGGGGGTTGGCGAGTATGCAGAATGTGTGTATGTCATATCCTTACCAGCACACTCGGGCAGTGTTCCATTCCATTCTCCTGTCTCCAAGCACGTGTGCAGGAAATCTCCCACCCCTGCTAGGAACCCACTCAGGCAGGTATAGGTCACTTCACTTCCATACACTGTGGCGGAAAAATTAGAAAATGTGTTGTTGCCATCGGGAGGTTGGGCACAGTCCACTACGTTGCACGTGGGAGGAGGATTCGACCATTGCCCATTGTCTTGACAAACTGTAGAGTTGTGGCCAATCAAATTGTACCCTGTGTTGCAAGTGAAGTTGAACCTCTCCCCAGAGGCAAACTGTGATGTCAGACCTTGTTGTATGATTCCATTCGACAAGTGTGGAAGAGCTAAACAACGAATCCCTGTAATAAACACAGGAGCGGCGGAATTTTGTTGCTTTTAAATCGCGGCAGACACAGGACATACCCAGATAGCTTTCATGTTCACATCAATTTCATTTCTCTGGATGCCGGCTTATGTTTTCCCCTGTGCTCAGATAACCTGCAAGTAACACGAAGCAAAACACACTCAGGAAGCATCGAAGTATCATGTAGGTTAAATAACAAGAGGGAAATTTTGGGACTGGTGGCAGGAAAGGTTCTTATCACCAGGTGACTGTCATTGAGAGCCAGAAGGAAATAGTGTCTTACGTGAGCAAACCAGTGCACCTCCATTCCATCGGCCACTGGGCTGACATGTTAGCTGATTCAGGCCAGAGCTGGGCTGGAAACCAGGTAAACATGTATAGCTGGCTGTGCTTCTATATACCGTGCTAGGGGCCAGCACACTAGACGTGTGGTGAGATGGTGGTGACCCACAGTTAACAATCGTACATGTTGTTGCGGTATCGGACCACTGTGAGTTACTCTGACACGCTGTCTCACTAGCTCCTTGTAGCGTGTAGCCGATATTGCAGGTGAATTGCAATTTGTCACCAACAGCAAATTGTCCTATTGCTGGTGAAACGTGTCCATTGGATGGTTTTCCTGCTTGTGCAGGATCGCAGGTGATGAGCGAGCACTTAGGTTCTTCCTTTGGTGCCCAATCTCCATTTGCAAGACATGATCTTGTTGTTGGACCAGTTATATTGAATCCTGCTTGGCATTTATATTCCACAGTTGTATGGAACGTGAAGGATGGATTCCCAATTATACTTCCATTGGCTGGATTGCCAGGTATTCCGCATGATCCAACTGCAGCATATCCCAGGAAAATACAGAGTAGACAGATTGCAAAGCGCTAGAAGCAAATCTACCCATGTACATCACATACCTAGCTGATTTAGATACGCTACATTTGTCACCGGACCTCATTGCAATGTGTGTATTCACTCTGAGCCCCTTGATAAGACCTAACAGAGCCCAAGCAGCTAGCTATGTGGAGATTGAGTAAAATTGCATATCTATTTGTCTAGGTTTTCGGGTGCATCAGACACATACATGCAATGTTATGCGCAAGAGAAGCCTGGTTTGTATTCTTCATCCAGCTACGACTAGGGTTGTTGACCGTGTTGGTAGAATTTGCTCTGTAATCCTCCTTTGAAGAGTCCCGTGCATGGGAGCACTGTGAGTTCACACCAAATCCTTGTGTAGGCAATGAACAAAGTAATAATACTGAACATTAATGCAAGGTACACCTGCTTATGGCAGAAATTCATCGCTGTGCTGGCACTACTGATATAGCAATGCGACAATCGGACACAGACAAAAAGGGATAATCGGACGAAGACAATAAAGGGACACCGAATGCGATAGGCCAATACCTCATGCCAGTACCAGAAAAGAAGGCAAACTAGCACTTTCTTGCATTCACATGAACAATCACCAATAACTTGAAGAGAGCTGGTGCTTCTGCATTAGCAGAAGCACCAGCGACAGCGGCTGACGCAGGTGTAGCAATGGCATGGCCGCGCTGTGAGGCGACTTGCTGGCGGACGAGCTTGTACCCGCGAGCTTTCTCTGTAGCTTTTTCCAAGGTCAGATTGTCCGTCAGCTGCAAGTCCGTTGCTAATTTCTCATCTAGCAAGGTGGCAACGAAACGGTCACGAATGCGATCGGATTTGTTATTTCCAAACTCGCATGTCTCAGCTATCACGTGCAGAGGACGAAGAAACTATTCCACCGTCTCACTTGGACGCTGCGCTGCACGCACGAACACCATCCGCTCGTGGAATAGGTTCGTCTTCGCGTGAAATAGTCACCAAACTTCTTGAGCACTTTGTCGAAGTCTTTCTTATCAGCGTCTGCGTCAAACTGAAGCTGCAGGAACACAGGCTCAGCGTCCGGACCCAATGCATATTTCAGAGCTGCTACCTGGACCTCACCATCTTCCTCGTTAAGCTTGGTAGCAAGACGGTAGGTCGAGAATCGTTCTCGCCACAGAGGCCATTTCTGCGGGGCAGAAAAGTCGAAGCGGTCAGGGACCGGGGCTGTGCGGGTTGACATTATTCTGACACCATGTAAAGTTCGATCCTTGAACTTTGTTACTTATTTCGAGCACACACACCCAACATGCGAGAGAATTCTATTGTGACTTCACTTCTTGGGAACATAAACAACAAGAACAAAGAAATGCAAATCACTCCAGATTATCAGAACTGGTTGGAAGGTGCTAGAAGCAGTAGAAGAAGATAGAAGGATCCAGAACCGGATGTGTACAATACAATGACAAGCTAGACCACATAGGTTGGTTGATCATGAATGCGTGTCATGTGCAGGTAAGCCGTACATGGATGGAGTGTCATGCGATGGCATAGCAAGGCACTAGATGTCTGTGCATGATAATTACAAGCAAAACATATAACTCATGTGTAGCACATGCAACAACCTCCATCACATTCTCCAGATCAGACGGCAAGCGAGTCAGTGAACATGAAGAAATAAAGTATGAAAGAATGAAAAGTCAATAATTCAAAAATCTCAGAAAGGTTGAACGTAAAAAAACACTGAGAACAAGGAAAGTGACTTACTTCGTTGGCAAAACACAAAGCGAATGTTCCTCATGTTGTCTGAGCCCCCGCGACCAGTCAGACAGAGCAACGAATTGTTCGGGTTGATACGGTTTACTTGGCCTCAAACGACGAATAAGGGGACAAAGGAAAGGAGCAGGGCTCAGGAGGACAACGGAAACGATAAGAGTAACAAAAGGGCAGAAAACCACGAGAGAGAGAATAAAACGGTCCCACCACGAGGAGCTGCGACGACTACAGAAAACAGAAGACCAGGAAAACGGCGCAGGGCCATGAGTTATAACCCCAAACGGACCCAGGCACGAACCCAGGCACGTACCCAGGCACGGACACGTAATCTTAGCAGTAACCAGGCAAAAAGCGTGCAGCTAAACTACGTACGACACTCATATGGACCTGGCCCTTGCAGAACCAGCCACACAGTGGAACCATGTGTTTGATTCCGCAAGCGATGCCTACCTGCTCCTCACCGATCAGCCTCCATGACGGTGGTAAGGCTGTACTCACACTACTTGAAAAACCGCATACAAGTGACTTACATGTGAATGTTGCCACGGTGACGGTTGCGAAAATGAAAAAAGCCCTTGAAAGCCGCTTGAAAGGTTTCAGCGGAAACGGAACCCTCTTCTACGAGGTTTTTTGCTTTCAAGCCGTTTGGAAAGCTATGTGAGGTCAGGAGGCCGGAGTACTATTGTACGTTGAAAGGCTCCAGAATATTTTTCATGCTTTGTTTCCTCGTGGTCGTACTGCTCCTGTACATATACTTGTAGTTTCCTTTTTTTGCCTGTCATTTCTGAATTCTGTGGTGTTTTTCCCGAGTATTTTCCGTCTTCTTTCTTCCAGTAGCTTCCCGTTGTTTTGATTGCCATTTCTGTCGCATTTCTTTTGTACCATTGCTTTTGTACCGACATCATGCCTCGCGTAGTGTTTTCTGACGACTTGGAGAAGAAGCTCATCGAGCTGTGGAGAGAAACCTCTTCATCCGTCGACGTCGACGATGTGCTACTTCTTCGCGAGGCATGGCGAATGAACTCCACGATCCAAGCAAGATATAACTGTTTCTATTTTTCTCATGAACTGAAAATTTCAAATAAGTTGATCGAGCGCAAAAAAATTGAAGGAACGCAGCCTCGAGATTTGCAAAACTACCACATGACAATCATGTTTCTCCATGGTAATTTGCTGACAAAAATGTTTCAAGTCGTCACTGGAGTGCAGTGTGCTTGGAAAGGCTTTTTCAAGTACTTTTGTCTAGTTTTGAACGCGACATTCACGTCAAACTTTCAAGTAG
The DNA here is from genome assembly GCF_964019385.1 of Sycon ciliatum. NCBI lineage: Eukaryota > Metazoa > Porifera > Calcarea > Leucosolenida > Sycettidae > Sycon > Sycon ciliatum. The sequence continues at coordinate 8,659,344 of NC_088644.1, forward strand.
TGTGAGTACAGCCTAAAGTCACCAAAAATACGAAATTTGAACATATTGTGCATGCGTGCAATAGAGAATTTGTGCTGAGTACGTCGAGTGGCCATTCCAAAAGTACAAAGCCATTGCGCAAGCTGTGACCCTGAAATCTCGTCCATTGGTAGCCAGGGCAACCCTGAGCTGGAAAGTGTAAGCGATGGCATGCTACACTCCCCGTATGCCCTTGACACGTCAGGCGAAATAGCACGTCATAGTACATTTGAGATCAGCGGGAAGAAGATGACGACGTCAACTAATTTAGTATCTGTGCACACGAATCTGCTGTGTGTGTGACTCTGTGTGTCAGCTATGATATCATCTTCTGTGGTTCCATGCCTAGCATGTACGTCTGAACCAGGGAGTAGTATGATACCATATATATATATATAATACTCAATATATATATAATATATACACTCAGACACAAAGGATCTCCAAGTTTCTCAGTGTTGCTACTCTGAGTTTCGTGCAAAAGCACTCTTCAGGCAACTTACTCTTCTCTCACATCAGTATCCCTTTACATACCAGAAAAGACGAAAAGAAGCACCCTAGGTGGGAATCACAGGTGGGGAAAAGAAGCACGCTAGCCAGTCTAGGTGGGAATCACAGGTGAAGATAAATGTGGCAAGTGTGGTAGTGTGAGCAATCGCGCAGGCCGGGTGGTGTGCATAAAGTGAAGTGTGGCAGTAGGATGCATGCACATTAGATAGCAGGAGTTCTGTATATGTGTAACAGATAGCAAGCACAGTCTACAGTTCAGGTCACCTCCGATAGGAGGTACTTGGTGCTGTGGCGACATTTTGTGACCAGGCTGCATCTGGTGTTGAGGAGCGATGCCTTGTCACTCTTCATTATGGCGATCTTCTCCGATAGGCATAGGTTGCACCGCTTCGAGGTTCTTTTGTAGGCGCTGGATCTCTGCCTGATTCTCCACGAGATGTTGACGCCTTCACCTGCCTCTTTCAATGCCCATGCATGCTTCGACAATTCTGTGCTGTTTCTGTGTGGGGCATTCCGGAACGATGACGTGTGGTTGTTGAACCGGAGTTTGAACGGGGTTTCGGAGATGCCGATATACTTCTTCCGGCTGAGATTGGAGTCCACTGTAGCTTCGTATACTATCTCGCTGGCGTTGCAGTCCCCGTTGAGTGGGCAGTTTGCTTTGACACGGCAGTTACATCTCTTTTCTTCCGGCTGTCTGAGGACTTTCGCGTTGTGGCCCTTGATTATTGAGGCTAAGTTAGGCGAACAGCTGTAGCTGACTTTGAGCGTGTTTTTGTTAAATATTTTTCTTAGAACAGATCCTTCTGGGAAATGGCGCTTGACAAGTCTCAGGAATGTCGCGCCAACATCAGTCTTCACGGATTGGCTGTACGGTGGGTTAAACCAAATGATGGTCCTCTTTCGATTCTTTTTCCTCCTGGCTTGTCCTTCCGTGTTCGCCGGTTCCTCGTTATAGACGAGTGCGTAGTTGAAGCCACTTTTTGAGAGAGCTGCAGCGTACGTGGGGGCAGCCTCTTCAAAGACTTCTTGATTGGCAGAGACGCTCGTTAGGCGCTTGTTGATGGACTGCGGCAGGTTTTTGATTACTATTGGAGGATGGTTAGACTCACGGTTGAGGTAGAGGGGCGTGTCCCCGGGCTTGCGGTATGGCTTGTAGGTGCCTGTTTCGAGGTTTAGAGTGACGTCTAGGAAGTCGGTTACTTTTCTGTTGACGTCGATTGTTATTTTCAGGCCGAGTGATTGGAACATGCCGATGATGTTCTTCCGTATCTTGTCTGCTCTCCAACCCGGTACTCTCCTTAGGGTAGCTAGGCCATCATCACGGTACAATCCGATTGATGGCTTGTCGATGTAGGTTGCCAGCTTGTTCAGGAGTAATGCGCCTACCAGCTGGCAGACCTCAGCTCCGTCGTAAGACCCCATGGTTACGTCAAATCCGTTAGCGTTGTCCTTTTTTACCCATGTTTTTGATGCGTCAAATAGCAGAGATCTCCTCGCGTGCATAATGATGTCTACGTCGCTCTTGCTGACGTAGGTGTATTGCGCCGCAAATCTCAGTGCTTGGCGGAGGAGGTCTTCTGTAATTGACGGGTAGTAGCTGACGATGTCGAAGCACACAAAGGTTCTCTCTTTTTTGTCGTCCAATCCTCGGAACCAATCTAGAACCGATGCTGTGTTTTTCCATAGCTGGATGTCAGTCGCTTTGGTGACCTCAGTTGTGATCCTGTCCAATATTGTTTTGCTGATGATGCCCATCTCGGCCTTTGCTGGGTTGATTAACCTGCATGGCAGATCGTTGGCGAATCTGTCTTTATGATCCTTGAAGGTCAGGAATGCTTGAGACTCTGCCATCGTGTCCATGCGGTCATCCAGCGGCTTCTCCATGTTTTGTGCGATGCTCTTTGCCTCTCTGTTGATGTCCTTATACATTGCTGCCGGGGCTGTTTTGTATGCCTTCGTGACATTGTCCTTCAGTAGCTTGTTGTACCGCTCGCGCGATACCTCGTACAAGTTGCTGGTTTTGTCGGCCTTGACAATGACTTTGTCGGATTTTGAAATGGACCGGGCTTTTTCCCTCAGGTCGTTTTGAAAGGGCCCATTTACACGCCTGAATTTTACGTTCTCCATCATTTTCACTAGGTCATCCTCGAACGCCTTCATTTCAGCGACGTGGGGCGGTGAGTTCCTGCTCTTGAATCCGAAGCAGTTATCTGGCGCGTTGCTCCCACCTTGTCCGTTTAAGAGGAAGAACGCCTTCCATCTCATGCGTCTAACAACTGATTCCACCTTGGCTAGCAGGTCCTTCCGATAGACGTCGTCCGGCGGTATCGGGATATTCTTCAGTGAACAGTCAATATTCATTCGTCTTGGTTCGTCCATAGTGTCGCGTATGCGTTGGCAAGGGAGAGTGCTCAACAAAAGAGGAGCGTCTGTAGAACAATAGAAGTATTTCTTGCGTCGGCAAAAAGTGCTCAATGTCCTAAGACAGAGCGGGGTTATACACTCAGACACAAAGGATCTCCAAGTTTCTCACTGTTGCTACTCTGAGTTTCGTGCAAAAGCACTCTTCAGGCAACTTACTCTTCTCTCACATCAGTATCCCTTTACATACCAGAAAAGACGAAAAGAAGCACCCTAGGTGGGAATCACAGGTGGGGAAAAGAAGCACGCTAGCCAGTCTAGGTGGGAATCACAGGTGAAGATAAATGTGGCAAGTGTGGTAGTGTGAGCAATCGCGCAGGCCGGGTGGTGTGCATAAAGTGAAGTGTGGCAGTAGGATGCATGCACATTAGATAGCAGGAGTTCTGTATATGTGTAACAGATAGCAAGCACAGTCTACAGTTCAGGTCACCTCCGATAGGAGGTACTTGGTGCTGTGGCGACATTTTGTGACCAGGCTGCATCTGGTGTTGAGGAGCGATGCCTTGTCACTCTTCATTATGGCGATCTTCTCCGATAGGCATAGGTTGCACCGCTTCGAGGTTCTTTTGTAGGCGCTGGATCTCTGCCTGATTCTCCACGAGATGTTGACGCCTTCACCTGCCTCTTTCAATGCCCATGCATGCTTCGACAATTCTGTGCTGTTTCTGTGTGGGGCATTCCGGAACGATGACGTGTGGTTGTTGAACCGGAGTTTGAACGGGGTTTCGGAGATGCCGATATACTTCTTCCGGCTGAGATTGGAGTCCACTGTAGCTTCGTATACTATCTCGCTGGCGTTGCAGTCCCCGTTGAGTGGGCAGTTTGCTTTGACACGGCAGTTAGTAATCAAAAACCTGCCGCAGTCCATCAACAAGCGCCTAACGAGCGTCTCTGCCAATCAAGAAGTCTTTGAAGAGGCTGCCCCCACGTACGCTGCAGCTCTCTCAAAAAGTGGCTTCAACTACGCACTCGTCTATAACGAGGAACCGGCGAACACGGAAGGACAAGCCAGGAGGAAAAAGAATCGAAAGAGGACCATCATTTGGTTTAACCCACCGTACAGCCAATCCGTGAAGACTGATGTTGGCGCGACATTCCTGAGACTTGTCAAGCGCCATTTCCCAGAAGGATCTGTTCTAAGAAAAATATTTAACAAAAACACGCTCAAAGTCAGCTACAGCTGTTCGCCTAACTTAGCCTCAATAATCAAGGGCCACAACGCGAAAGTCCTCAGACAGCCGGAAGAAAAGAGATGTAACTGCCGTGTCAAAGCAAACTGCCCACTCAACGGGGACTGCAACGCCAGCGAGATAGTATACGAAGCTACAGTGGACTCCAATCTCAGCCGGAAGAAGTATATCGGCATCTCCGAAACCCCGTTCAAACTCCGGTTCAACAACCACACGTCATCGTTCCGGAATGCCCCACACAGAAACAGCACAGAATTGTCGAAGCATGCATGGGCATTGAAAGAGGCAGGTGAAGGCGTCAACATCTCGTGGAGAATCAGGCAGAGATCCAGCGCCTACAAAAGAACCTCGAAGCGGTGCAACCTATGCCTATCGGAGAAGATCGCCATAATGAAGAGTGACAAGGCATCGCTCCTCAACACCAGATGCAGCCTGGTCACAAAATGTCGCCACAGCACCAAGTACCTCCTATCGGAGGTGACCTGAACTGTAGACTGTGCTTGCTATCTGTTACACATATACAGAACTCCTGCTATCTAATGTGCATGCATCCTACTGCCACACTTCACTTTATGCACACCACCCGGCCTGCGCGATTGCTCACACTACCACACTTGCCACATTTATCTTCACCTGTGATTCCCACCTAGACTGGCTAGCGTGCTTCTTTTCCCCACCTGTGATTCCCACCTAGGGTGCTTCTTTTCGTCTTTTCTGGTATGTAAAGGGATACTGATGTGAGAGAAGAGTAAGTTGCCTGAAGAGTGCTTTTGCACGAAACTCAGAGTAGCAACAGTGAGAAACTTGGAGATCCTTTGTGTCTGAGTGTATATATATATATATATATATCTCATTCCCATGTAACTACTGATGAAAATGGGTGAAAAGCTTTTAGTATTATGAAATTGACAACCTTGTTGTTGTGTGTGTATAAATTTTGTTCGCCTACGTCTCTATTTATATATATATAGAACAATAGAAGTATTTCTTGCGTCGGCAAATAAGTGCTAAATGTCCTAAGACAGAGCGGGAGTAGCAGAGTAGCAACACTGAGAAACTTGGAGATCCTTTGTGTCTGAGTATATATATGTAGGACTCAGTATAGAGTCCATGCACTATATGATGTCCAGCACCCTATATAGAGTCCATTGGTCCAAAATCCACTATACAGAGTCCAGGAGTCCACTCAGTTTTGATCAGCTTCATCCTGCCGCGCAATCCCCTATAAGGAGTACACTTTTTCTACAAGTCCCCTATTCACGGTCCAGGGGTCCAGTTTATCCAGTCACGCCGTCCTGTGTGTTGTGCCCGAAAGAGAACAAACACTTTTTCAGTTTTGCTTGCCTCGTGGCAGCGCATTCCTTTCTTCACTTCAGCCATGGCTGCCAGTTCTGCTGTGCAGTTGCTGACAGTAATCTGTCTCGAGGTAACCAAGAAGGATAAGAAGACGTTCAAAATCAAATCTGGAAAGCGTCTTGTGGTTCTCTGAAGACGTTTCATCAGTGCGCGGGATGAAAGCAGAAATTGCAGAACGAGAAAAGTTCAGCACAGTTCAAATCTGACGAGTCAGGTACACTGACACTCTCTTTCGTTCGACGCCACAAGGATCCCCTGTTTGGCTGGCCATTGCTTCCAGTAAAACGTTTGAACGGTTTCATCAGAGCGAGGGATGAAAGCAGAAAGCGGAGAACGAGAAAAGTTCAGCACAGTTCCAATCTGACGAGTCAGATACACTGACACTCTCTTTCGTTCGACGCCACAAGGATACCCTGTTTGACTGGACAAGAGCTGCCTGTACCACCGTGTCAAAAGGCTGTCCAACTACATGGCAGGACGATGACTGAGGTAAGGAAGCTTTTACTCGTTTCGATTGGTCTGCTTTTCTGTCGTTATGCTTGAATTTTTTTCCATTTTCAAGGATCGTATCGCGTTTGTTTGATGTTGCTTGAATGAATGCCCTAAAAGTAATCAACCACTTCGTAATAGTCCTCAAGGACTGCAAGGACTTTGCATCAATCGTATACGATCGTCCGGGTATCATCAATTATTATTTTATTTCATGAGGAATGTATTTTTATCCCTGTGATAATTATGTGAACTCCACGACACTCTTCCTCTACTAGGCTCTAGTATGATGTCAAATACAATGGGATCCACAAACGCAGTGCCAGTGTACTAGTACTAGTAGTAGGATTATTTTCTTGTATGCCGATGACAAGAAAAAGCTTCTCAAGCTAATACATGTACTCGTATTCCATGAAGTACCCGTTTTGATGTCACAAACATGACATTGTGTCAGTGAAACTGCCTCGTGACAACAAATCATTGCATTTCCATCTTGGGGAAGACTGACTGACTGCAACGCTGTACAGATTGTTTAAATCATCTTATTTCAATTTAGTTGCTGTGAAGTGAAACACTGTGTACACTACATGTATGGTGGTGTGTCTGTGCGTCTTGAGTGTGCACAAACGATCTTATTCCTCGTATTACTAATAGATTATTGTCCCCACCGTCACCTGTTCACAGGTCTTTGTGTGGATGGATTTTCATTGAGCATCACATTCGTTGAGAACTTGGTAGTTGTGTGCTCCCATGCATCATTACGGTAATAAGCGTATCCTTGTCCTATCTATTTGTTGCAGGTGTGCTGATCTTCAGAAGCTTGCGGAACTGAGTGCTGCTAAACATTTGCATGGCCATGAGCAGTGGTGAAGCTTGCTATTGCACTCTCAGCATGTGCTAGTATTATGCTGACTACTGCACTATGTTACTCTCTTACACTACTACATGTATGTAAACGTGCGTGCATCCGCCCACGTATGCATTCGTTTCGTATAATTATTTGTTATCTCTCTTGACTTTACGTGTAAATGGGTGGACGTTTGCATGGCTGTTGGAGTTGTGTGTGTATTGTGTCTCTACTCTTTTCTTGGTGTTTTCTTGGCATTGTATAAGTTTGTGTGTGTGTGTGTGTGCTCGCGCGCACAATAATTTGAAAACAAATAATTAATCCTTGGCTCTCCATTATTCTCTTTCGATTCTTGGTTTTTTCTAGGTATTTTCTTGGCGTTGTGTGGGTGTGTGCATGTGTGTGTGTGTGCGTGCACAATAATTTGGCAACACTACATGATTGAGAAACTGTAATTTGCAGCGTCTGCGAAGAGACCACTTGATTTGAGGATGGTGTTTGTAGGGTTTTTCATGTAATGAAGTGGCTGCAGTGGCGCCTCAATACGTATGTTTTATCTTGAGAAGTGAATGATGTAAAGGATTAAAGGCAGAGGCCGTTTTCTGGTTAATATTCACTGCTTACAGCAGATCCTATGTCTAATTTCGAAATCTGGATAGGGGATGCCTAATTGGCTGGACTTTATACAGGGAGTGTTGTCCACATAAAGACTCCTTATAGTTGATTTCAAAGTTTGGACTCCATACAGTTGATTTTGGACCAATGGACTCTATATAGGGGTGAAGCCAATTGGCTGGACTCTATACAGGGAGTGATGTCCATCTAAACTTTGAGCTCACAGTTGATTCCAAGTTTGGACTCTGTACAGTGGATTTTGGACCAATGGACTCTATATAGGGGTTGGACATCATATAGGGGCTGGACGCTCTACTGAGTCCAACATATATATATATATATATATACTTTTCCCGTTTGTCTCTTTCCCTCAAACCAGTTAATATTTTATGACTTGGGGCTCCCCGCGTGCTAGTTTGTACGTGAAGTGTGTGGGTTACAGTGAGGGCTGCGTCCCACCCGCCTGTGTGGATTCACAGGAAGTGTGAGTTACGAAGTTTGAAGAAAAGGTTGAACGGTCTCTGCTGGGATGACGACTACACCATAGCTCAGTGGTTAGAGCATCGCTGGCTACAAGCGAGGGTCCCTGGTTCGAGTCCTGGTGGTGATAGTCGATTTTTTCTTCAGACTTTTCCCGTTTGTCTCTTTCCCTCAAACCAGTTAATATATATATATATATTTAAATAGAGAGGTAGGCGAACAAAATTTATATACACACAACAACAAGGTTGTCAGTTTCATAATACCAAAAGCTTTTCACCCATTTTCATCAGTGGTTACATGGGAATGAGCAAGAACGAAAACGAAGCCAGAATTTATACTGGGGGTAGAGAATCAGCAAGAATATTCTTACGCGCCTTGCCTCGAAGGATGTTTCACCAACTCTTGAAAATAGTAATTTTATTTATAAGTATGCGTGTCGCTGTGAGCGGACGTACGTTGGTGAGACATGTCAGCGATTCTCGGAAAGGATCAAGCAGCATATCCCAGACAAGCTGTACAAGAAGCCGCCTGACAAACGTGTGGCAACAAGTGATAGCGCCATCACAAAGCATTTGCAGGCGCAGCCTGAATGCATCCCACAGGAACGCAACAGCAGCTTCAGTGTGATCACACCAGCCCGAAACAGCGCGCACCGATTCACACTGGAGGCGCTGTACATTCGCAGTTTGAGGCCAGAACTGTGTCGACAAAAGAAGCACATCAAGGTGCTACGGCTGTTCAAGCTGCAACCGGACTGACAACTTTATCACGTGTTTGTTCTGGTACTGCATTCCCCTCATGTGTTGTTTCCCGCATTTTTCTACTGCTCCATACATTCTTATGGTAGTGTAGTGTGAACTTGAGGCGCGTAAGAATATTCTTGCTGATTCTCTACCCCCAGTATAAATTCTGGCTTCGTTTTCGTTCTTGCTCATTCCCATGTAACCACTGATGAAAATGGGTGAAAAGCTTTTGGTATTATGAAACTGACAACCTTGTTGTTGTGTGTATATATATATATATATACACACAACAACAAGGTTGTCAGTTTCATAATACCAAAAGCTTTTCACCCATTTTCATCAGTGGTTACATGGGAATGAGCAAGAACGAAAACGAAGCCAGAATTTATACTGGGGGTAGAGAATCAGCAAGAATATTCTTACGCGCCTCAAGTTCACAGGCGCAGCCTGAATGCATCCCACAGGAACGCAACAGCAGCTTCAGTGTGATCACACCAGCCCGAAACAGCGCGCACCGATTCACACTGGAGGCGCTGTACATTCGCAGTTTGAGGCCAGAACTGTGTCGACAAAAGAAGCACATCAAGGTGCTACGGCTGTTCAAGCTGCAACCGGACTGACAACTTTATCACGTGTTTGTTCTGGTACTGCATTCCCCTCATGTGTTGTTTCCCGCATTTTTCCACTGCTCCGTACATTCTTATGGTAGTGTAGTGTGAACTTGAGGCGCGTAAGAATATTCTTGCTGATTCTCTACCCCCAGTATAAATTCTGGCTTCGTTTTCGTTCTTGCTCATTCCCATGTAACCACTGATGAAAATGGGTGAAAAGCTTTTGGTATTATGAAACTGACAACCTTGTTGTTGTGTGTATATAAATTTTGTTCGCCTACCTCTCTATTTATATATATAAAACAGAGAGGTTCCAGGCTGTCCAAGAGAGTGCTCAATACCGAGTGGTAGAAACAGATATTTCCAATGATGAAGACGTCTTCATAGATGCGACTCCGATCTACAGTGACGCGCTGAGGAAGAGTGGATACCGGGAGAACGTACAGTATTTTGACGAGCGTAAAACGGACGAGACAAAGAAGAAGAAGAAAAGGAATCGCCCTCGGAACATCATATGGTTCAACCCACCATTTAGCAAGAACGTCGCCACCAACGTTGGACATCGCTTCCTCCAGCTAGTGGCCAAACACTTCCCCAAAGGCTCAAGCCTCAACAAAATCTTCAACCGGAACTCTGTAAAGGTTAGCTACAGTTGCATGCAGAATATGGCCACTATCATCAAGCAACACAATAACACGATTCTACGACCCAAGAAACAAGCTAACGGAGGTGACAACGATACCAGGACTTGTAACTGTCGGGCGAAAGACTCGTGTCCACTGGACGGAGCGTGTCTAACGGAGAGTATCGTATATAAGGCAAGAGTCACCGCAGGTATGGAGAAGAAGGAATATACTGGATTAACAGCAACAACATTCAAACAACGCTACTATAACCACCAATCCTCATTCCGCCACAGACAACACGAGAAGGACACCCGCCTATCGCAGTACGTCTGGACCAAAAAGGATGAAGGGAAGGCATGCAGCATTCAATGGGCGGTACACCGCAGAGCAGCGGCCTACAGCAACAAAAGCAAAAGGTGCAACCTGTGCCTGGCGGAAAAATTGGCAATCGCGCAAGCACCCAAGCACCTCTCTCTAAACAAAAGGAGTGAGCTTGTGTCGAAGTGTCGCCATGAGAATAGGTACTACCTTCGGAACTTTAAACCAGCTACAGCCATCACCTAATTAAGTAAGAGACAACAAGCTCCAGTGGTTGTCACCTTTCACCACTTGCTGTCATTCACGCTTTGCACTGCCGCTATTTACACTTTGCTTTGTGAGGATATAAACCAAAACTGATCCAGATTTCCAATTACTGTTTTCTGATGATCGCTTAGTGCGTGAAACTCTGAGTAAAAACACTTCCTCTGTCCTCCTATTGTTTTATTTATATATATATATATATATACTCAATCTGCGGACAGCATGCTGTTTCGTTCTTTTTGAACTCATCAGCGCAGCACAGAGGAAATGAGGCCGAACCTGATAGCAATGGAAATAAAAATTTCCAATCAGGCCCGAACGTACCTTGCCAGAGTGCTCAAACTGACAAGTCAGTGAGCTCTGCATATATATATATATATATTAACAAAGTCCACAAAGGACGAAACAGTTCTGTCCGCAGATTGAGTATATATATATTTATCGCCTTCTTAGTATTTGACCCCACTAATTTCCCTGATACCTAAGCGGTCAAATATATCGCGTATTTGACTGCTTAGTCAAATACACGATATATTTGACTACTTATATTTGACTCCTTAGAACTTCTTGGACTTAGAAATTTTCTCTCCAACTTAGAAAAAGAAATTTTTGAAGAAAGCAGAAATACACAAGATGGGATTTGAACCCACAACCTTGTGAATCTCAGTCACTCTTCCTTACCACCCAGCCACTGTGCTACCGACGCTGAACCTAGTTTAAACAATGATGTTGACTTTCAATGCAGTACAATGCGGTATAGGCTATAGTATAATACTAGAATTACAAGGATATGTCGTATATAAAGAGAAACTATTGCGTGGAGAACACGATAAATAGATTATAGACCTCATAGTTGGTCTATACAGGATATATAGACCTCGTAAAAGACCTCGGGGGACCTCGGTCTTTTACTCGGTCTATATATCCTGTATAGACCTCCTAACCGGTCTATAATCTATACATATATATATACGGGACTTTATCACTCTTCTATATCGACCTCCACTAATTCTCGTGATCCTTGACTGGTCCTATATTACCCATATCGCCGCAATATCGACCGCTTATATCGACCGCTTGTATCGACTACTTAGGCATTGTAATCTTTCGACTTTGGAGGGACTTAGAATTTTCTCTCCACTTCAAAAAGAAAAATTGAAAGAAAGAAGACAAAGGAAGAGAACAAGCAGGATTTGAACTCACAACAGTATGGATCTCAAGCAACCCTTTATACCACCTAGTCACTGTCCTGCAGATGCTGAACTCTGTTGTTCTTACAGTCTTGTACCCAAAATAGGCAACATCCTATGTACACTATAGTACAAATGCTATACTAAAAAGGTTAAAATAGCTCCTAAAGGTTCAAATTTTGGGGTTATGGCAAAGGAGTCGTGATAAATAGGATATTGACCTCGACTTCGGTCTATATGGGAAATATAGGCCTCGTAAAAGACCTCGGCGGACCTCGGTCTTTTACTCGGCCTATATTTCCCATATAGACCTCGTCTTGGTCAATATCCTATACGTACTACTCCCTGGTCTGAACCATCCTGCAAAGTTTGAATGACGTAGGTTGAGCGATCGCTCCGCGAAACATACTTTTTGAAATTCTCTTCATAGTATATCTTCCACCATAGAAATTTCGAATTTCTTCAAAAAAAGTGCTGAGAGAGGTGGCTTGCAACCTCGATATGGCTTGTTCCAGGCATGCTTTTGAGCCATCTTCTGTTGAAATAGTGGCGGGGATCTGCCCTGCAACTGCTACAACAAAAAATGATTCGATCTGAGAAAGGGTGAGACCGCGAATCTCGGTTGAATATTGAGTAATTCTTTGTGCCATCTTCAATAGGTCCGTCAAATACAGTAGTAGTAGGTTTTTCATTTTGACCCGACGAGACCATACGACGCTTGCAGATCACAGCACAAACAGTTCACCAGCCACACTCCACGAAAGCAAGTAGTAGTACTCCTGACAAGTCTTGTTTCGTTCCATAGAGATAATAACGGGGAACTCATCAGAGGAGAAGCAGTTGTTGAATGAAGGGGTTTAGATGAATAATGCTATTTTATAGAAAAGATATTGGCGCACTGAGGTGTAAACACTCAACTAACTCACGTATGTGACATATCAACACAAAAGGAATAGTGCAGAATGGAGGTGTTCTGAACCCTACCAGACACAACTATCACAAGTGCTAAATCATTCACAATGAGAAGGAGAGGTACACAGGAATAGGTTGCGCTAGTTTACACGTCACAAATGGTACTGAGGTAGTGACAAAGATAGGTGAAAAGTAGACGCCAAGTGAAAGCCAACAAATCATCACGAACGTCTAACGTCACATCTGAAGATTGCTAGCGGCACAAGACAAATACTTCACAAACCTCGATAATTGAAATTCAGCCAGCGGTATAGTGAAAGGAAGGCTGCTGGGTGTGACATCGAACTGTGGGCTGCTGAGGCGACGTATCCATCCTGACCTTGACTGCAAGGTTGGCGTCTAACGCTAAAATCCGAGCAGCAGATCAAATCCTCTGGTCAATGGCAGATTTCCTGGTCCAGGAGAAGTCATAATATATGCTTCTCCTCTGATGAGTTCCCCGTTATTATCTCTATGGAACGAAACAAGACTTGTCAGGAGTACTACTACTTGCTTTCGTGGAGTGTGGCTGGTGAACTGTTTGTGCTGTGATCTGCAAGCGTCGTATGGTCTCGTCGGGTCAAAATGAAAAACCTACTACTACTGTATTTGACGGACCTATTGAAGATGGCACAAAGAATTATGACTTCTCCTGGACCAGGAAATCTGCCATTGACCAGAGGATTTGATCTGCTGCTCGGATTTTAGCGTTAGACGCCAACCTTGCAGTCAAGGTCAGGATGGATACGTTGCCTCAGCAGCCCACAGTTCGATGTCACACCCAGCAGCCTTCCTTTCACTATACCGCTGGCCGAATTTCAATTATCGAGGTTTGTGAAGTATTTGTCTTGTGCCGGTAGTAATCTTCAGATGTGACGTTAGACGTTCGTGATGATTTGTTGGCTTTCACTTGGCGTCTACTTTTCACCTATCTTTGTCACTACCTCAGTACCATTTGTGACGTGTAAACTAGCGCAACCTATTCCTGTGTACCTCTCCTTCTCATTGTGAATGATTTAGCACTATATATATATATATATATATATATATATAGAACAATAGAAGTATTTCTTGCGTCGGCAAAAAGTGCTCAATGTCCTAAGACAGAGCGGGGTTATACACCTGAAGAGAAGAGTGCTTTTGCACGAAACTCAGAGTAGCAACACTGAGAAACTTGGAGATCCTTTGTGTCTGAGTGTATATATATATATATATATATATATAGTTGTGTCTGGTGGGGTTCAGAACACCTCCATTCTGCACTATTCCTTTTGTGTTGATATGTCACATATGTGAGTTAGTTGAGTGTTTACACCTCAGTGCGCCAATATCTTTTCTATAAAATAGCATTATTCATCTAAACCCCTTCATTCAACAACTGCTTCTCCTCTGATGAGTTCCCCGTTATTATCTCTATGGAACGAAACAAGACTTGTCAGGCGTACTACCACTTGCTTTCATGGAGTGTCGCTGGTGAACTGTTTGTGCTGTGATCTGCAAGCGTCGTATGGTCTCGTCGGGTCAAAATGAAAAACCTACTACTACTGAATATTGAGTATTTCAAGCCTTTTCACGTCGAAGATGGATTTCTTTTTGGAGATGGACGTCGCGGCAAAGGACATGGTGTCCGACTTCTGGCGTCTGGTGAAGCCAGAGATCATTTGTCCAGTCAGGTCGGCAGCCTACCCGCCGGTAAGCTTGTGATTAGATCCCGTTCTGCTCGATGTGGTAGATCACAAACAATTTGATATCGCACAAATTTATCTCAGCATCGTGCGTACGGTATTTTGTATTCAGAAATTTTGTATTCAGAAAATCCCAAAGTGTCTCTGTGTGGCCGTCCTATGCCACGAGAAACTCCAATCAGGCTCCTATGTCCTCTGCCTTCATGATTGAATGTCCACTTCGTTTGAACAACGAACACAACAATCGAGGACGGCTTTGCAATGACAAATACGGCTATACTGGAGCTGAAAAAAAGAAGAAAAAAACGTGCTCAGGATGAGACTCGAGTACACGCATACTCTCCCCGCAGGTGAAACGCAAATTTTTGTGAAAAGTGCGTGTCGCCGACTGACCAGTAATTTCGCCTGACGGTACGATTTGAGGCATGGAGTAGTGATATACCAGTATCTAACTACTCCCTGATACCAAATGCATGGGCGTTGTCATCTTCATCTCGCAGATCGAAAATTTTCAGGTGTCGCGTGATTTCGCAAAATGATTATCGTGTGATCGTGGTTGTGATAATTTCACACAGTTTAACCCCAATGTTCCACATTCTCTGCATTTAACCTTTTACCGGCAGCCCCATACTTGAATGCGTCAACGTTGACGCATTCGACATGTATTTAACCTTTTACCGGCAGCCCCATACTTGAATGCGTCAACGTTGACGCATTCGACATGCATACAAAACCATGCCTGGCATGACGGGAAACATCAGCCCACGGGGATTTCCCGTGGCCCTCACACAGCCAAGGTATGATCCTATTGGTAGCTGAAGAGATCCACGCGTGTCCCATTTTGATTTCATTGAGAACTGCGCGATCGAAAACTTACGGAAATACACGCGCGCCGACAATGCCGTCCGCCTCCGTCAAAACATCGTCAGGTGCATTTTCTCTTGCGCAGTGAGTTCCTATCGTCCTCGGATGACTTCTCCGACGAGGACCTAGCAGTCATTCGCTCTGTGACCGACGACAGATTGATAAATACTTCGTTCCAGCCGCTGATGCAAGCGAATTTCAAACTACGGAGCGGGGCGCACGCCAAGTAAATTCTAACGCAAAAATGGGGAGCGCCAGCTGCTGAAGACGATGTCGTCGTGATGTACCTGGAAGAAGCTGATGGTGCTTATGGTGGGGAAGCCATGGAGAGCGATCCCCGTGTCGACAGTCTCCCAGAGACGGAATTTAGGCCATCGATTTTCTACGTACTTCAGTGATGGCAGCGCAGCTCGGCGTGAGTGCGACCGTAATGGAGCTTTCCAACAGCGATTCTGGGGCGATCTGCTCTCATTTGCGAGCGAGGCATGGCCACTGAAGTTTGTGATGGCTATGGCGTTGTTTCTGCTCCGAATTCGACTTGTTTTAGCAGTATCATGTCAATGTCGGAACTCTGACGATTTGCATGTGTACAATTTCCGTGTTTAGACGTAGAGGTGCCAATTTAGCAGCGTATGTGTGTGGTATGAGAAAATAAATTTTTGCATGGTCAAGAAGTAGTACTAGACTTCCAATAAAGCATAACTTGCACTTACAAAATGTGGCCTCGTTGTGAGTTATTGGCATCCTTCTAAATGTTATGGATTTCACATACAAAAGTAACTTGCCGGTAAAGGGTTAATATCATGTTCCTTCTTGTAAAACATTATTGTGATGTAATTTCCAACTGATGATCATCACAGGAAAACATTCTTGGAAAACTCTTGACCTACCTTGCCTTTTGTGATGGAGTAATGAGTGCACACAAGATCTTATTCATAGCTTTATTCAAATTTATATCTCCGTCGCTTATTTGTATTCATGAGTTGTTTTTTATTTATATCCATTTATCTGAGGGCATGGTGTAACATCCTAAGTTCCTATATCCCACAGAGAAGCATACAGTAAATTGACAAGGTTGCACAGGTGTAGGCCAATCATTCTTAATTGCAATTGGAGTACACCACCAACAAATATTGGAGGGGTATCCTGTTTCATTTACCTGAACATTGCAATGTAGAACCACTCCACTCTCCTGTCTCCAAACATATACGTTGGTAGTCACCTGTGCTTTGATTGAAGCCGGTATCACATTGGTACATGACACTGCTGTTATAGGTGGTGTTGGACTTCTGGACAACAGTTGAATGGTTGGTAGATAGAGGCTCTCCGCAGTCTAGTATCTGGCATTTAGGCACTGGATTGGACCATTGTCCACTAACCTGGCATGTAGTGGCATTAGCACCAAGTAGAATGTACCCCGGTGAACAAGAGAATTGCTCCTCATGATCAACAGTAAGGTGGCCTGTGACGGGAGAATATGAAGTTTTTCTTCTGACTTCACCTGTTGTATTGAGAGTTGGACAAGTAATGATATAGCAGTTCTGCTCCTCTACCGGCTCCCAGATTCCGGTCGCTACGCAAGTTATCTGTGATGGCCCAGTCATATTGAAACCCCGGTTGCAGGAGTAACTGACGGTTTTGTTGAACACAAAGCTAAGATCACCGCTCACTGTTGCATTTGGTAGATGCCCAGGATGGCCACATGAAATCACTGCAGACGATAGCGAGGCAGAAGTTTTTTGGAAATGCTGCAAGTACGGTCTTGAGGATCATGCCCACAATAACACTTGAATACATGGATATACTTCAATAAAGCTATGAATAAGATCAACTGTGCACTCATTACTCCAACGCAAAAGGCAAGATAGGTCCAGAGGTTTGTGATGTAATTTCAGGGCTCACAACCGGTATGCCAAAACCTCGATTACATGGGAGGACATATTGGATCTGATCACCATAGAAACGGGCACGCGTGACTGCTAAGCGCAGGCGTAGCACTCACAGTCGCAAGGAGATTTTGACTTGCTTGGGCTGAGTTGCTGTGACAAGAACTGAGCCGTGGATGGTGAAGGAGACGGAGACAGTTCTCCATTTGTTTCGGTTGTTATTGTTTCCTTCCGAGTGGATTATATCGCGAGCATTGTTGGCCTCGTCGGCCGAATTCTTCCTTCAGACTGTCCACACACTGAGTCCTGGGAGGAGTAGCCCCGAGCAGATTCCTGCATTTGTTGAACACGAAAGAGTTCAACATCTACTGCCCGGCAGCTACGCCGCTAATGCACAGGCGCGGGTGACGGGATCGGGAGAGGGAGAGGACATGCACTCCTTGATGTTGAATGCATGGAGCAATGACTCACGTGGTGTTCTAGTTTTAGTTTCTCCGACGTGAAGTCCTGTTGTGTACAATGTAAATATACGCCTGGTCCGCTGCGAAGAGTCGCGCAACGCAGTAGTGACGATGTGGAGTTGTGAATTATTTGATTCGCCACTCCGTTTCGTTGCAAGAGAACATGCAAGAGAACACGTCCAATGGCTTCGCCGTTGTGCTGGTCATGTATTTCTTCAATCGGCCATAACTCCTGAAGGACACAGTGATGAAGCGCCAGGCAAGTAGCAAGAACATTTCGAAAATTCGCCTTGCTGTAGTGTTGTTTCCGCATTCACAACCGGTCCTGCGCGTGCGGTTCTTCCTTGCACCTGTACTGCGGATAGCGTCGCCTTCGAAATGTTCGTTTGTACCCGTCTCTTGCCCGATTTTGATGGCCAATAGCTTCAAATTTTCAGTAGGAAAAATAGAAGAATTTGTCCGAGAGACTTTTCAATTTTAGGACAATAATTCATGTCAGAATTACGCCTGCACCAACTGATACTTTGGCCCCGTATGTACGCCAAACCGTATCGATTAAAACAAAAAACTCTCGGACAAATCCTTACAATGGGTATTGAGAGTATGTTCCTAGAGTTTGAAAGGCCTTGGAGAAAGCATCGGTACAAATGAACATTTTGAATGCACCCCACGTTCAAGCTTCGGAGATCGCATGTACACGATTCTGGCATACTGCCTGGCTCGCGTGACAGCTCGCGTGACAGTGGCCTGTCCAAAATGGCGCCCACGCTTTTGTACGCGGCTGTGAGCCCTGAATTTCCAACTGATGATGATCAGAGGAAAACATTCTTGGAAAACTCTTCACCTACCTTGCCTTTTGTGATGGAGTAATGAGTGCACAAAAGATCCTATTAAAAGCTTTATTCAAATTTATATCTCTACGTCGCTTATTTGTATTCATGAGTTGTTTTTTATTTATATCCACAACAGAACAACAAGGACAATCAAGGCTTGTTTGCTGCTACTTTAAGTTTCATGCTTACGCAATCATCAGGCAACATTTATATCCATGTATCTGAGGGCATGGTGGAACATCCTAAGTTCTTATCTCCCAAAGAGAAGAATACATTAAATTGATGTTGTTGCACAGGTGTAGGTCAAACATGCTTTTAGGAATGTCGGTGGTGTACAACAATTGCAATTTTACAACAATTGCAATTAAAATTGCAATTGTTGTACACCACCGACAACAAATATTGGAGGGGTATCCTGTTTCATTTACCTGAACATTGCAGAGCAGAGCCACTCCATTCTCCTGTCTCCAGGCACGTACGTTGATAGTCACCTGTGCTTTGATTGAAGCCGGTATCACATTGGTACATGACACTGCTGTTATAGGTGGTGTTGGACTTCTGGACAACAGTTGAATGGTTGGTAGATAGAGGCTCTCCGCAGTCTAGTATCTGGCATTTAGGCACTGGATTGGACCAAGCGCCATTTGGCATGCAAATGGTTTCATTTTCACCCTTCAACTCATATCCCTCTTGACATGAGAAGCCCACTTTATGATCGACAGTATACGGGCCAGTCCAGGGTATATCAAGCCAGTAGTTAATGCCGTTGGGAGGCTCTCCAGCAACAATGGATTTGCATTGGATAGCAGAACATTTCGGTTGAACTTCAGGGTCCCACACACCATTTTCAGAGCACCGTTGAGTAGCAGGGCCCACAAGCTTGAAACCATGGGAACAAGAAAAGTATGTTGTGGTGTTATACGTAGTAAGATCAACTGATACATTGCCATACATCAACGAATTTGGTGGACCACAGTCTATGTCTGCAAGAAACACACACCACAGATACATGTCATGTAGATTTTAGAAAGTACAAACAAGAATATTAGCAAGTAGGGTGCTCCACTGATTGAAGAGAAAGGAAACTCCGTTGCAACAGCACCAGCAGCAGCACTGTATTACACAGCAGGTGCTTTGGCGCTGTCTTTCTTTGTTGCCACAGTAGTATTTGAGGTTTTTCTTTGATCATACTGACATGTACAAGTCGCAGCGAATCTCCTCTGTTAGCTTGTACCATAAAAAGTACATCTGCTTCACTAATTACTGCCTCAGCTGGTTCAGTTCTAGGTGCTTCCGGCATACTTTGCGTCTCAAATTAAGCACAGAATCCTATAGTGACATTAATCCATCAAGGTCACATACAATCATACCTGCAACATGTCTGAACTCTAGCGGATGATGTGTTTGCGCGCGTACGTGTGTGTGTGTGTGTGTGTGTGTGTGTGTGTGTGTGTGTGTGTGTGTGTGTGTGTGAGAGAGAGTGCGGTGGGCATGCGTGTGTATGTGTGTGTGTGCATGTGTGCCCACGTGTATGTACACACACATGTACATGAGCACGCTTGTGTGTTGTCATGAAAATTGCAACACTTCATTGACATGAGCTTGAATGAGTCAGATAATACCTACTGGGGAATGAACCAATAACAATCAGAAGAAGAACACACTTCAGGCTCTTCAACATCATCTTCAAAGTTTTCACTGCAGTCCATTCACTATAAGTGTGCACTGTTATTACATGCTCCCATCATACGACTATGTACAAATACAAGGCAATTTTTTCTGAGTGAATGCACGCTTGCTTGCTGCTCCTTTAAAAAAAACCCGATCAAAATCTGTCCAATTTTGGGAGAGAAAATGGAAAATTGATTTTTTTAGCTCGCTTTGCTGGCTGATTTCCGTGCATTTGCATGCGCCGCTGCTTTGTCTTTGAAGAAGTCATGCACCTTATTGATCATCTCAACGCATCCACGTGGGGTATTCCCCTGTCAGGCTGGCGCTGGCCTGCATGTAGAATCCATGGGCCCTTTGACTGGAAAAGAGTGCACACTGATATGGAATGGACTGTAGTATACTTTCAAGCCTTATCAGGTGAAATACAGGCAAAATCGAATGAACACTTGAAGGACAATGGATTAAGTACAGTAGAGTGGTGATAGAAACAGCACAAGGAAGAAGCGCTAAAATAACAACGGAGAATGCGTGACCCATACACTTAGGCCTCATTTACACGACAACGATTAAAAAACGTTTTTCAATCGTTTTCGAAACGTTTTTGCTGTTTACACGAAAACGATAAGCGTGTAAACTGCAACGCGTTTTCGGCGCAATGGTCACGTGCAATAAGTTGTAGGGACCGGCAGATTCTGCTCGAAAAGGTGGCTGATTCTGCTCGAAAAGCAGTGAAATTGGCAGAACCATACTTCAAAATACAAACCTTATGGCGGGCAATTCCTCGAATTCTGCTCCATTTTTTATCCACATACCAAACATGCATGAAACTTACCAGAAAAAGTACCGAATTCTGCCAATTTTCTGCCGGCAGAATCTGCCAGACCCTAATAAGTTGGCCTGATGCAGGCTGGCGGCGGCATGTTTTGAGTACAAGGCTCGTAGTAGTAAAACGTTTTTGCCGTTTACACGAGAACGAAACGGAACGAAAACGATTGAAACACACTTTGAAGGTCGTTTTTCGTTTGAAACGTTTTTGAAACGTTTTTCAGCATTGTCGTGTAAACGCTCTTATCAAAATCTGTGGAAGCGCATTCTTTTGAAAACGTTTTTGACAAAAACATTTTTCAATCGGTGTCGTGTAAACGAGGCCTTAGAAAGAAATGGGGGAAAAGGTGCTAAATGTGAATCTACTTTAGCTTACAGAAGGGATCGTTGCAAAATTGTTTTGTCCCTGGAGCAAACATCGTTCATTTGGGGGTGAGCCTAAATCGCATGTCGACCAACACTGTTATGCACGTGCCGCTATGCATGCTGTGAATGGAGCTCTGCGTGCATCGAGTGCATGAATAGAAAAAAAAGGTTTCGTTTCACGTTGTTCAGCACTGCTCCGTGGAATTTCAAGTCGGTCGGCCCAAACTTGGCGTCGAAACGCATGCTCGTGACGTGGGCTGGGGCCGACTCACGCTCGACATCCACGCGAGTTTTTTTCCTGAATTTACTCTTACGATCAGGTGGGGATTGGCTGTAATTTTGTCAAAAAAATGTAATACTTTGCCTCTGCGATTTTGAGGTCTTTAGCGGGAATCCGGAGGCACTTGAGTGTAGCTCTCCAAAAATCAATGCTAGCTTTTTTGATTTTCCGTGCTTCTCATAGTGTCACCAGGGGAACGGCGTGCTTCATAAGAACCGTGAAACGAAAGCTCCTTCTGACTGCGCGTCACCTCGAAAAACTGACGTTCACGTTAGAGCGCAAATCACGCGAAACGAAACCTCTCTAATGGCATGCACAAATGCGGCACGTGAATATGTTATGGGCGCCCAGCGCAGTAACAAGCGTACTACTCCCTGTAGCAAGTGCGGCTCAAGTGGATACAAACAGTGAGAATGAGGCACTGGCACAGTGCGACTGGCATTGAAGATAGATGCGTGCATGAATCGTGTGGAGGTGTGAAGTCAAAACAGATTCCAGTGTTGTATACTTCGAAGTAGTACTATGTGCACTGCATTGGCATATGTACAATCTCGAGCTGCAACATTAGAGAGGTTGCGCATAACGAAAATTCATAGCGCTGTAACGAAAAATTTTAATGAAAAAAGCTAACGAATATTCGTTAACCGTGAGGTTGCGCCCAACGCGTGAACTTTTTCGTAGTGGGTCGACGCGTCGCCAGCGCAGGTATGAAGAGTCAAGACAGGGAGTTGTAAAATATCAGTATTTTTGTACTTCAGGTAACGAAAAATATTTTCGTAGATCTGCTCTGTTTCGGTCGTGTTTGGACGGACCTTCGTAGCAACTTTAGTTACTCGAACCCAGACGGTCAAAATCTAACGAATTTTCGTTGTGCGAAACCTCTCTATTGTTCTCTTGCGCAGTTGTGTCCGGTTCCGGTGTTTTTTCAGAGTGGGGAACTTGGTTTCGACTGTGAATTTTCAGTCATGAAGTAGACGACTTTGTTGGGCAGATTTGGAAAGACTCGAAGTCCGGTGTACAGCAATCCGGTCACGATGTAGGAAAATCTCGTGAATGTGGATGTCATCGCCGACAAGTCCAGTCGCAAGACGGAGTAAGTTGTGAATAATGCCAATGAAAAATGGCAGGAAATCAAACATGATGAAGGGCCATTTTAGTATCCCAGTGTACTATAGTATACTGTTATGTGTAGGCAGCATTGCGTGTTACAGACCTTAGATCAATCTTGGGTATAAGTATAGGATATTGACCAAGACGAGGTCTATATGGGAAATATAGGCCGAGTAAAAGACCGAAGTCCGCCGAGGTCTTTTACGAAGAAAAAACCCCCCATTATCACTCTTCAATATCGCCCTCCACTAATTCTTGTGATCCTTAACTGGTCCTATATTACCCATACATGTATCGCCGTAATAGAGAGCTTCCGCATTATGTAAAGTTGAGCAACTTTACGTTAGTGGGTGGGAAAAATCTGTGAATTTGTGAGTTTGCACTCCACTTACGGAAAGTTGTCTACGCAAAGTACATAGATAGGGCTCTGATAACGTAGGCGCTCCGTAAGTGGATTGGGGTACAAATTCATGACTCTCCCCAGGTCGATCCGGTTGTACACTGCCGCATTCGCAGTTGCCAAGGGGCAGCTACGTGATTTGAAACTCCATATGGCGGAACACAGATCCGCATGTTGTTTACGTAAGACTTTCCGTAGATCGACTACGTTTTTTAATAACGTAATTAAGTTACGCGGAACATCTCAAATATCGACCGCTTGAATCCACTGTTTATATGCTGCTGTTGCTGCTGCTGCTGCTACAGCAGCTACTGCTGTGGCTGTAGTTACAGCCCCGCTCGTTGTCAGGAAATGTTTGCTTGTGCTACTTCTCATCCAGTTGACTTCATATTATGACTTTGTATGTTATAATTTTCTTGAGCTCCGGTTTCCCCCTTCATTATAACTCAAGCGCAGTTTTGCGTGTATTGGCTTGTGATTTCCTTTCTTCTGTTTGCTTGGCATTTTATCGCTCCACAGGTACCGGATTCCCAATCTCTCGATTTATCAACACAGGTCACAAGTCCGATCTCACCTCTACAGGTGGCACACATCATAGGACAAAGGAGTCTGTAGTAATCGCTCTTTCCAGAATAATACTAGAGAACAACAAAACTGAAAAACAACTCGTGTCCAAGAAGAGCCGCAATCACCCACCACCGTGGGAGAAGAAAAAACACATTCGCAAAAGCGCGCCAAACTGTGCTGCATGCACGTGCCTTGACAAGTACATGTACCGTCATGCATACGTGGGCCAGAACAAGTCATACAAAGCACGGGAACGTGGGCATGGAACTAGCGTTTTGTACTGAAACAAGAACAGGCACAACATGATACAAATCGCGCGACAAGGTCGCCGCGACACTCCAGCCGACCGGGAATGTACACCGGGAGGTAACTTATAGAGCATAAGCAATGCAGATACACACGCACACGCACACACACACACAACAAGCAGTTAAACAGGCATACAGAGAGTTTTATGTGCTTGTGAGGTCACTGCCAATTGGACCAAGCACCACCTAATCCTCACACTCTGACACGGTCAAACTTATCAGGCGCGTGGGATGTGTACGTGCAGCAACGATACAGCTGTCCACTTTGCAATATTCTGCCGGGCCTTGTCAGTTGCCGCACGAGTTGGTCGCTGGGGGTTTCGGAGACATTCGGAGACGGGACGACTGGAGTGGCTGGAGAGCCAGTAGCAGGGACAGGACTAACAGCAGTCACAGGAGGGCTTGCAGGAGCGGAAGGTGGACCCTTGGAGTGGACCACCACTGCTGATGGGCTGAAGGATACGCTGGTCAAGATTCATTCGGAGACGGGACGACTGGAGTGGCTGGAGTGGCCGGAGAGCCAGTAGCAGGGACAGGACCAACAGCAGTCACAGGAGGGCTCGCAGGAGCGGAAGGTGGACCCTTGGAGTGGACCACCACTGCTGATGGGCTGAAGGATACGCTGGTCAAGACAGCGGCTGGGGACGTCGTGGGGGAGGGCTGTGGGCACTGGATCGACTCGAGTTGGCGATTGCCTCCAGTTCCGCATCTGCTGTGGCGAGTCCGGACGGGTTCTCCCTCTGTAGAACGGTACATGCGTCCCTCAGGACTTCCAGGTCATCATCGAAATCGAACTCCCACTTGTCGAGTTGCTCCAGGCGGTCCTCAACATCCGAGGAAGTCGCCTGTTCGGTCAGATCGCGGATTCTAGCCTGTGTGGCATTGATTTCAGCTGCAAGGCGTTCAGCCTGCTGCCAATCTCGTAGCGGGTAGTGTGGTGATGGAGCGTCTTTTGCAAGCTCCCGGGTTAAATTGTGGCGAAGGCGTGTGAGTCGTCACTTCGTGTTTGCCCTACACTTTACAAGCTGGGCGATAGTCTCCATCACTCTGGTCGGAATTCACTAAATAAACTGAGGAAAATCTCTGGTCACTAAAGCACCATGTCGAAAGCTTAGGATTCCCAATCTCTCGATTTATCAACACAGGTCACAAGTCCGATCTCACCTCTACAGGTGGCACACATCATAGGACAAAGGAGTCTGTAGTAATCGCTCTTTCCAGAATAATACTAGAGAACAACAAAACTGAAAAACAACTCGTGTCCAAGAAGAGCCGCAATCACCCACCACCGTGGGAGAAGAAAAAACACATTCGCAAAAGCGCGCCAAACTGTGCTGCATGCACGTGCCTTGACAAGTACATGTACCGTCATGCATACGTGGGCCAGAACAAGTCATACAAAGCACGGGAACGTGGGCATGGAACTAGCGTTCTGTACTGAAACAAGAACAGGCACAAACATGATACAAATCGCGCGACAAGGTCGCAGCGACAAGGTCGTCGCGACAAGGTCGCCGCGACACCCTCGGTCTCAGGTGCTCTCACATTTGTGCAATTGTTGATTTTGCTCCTGAATTGTCCTCCCTGTTGCTTTGCTACCATCCTCCTCCTTCCTCCACCTTTTTTTTCTTAATTGGCCTCATTATGGCATTCCCTTCCATGTAATTGGGCTTGTAGCCCATGTGTACTTGCGAATTCAAATAAAAATATACATACATATCGACCACTTTGGGTTTCATCGATTGACGAATCTGGACTGAGTGCGAACAGGCGGTGTAGTCCGAGCAACGCTAGCCCAATCGAAAAAAACAAGGGTGCAGTACGCAACATGTACACATATCGTACAAAGATTCTGTGAAGGCTGTCAAAAAACATCAAAGTCCATTTCCACTCCAGCCACTCCCGGTTTGGGCGGATTCCACTCCAAGTACACCTACTCCGGATCCGGCCAATCGATCACGCTCAGCTCACTCGGAGCGCACTTGCTCGGGATTCGCCCAATCGATTACTAGTATGCCCTTAGGCATTGTAATCTTTAGACTTTGGAGGGAGTTAGAAATTTTCTCTTCATTTCAAAAAGAAAATTTGAGATAAAGGAGAAAAAGAAAGGGAACAAGTAGGATTCGAACCCACAACAGTATGAACCTCAAGCAACTCCTTATACCACCAAGCCACTGTGCTGCAGATGCTGAACACCGTCCTTCTGACAGTCTAATACCCAAAGTAGGCAACATCCTATGTACATTCATAGTACAAATGCAATACTAAAAAGGCTAAAATAGCTCCTTAAGGATCAGGAAATAAATGCGACTTGCGTGTCAAGTAGAAATTTTTTCACAATATGGACTCTTCCTACCATGGTACAGCAGGTCAGTGCAGTTTACCAGTAGAGTATGGCACTAGGAGCATGGACTTGTACTTTTTCGTGATCCTTCAGAATTCGAATATTGGTCCATGGGCTAAAAAAAGTGTTATTTTTCGTTGGCTGAGCGTAGCGAATGAAACAAAAAATGTATTTTTTGCCAGCATTTTCACCATAGTTACGGCACTAGGATTGCGTCAGCTGGTTTTTTGTCAGTGTTCTCAAACTTTTCTCTTCATCGTGGTCTTTCTCTTTTCGTTGTAGTTTCCCACCCGCCCTCCTCTTTATTCCCACATGGGATAGGTCCTGCAGGCTACGTTTTGTTCATTTATCTTATGGGGTTATTCTAACTGGTTTTTCCTCAGGGTTGTGCCTCCGCTGGGGTCCTGAGGTTTTTTCCGCCAGCTTCGGGCTGGTTAATTATCCGGCGGCCCCATTCACCACAGTGGTTCACTTTTTGTATCATGTTGGTCTGGTACACACTTTTACATGTATATGCGTGAGGTGGCATGCCCTTCTTCTTGCTCATGTATACACCACGCTAAGCTCTTCCATCTTCCACCGTGAGTGAGCAAAGACCACACTACTACTGTGATCTGTATCTTTCTGTTGTGTGTGGGTGTATCTGCGGTGTACGCAGAGGCCAGCTAGCTGGCAAAAACGAACATGTTTTACTGGATATTTTATCCCCAAACAGCATTATTTCATATAATAAGCCCATGGGCTTATGTATAGGATATTGACCAAGACGAGGTCTATACCGTAATTCCACGCATATAAGCCCATGGGCTTATATGCGTGGAATTACGGTATAGACCTCGTCTTGGTCAATATCCTATACATATGCAAGCCTTGGCTTCGCCTCAGTTTGTATATAAGTATATATTTCCCATATAATCAACTCAGGCGGAGAGCCAAGGATTAATTAATCTATCATTTGAGGGATGTATCTACTGTGCGAATGCAGTTAGCTTTTTTGAGCTCCGCAGTTTTCGCAGGTTTTGCAGTAGCCAGCCGGCAGTAGGCCGGTCTGGAGAAGGGTAGGTACTGGATAGTTAATTAGTAATAGATAGTTCATTAGGTAGCAGCCTAGCAGTAGCATTTAGTGGGCCGAGATGTCCCGATCTGGAAAAACCGCCATTCGCGGGATGACCGAGTCGGAGATCAAACTGTTGAGTTCCCTCCCAGGAATTGAGACTTCTGTCGTAGAACTAGTCACAACACTGTCCTCCCTCGTGTCACAGTCGGCCGACCGGGAGACACGCCTGCTGAACAAGATCGACCTGTTGACGAAGCAAGTGAATGCACTCAGTGAGGATGTTGTTTCACTCAAAGAAGCCGCCATTGTTTCGGCGAGTGTCTCTCCCCAGGCCCAGTGCCAGCGTACGAGCAAGACATCCCGTAGACGCTCAGCCAGGAAAGCTGGCCGTGCAGCTACGGGCACCAATGACCCCAGTAACTGTATGAGTACTACAACTGCACACCGTAGCGTCTGTGACGGCGTCAGTGACACTGACGACACTGAAAGCAGTGATCAGGAAGCTACACACCCTGCAGCAGGTAAAGGCTCCAAGCTCCAGCAGGCCAAGCGCAATGACGGAAGAAGTAAAGCCATCCTGGATGTCATTGCAGATGACAGTTGGCAGTTGGTGTCAGCGGAGCCACCCAGGCCAAAGAAAGCCATGTTGTACGTTGGGAATCTGAGCGAGTCCTGCACTGAGGAGAGTCTAGCAGCTTTCGTGAAACAAAGGTCAGCCAAGGCTGGAGCAGAGACCACTGTGCATGACTGCAGCATGCACAGAGCAGAAAATGGAAAGGTGTCAGCACGACTAATGGTTGAAGCAAGTGCCCTCTTGCTTGTTGTATCCCCAAACTTCTGGCCAAGACCTCTGTACGCCAGACCATGGCAGTTTAAAGACCGTGACCAACATCAGAATGCAGCATCACAAGACAATCTTGGCAGCAGCAATGGTAAACATTCCACCACAGATCCGACCAGTGATAAAGAATGATGGCAGCACTGGGTGACCCTAATTCTCCAACAGCACTCGAACCTAATCCTAATGCCGCCCCATCTATTCCGGGTCTTTTCACTAGACATCTCAACCCTAATGCCATACCATTTACACCACGGTCCCATCAAGGCGCCCCAGCAAATTCCTGGGTACGCTTTGGCTTCATCAACATTTGTAGCCTTCGGCACAAAGTCGACGCCCTGGAGCAGCTGATCGCGGACCAGTGCTGGGACATAGTCGGTGTTGCTGAAACATGGCTTGATGGCACAGTGTCTGATGGAGAAATCCGGATCCCAAACTTCAGTATTGCCCGTCAGGACCGTGCCGGTGGAAGAGGAGGTGGAACATGTATCTACTTCAGGTCGACCCTCCCCGTGAAGCCTCGCCCGGATTTGACGGCGGATGATGTAGAGTGCACCTGGATCGAGCTTAAAGGTGCCCGGGCGCCTCATCTCTTAGGGTGTGTGTACCGGCCGCCAAGTGAAACAGTTGCGTTCTGGCCCAGACTAGAGACTGTCTTACAGGCAGCCACCAACAACACCGGATCGGTCACTATGATGGGCGACTTCAATGTAAATGCTGACCCAGTTTCTCCTGGCCCACAATTGCGCCACATGCATGACACGTGTGGAAGCTATGGACTGCAGAACGTTGTGACAGCACCAACTCGTGCTCTGCCCCAATGTGTGCGTGGAACCATACTAGATCTAGTCTTGGTCAACCATGCCAGCTTAACATCCTGGAACATCGTACCATGTGACATCAGCGATCACTTTGCTGTGAGTGCTTCACTCAGCTGTGCTACTGAAGTAAGCCAGCCAGCGAGTTCGCTCCTCACTAGGCAGCTGCACAGAGTGGATATAGCAGCTCTCCGCGCTGACCTGCTTGCAGCAGACCTTCACATTTTTCCTCCACATGCGAGCGTCGACGATATGTGGTCCACTTGGCACGCTAGCATAATGCGTGTACTGGACCATCATGCCCCGATGACCCCAGTTAAGAAGCGTTCCAGAAGAAGGCCATGGCTTAACAGAGACACTTACCAGCTAACGATGGCAAAGAACAGGCTGCACCGAAGATGGCTGCGAGACCGGGCTAACATAGCATTATTCCACCAGTACAAACGTGCTCGAACGGCGGCAGCAAACCTTGTCAGACGGAGGAAAAACCAGTACTTCAGTGATGAATGTGTTGTCAACAATCGCAATCCAAGGAAGATGTGGTCCCTGTTAAACTCCATCACTGGCAGAGGAGGAAGCAAGCAAGACCCTGCATGTGATGTGAACAAGGTCAGCGTGGCATTTAGCAACATTGTAACTGACCCTGATCGGCCAGCCCACTTGCCATTACCGAATGGACCCCCAGCTGAACACTCACTCAGCTGTCTGGGAACAGCATCTTATGCTGCTGTGAATAAGCTTCTGCAAGCGATAATTCCGGTGAAGGCAACTGGCAGTGATGGAATACCTGGGCTGCTTCTCAAATCCTGCAGTGATATCCTCACGCCATCCCTCACACGGATCTTCAATGAGTCTCTTGAAACGGGCATTGTACCTTCTGCCTTCAAGAAGGCCCTGGTCCGGCCTCTGTACAAGTCTGGAGACCCAACATCACCCGGGAACTATCGTCCAGTATCCCTGCTGCCGATTGCCTCAAAGCTGCTAGAGAAGCTCGTGCAGCGGCAGCTTGTGGCATTCCTCGATGAACACAATGTTCTACCACCGACCCAATTTGCCTTCAGGAAGGATCACTCCACTGAAGATGCACTTGTGCTACTAACGGATGGTGTTCTCACTGCAAAGGACTCTGCATTGCCTTGCTGCATCTGCCTACTTGACATGTCAAAGGCGTTTGACAAAGTCAGTCACCCTACGCTGCTGCAGGACTTGTTCGACATTGGCGTTTCTGGAACGACATTAAGTTGGTTTGCCAACTATCTCAGCCATCGAACCCAGCAAGTGCGCATTGGAACCCAGGACGGACCCTGTAATGCATGCACATGCGGTGTTCCACAGGGATCCGTTTTAGGACCAATCTTGTTCAGTGTATACACGCGCGGCATACCAGAGGTTGCTGGTGACGTGCCCACAGTACAGTTTGCGGATGACATTGGCTTGTACTTCAGCCACCGGCTGCCTACTGAATGCTCCGCGGCGCTTACCCGGGCAGTATCTGCAGTGGCTGACTGGCTAGAGGATCGCAACCTCATCCTGAACTCCACGAAGAGCCAAGTCCTGAGCATGCACAGTGAAGCCATTCCTGTAAATTGCAATGGGACTAGTTTGCCAGCAGCAAGCACTGCGAAGTACCTCGGAGTTCTGCTGGACAGCTCCCTCAACTGGCAGAAACACGTGGACAGCATCGCCAAGAAAGCATCTCAGAAGATCGGGGCGCTCTGGCGATCTAGGCGAGCATTAAGTCTGAAGGCCCGTACACAGTTCATGAAGTCCATCATCATGCCTGATCTGCTGTACGGGTCGACAGCATTTTTCGCCTGCCTGCGACAGGAGCAAGTCTCTCGCTTGCAAGTTCTCCAGAACCGAGCTGCCAGGGCAGTGTTTGGCCAGCCACCCCGCTCTCATGCTCAACCCCTCCTGACCAGCTTGCAGCTCTACAGCATTCAGGAGCTGCACAAGCAGAAGATGCTGAGGTTTGTGTGGCGTTGCCAGCACAACCGAGCCAGCCCAGCCCTCCAGGACAAGTTTCGAAGTGCTCATGGAAACACCACCCGCCTCCAGCAAGGACAGGGTTTGCGCCTGCCGCTAGCCCGGTCAGCAGCAGGGACATCCCGTCCATCGCACTGTGGTGCCATCCTCTGGAACACCCTCCCCAGCGAAGTTCGCCTACTCAATCGTCCCAGAGAATTCGCCGTAGCTGCACTGCCCTTCACGCTGGTGGGCTAGATCTGCAAACTCCGTGAATTCTCCCGCCTTCTGTGTTCACAGTCCCACACTCCCCTTGGAGTAGTCTGCACGGCGCTGCTGCTGCTGCTGTTGCTGCTGTTGTTGTTGTTGTTGTTGTTGTTGTTGTTGTTGTTGTTGCTGTTGTTGCTGTTGTTGCTGTTGTTGTTGTTGTTGTTGATAGTGTTGTTGTTGTTGTTGTTGTTGTTGCTGCTGCTGCTGCTGCTGCTGCTGCTGCTGCTGCTGTTACAGCAGCTACTGCTGCGGCTGTAGTTACAGCCCCTCTCGTTGTCAGGAAATGTTTGCTTGTGCTACTTCTCATCCAGTTGACTTCTTATTATGACTTTGTACGTTATAATTTTGTTGAGCTCCGGTTTTCCCCTTCATTCTAACTCAAGTGCAGTTTAGCGTGTATTGGCTTGTGATTTCCTTTCTTCTGTTTGCTTGGCATTTTATCGCTCCACAGGTACCCCCGGTCTCAGGTGCTCTCACATTTGTGCAATTGTTGATTTTGGTCCTGAATTGTCCTCCCTGTTGCCTTGCTACCGTCCTCCTCCTTCCTCCACCTTTTTTTCTTTTCTTAATTGGCCTCATTATGGCATTCGCTTCCATGTAATTGGGCTTGTAGCCCGTGTGTACTTGCGAATTCAAATAAAAATATACATACATACATACAATTGATAAGAAGAAAAGAAAAGAAGAAAAGAGTAACTGCTGGTGTTAGTGGATATTATCGCGTAACTTGTAGCTGTAGGTCCTCTTTTCTTCGAATTGACAGCATGGTACAAGGGCGGAGGAAATGCTGTCATAAATTCATCGCACATTGTACTTACTTTTTGCTGACCTTTGCTATGAATACAATGCTTTACATGTGCCACAACATGCACCTTCACATAAATACAATCCATATGATATGCATATCATTTTTTTGTCAGATCTGCATAAGAAGAACTCCGGATAAGACAAAAAACTTGTTCAGTCCCTTGAAGTTTGCCCTAATGAGGTTTGACCGTAGGTCGAATCTATCCGCCAAGTACCGTAATCATTGCCCGCGCTGTTGTGAATATTGCACTATGCGCGCCACAGTACGAGTACAGTAGTCAGTACAGTTGGTCATCGCTCATGAGCTCGTGACCTCGGACTCACGGAAATCGACCGTACATCATTTATATCTACTAGTAGATCTACGTGCAGTGCAAGTCATGTAGCAAAACGTAGTGTGCAGACTCTGCATGCATGCACCGCGAACTACTGTGTTAGCACACATTCAGTACAGTCAGGCCTAGTTTACCCGACAATGATTGAAAAACGTTTCCACTCCGTGTTTGAAACGTTTTTGCTGTCCACATGAAAACGATAAGCGTTTTTCGGCGCGCAATGGTCACGTGTGATAAGTTGGCCTGGCGACGGCATTTTTAGAGCGGGAAATTCGGTACTCACTCGTTCTTTTTCTTATTTCCCGCTACACCATTCTGGCATTTCCATGGTAGAGGAACGCTTTGGCCGTTTACACGTACGAGAACGAAACGGAACGAAAATGATTAAAAAACACTTTGAAGACCGTTTTTGATTTGAAACGTTTTTGAAACGTTTTTCAGCGTTCAAGTGTAAACGCTCTTGTCAAAATCTGTGGAGGTGTGTTTGTTTGAAAACGTTTTGGCAAAAAAGGTTTTTCAATTGTTGTGTAAATGAGGTCTCAGTGCACGGGCAAAAGCGTACAGCGTACAACACAGTCCGTGTTCGAACAGCAACCTTAAGAGTTCCTTCGTTTGTTTTCAAATTTATCGACCGAATATTCGAACTTCCGTTTGTTCGTTTCACTCCTAAAATAAAATTGAAGCACTGACTGTCTCTGGCTCAAATCAGTCAAACTCGCCATTGAGCGTTCAGAGATGAATCATAATCATTGCAACAGAATTCTCTGGAACGAAGCTATCTGCGAATGCGGGATACATGTGCAATACAAAGGTGTATACAGAAAAGGTCAGACTTGAAGTGCCTTTGCAAGATGGACATTGCTAATGTTGCATGCAGATGCATGACTTACCATCGCAATGCAAAGGACTACCGCTCCAATCTCCAGTCTGCAAGCACGTCCTTTCTGTATCACCTTGACTGATGTTGAATCCAATCATACATGCAAATGATGTAGTGCTGTTGAACAGTGTACTTGGGACATTGGTGAGTATAGAGTTATTACCAGTTGATGGCATGCCACAGTCCACAATACTACACTTTGGAATTGGAGAAGACCAATTTCCGGTGGCATCACATTTGGTTACAATGGACCCATTCACCTCATAGCCAATATTGCAGTAGAAGTTGATCTCATGATCGTACCGGTTAAGCCCAGTTATATTTGTTTGGTTGTAGGAGCCATTTGGTAGGTCTATAGGACCCAGGGCGGAACAATTGATGGCTAAACAAGTTGGTGGAATTGCTGGAATCCAAGAACCATTGCTGTTACATGTTAGATTCCTTGGTCCTATTAGGTTGTATCCAGGAGAGCAGTAGTATGTGACCGTAGAGTTGATGTTAAATCTAACATCTCCTGTTTTGTAGGTCCTCCATATTACGGCATGAGAAAGGGGGTTGGTGGTGTTTGGGTATGAAAATTGAGGGTGCCTACATTCTAGACAAAACAAGGAGAACATGAAGAGAATGCATACAAGCATGTTCCATCCGTAGAGGGCTCAATTTGCCGAAAGCACAGAGCGGAATACACAGAGAGAATCAATTTTTTCGTCTGGTTATAGACTGATTCAGCTTATGAAACTCAGAGTAACAAAACAGCAACTGATCGTTCTTCTGTCTGTGTATGCGAGCATGTATAATAGCATGCATATCACCCACAGGCACATCTAGCCAGTGGAAGTTGGGGTTGCCGAGCTGCTGCGGCTGCATCATATCAAGTGTTTAGTAACAGAATTTGTAATCTGCGAAATGTTTGCGACAATGCATTTATACCAGGAGGCCCCGCAAAGCAGGATTATTGACAATTCTGTTCCAATGCTGTTAAATGGCAGGCAGTGCAAGAGATTAAGCAATCTGCCGATAAGTGTTAGAGAGGCAAATGATCCTAACTAAAAAGTTTGATTTGCTTCCAAAGTGACCGGTTAGAGATTTTATCGCTCTGGATTGGAGGTGTCTCTCTGCAGATTGAGAGCCGATTTTGATTTGAAGTTTTGGATATTGGCTTCGTGGACCACTAGCCGGCCAGTTGTGGACACGCCATTACTGTGGATTATTTCCTTCCCTCGATATTGCAGCGTGAAAGAGGCTGGCTTGGCTTTTCAGTGGCCATTGTTTGCTTCGTCTTGCTGTGTCTTCTTCCTCCTGCGCTACCGAGGTCGGTCCCAGGCGTGAAGGCGTTGCTGGCGCTAGCCAACGCTAGCCAACGCCCGAACACTTCCTGCTGGAGTGGTGTTCAGAGTCAGTCACGTGATGGCGCTAGATCTCAATATTGACCTGGCGATCCTGGAGTTTTCGCAGCTTCAGAAACTAGCTGAGCAGAAGGACATACCTAATTCATGTGACCTAGCACGCCCAGACTTGGCTGCTACTCTGTGCGAAAATGGTATTGGCACTTATCCCCCAGGTTTGGCGCCCAGCCAATTCCCTGCCTGTGGTGAGAAGTGCCTGCCATCAATGGTACCTTGCCTTGAGAAACTTCAGGATTGCATCGCCAGTCTAACACGTGAACTTGCTGCAGTTTCAGCAACCAGAGATGCAGAGCTAACGAGCTTGCGAAATGATTAACTATCCACACGGGAAAAGGTGAACCAGTTGGAGAACGTTGTTGGCTGTGGTGTGTTAGTCCAGCCTTGCAGAACTCAGAAGACCATGGATCTGGCTGGAGCAGCTCAATGCTCACATACGTCATCCCTCCAAAGCGACAAAGCATCAACAGTAAAAGAGAATGGACAGCTAGCCAAGACACCAGACGTTCCTAGACCATATGCCCAAGTTCTAGCAAATGGGCTCATGGCTGAAACTTCTAGTAGTGCCAGTACTGCCGATAAGGACGACGTATCCTTTCAACCTGTCATGTCAACCAGGAGGATGACACGGATCCAACCTCACCCTACTGAAATAGAAGAGGTTGGACTCCCTGCAAACAAACAGGCAAAGGAAGAAGCACCACAAAGAAATCCCATCCGTCGCCAGGTATCATCACGTTACGCCAAACCGAACCAGAATGTCCCTGGTTCAGTTCCGTCTCTGGATGCTGCACCCCGCAGTCCGCGAAAGGTCTTCTACTTGGGAGATATTCCGTTTGGTTGTGAGGCAGCAAGTATAGCAGACTGGTGCAGGGAACGCGGTGTTGAAATAGTGCAGTGCTTAATATACTCCTCCGAGTATTTTCGAACTGCCTCCGCCAGAGTGACTGTCGAGGGTAAGGATGCCGATACTGTATGCTGGCACACCTTCTGGCCAAACACAATGGGTCATACCGTGAGGGAATGGCGTTTCTATTCTGACCAGCCCACCGGACAATATCTCTCACAATGAATAGTAACCTTGTCTTCCCCAACACTACTGGAACACTGAATCCACTGGCCCGTCCCTTTTATCCTCCCATCCATACTGCCCTTACCATCCTTTCCCTCAACTGCCGCTCAGTGGTCAACAAAGTAGCGGAACTCACTGTTATGTGCAACATCTACTCTCCGGAGGTTATATGTTTGTGTGAAACATGGTTGTCCCCTGCCAACCTCTTCTCATTGGCAGGCTACACAGTTCATCGATGGGATCGTCCCACCTCTAATATTCGATCTGCCAATCCTACCAGAGGTTATGGTGGGGTAGCCATACTGGTGAAAGATGGCTCCTTTACATCGGTGAAGCCTCTGGCAAATCTTCAGCAACCGGGCTTGGAGGCCATCTGGCTTGAGCTTCGCACAGCCAACTCACCCCAACGTCCACTCATAGTCTGCGCCACCTACCGACCTCCTGGTGGTACCTTGGCGGATATCCAGGCCTATTCTGATGGTCTGGAAGACTGCCTTCTGTCACTTAATCTACCTGTATCCACACTACTTCTCACCGGTGACTTCAATGCCCAAAATTCGAGCTGGTGGGCTGGTGATCGGACAACCCCGGTGGGTCAGTGCCTTGAGACCGCCTTCAGGTGCTTCGGATTAGAGCAACTGGTCAACTTCCCTACGCACTGGAGCCCAAGTGGCCGGTCATCTTGCTTGGACATCATCGTCACAAATTCACCCCAGCAGTTCCTCTCCGTTGATTCAGCCGCTCCACTGGGTAGCTCTGACCACGTGCAGCTCATCTGTCGAGTCCGTCTCCCTGTCACGTCCAAAAATCCAACCCTACAACATCACTTCCTCCCAACATCTACCCCTACACCCCCAGGTTATAATTTCAAGTTGGTGCCACGTTGCGTATGGGATGACCTGAATGCTGAACTTGCTGATGTACACTGGAAATGTCACCTCCGCAGCTCACACGTGGATGACGCTCTTTCGTCTTTCCACTCTATTCTTAGCAGGGCCGTGGAGAAGCACCTCGGGGACTTCTCCCGGCGTCCACTCTCCCCCTCATGCCGACGTTTAGGTCAGCCACCTTGGGTTGATGCCCCCCTCCGTACCGCCATTAAGGCAAAGCACGATTTCTACAGTGTGTGTAAGAAATACCCAACCCAGCTTAACATGCATGTATATCGATCTCAACGGAACTTGGTGAAGAGTCTGACTCGATGGATATACCGGGGATACATTCGGTCCGTACAAGCTACGCTGCAGGACAAAAACCGCCCATCACTGTTTCAGTTTGTGAGCAAATTAAAAAATCATAAAGTATCTCGTGACATCCCGACACTCACCATTAGTTCTACGCAGCAGGCTACTACCTCTTCAGCTAAAGCCACTGCATTGAACTCTCAGTTCGCCTCAGTGGCCGTGCCTGATGACCCTTCTCTACCCATTCCCCCCATTGCCGAGGAGTCGGGTGAGGCTGACCGCCTCATATCTGTCTTTACTACGACTGCTGCCATCCGACGTTACATTCAAAAGCTCCCGTCTGACAAGGCGCCAGGCCCAGACGGCATCACTAATCTGGTATTAAAGTCCCTTGCGCCCTCAATAGCATACCCCTTATGTCTGATTTTCAACCTATCATTCCGCACTGGTCGTTTTCCCTCTGCATGGAAAACAGCTAATGTTATACCGATCTACAAGAAAGGGTCCCGCCACGAAGCATCAAACTACCGTCCGATATCTCTACTGTCCTGTGTTTCCAAACTCTGCGAGCGCGTTTTCTACCACCAATTGTACTGTCATGTCTCGTCACGTTTGAGTTCAGCTCAGTCCGGATTTCGCAGAGGCGATTCTACCACCCTCCAACTGACGCGCCTGGTGCAATTAGTGTGTCGACATCGGGATGCTGGAGATCTAGTCGGGATCTGTTTTTTCGATCTTGCCAAGGCCTTCGATACCGTCTGGCACCGGGGGCTCTTGGCCAAGCTTCGTGGATCATTTACTGTAGACGGCAATCCCCTGCTATGGCTGACATCTTAACTTACTGGGCGAACGCAGTACGTCACGGTACATGGGACGTCCTCAGCCGACACAACAGTACTATCCGGAGTTCCCCAGGGTTCCATCCTCGGCCCCCTTCTTTTTATCTTATACGTCAATGATCTGCCCGCAGCTGCCCCGGGCACATCACTATTCGCAGACGACACAACGCTCCTACGGGCATCTCCTAACATCACTGGCCTGATGAGTAACCTAGCTAACGGGATTCAAAGAGTAATTTCCTGGATGTCGTCTTGGCGGTTATCGCCTAATCTGTCTAAAACTAAAATCATGCTCTTTCCTTCTCAGCCTGATGTTCCGCCCCTCCTCCATCCCACTTTCCCCCAGCCTATAGACATAGTCTCCAGCCATAAGCATCTTGGCATTTTCATTGACTCTAATCTTTCATGGGAACCCCACATCGATTACATATGTAAACGATCAAGTTCATCTTTAGGAATCCTCTCTTCTCACTGTTACCATCTCCCAATCTCTTGTAAACTCCTCTTTTACTCAGCTTACATACGCCCCATTTTTGATTATGCAGATACTGCTTGGGCTGGAATTTCCACAACCCGTGCTGCCAAGCTCGAAATTCAGCACAAAAAAGTTCTAAAAATCCTCCTCCGAAAACCCCGCATGCTCCCATCTTCCACCCTTTATGCCCTTGCTCACACTACCCCTTTGTCTAAGAGACGTAATTCACATCTTGTCACCCTTATCCATTCTCTCACATTCAATCTGTGTCCACCTCACCTCCACTGTTTCAACTGGTTTTCTTCCCGTAGCACGAGAAACTCCCTTTCCCTTCCGAAACCCAAGTCCTCCTTTCTACTTCACTCTCCCCTTTTCACTGCGTACTCTGCGTGCCTGGCACTTCCCCAAGAAGCTAAGGACCTTTCTTCCCTCCGCCTTTTTAAGAGCCTTGTCGCACCTTGACTTTGATTTTGTGTTTCTCATTTTGTTGCAATCACTACTTATCCATGCCGGTCCCTTTTTTTCTTCTCCTCCCCTTGTCCCTTCCTTGCCGTGGTTGGCTAACA
Source organism: Sycon ciliatum (assembly GCF_964019385.1). Taxonomy (NCBI): domain Eukaryota; kingdom Metazoa; phylum Porifera; class Calcarea; order Leucosolenida; family Sycettidae; genus Sycon; species Sycon ciliatum. The sequence goes on from NC_088644.1 coordinate 8,698,088, forward strand.
CCCTCTCTCTTTGTATTGGCCGGTGTTCTCACTGTGCTATGAGATGCTGTAATAAATAAATAAATAAATAAATAAATAAATGCTGCTGTGCCCTTGTAGGACAATGGCTGTGAACAGACAGTCAAATGACTGCTGGTACCGGAAGGTCCTGCTCTATGCTGGGCCCAATTGGCCCGGCTGCTGGACACAATGCGTCTATGCTGGGACCATGTGGTCCTGTTGCTGCGCAGCGCGTGCTACCAGTGCTTGAAAGCTCATGCAGAGAATTGCTCCAAAGCGCATTCAGCTGAGAGAATTTGCCTGCTTCGCCACCCTTTTCTGGAGGTGCTAGAACTTAGAATTGGGTTGTGATATTTCGGAGCAATATTATTTGGCTTTAGTCGTAGACGCCATTATTTGACTTGCAGACGTCCTTGCAAAGGTCCTTCCACTCCCCTCTGCCCTGTGCAATCTCCCGGAGGGAGAGGAGATCAGACAACGTCTTGAGTCCCCTCCGCCCCACTCTCTGCAGGTCACGGGATAGCACGATAGGCAGAGTCGTTCTTGGCCGTCCTCTCCACACTGTTTCCTTCACCTGGTAGTAGTTAATCATAGCCGCCACAGCAGGACATCCGTCAGGCATGCGCAGTATATGGCCAAAGAGTCTCCATCTGGCTAGGCGAACAAAGTTAGATATCGGTTGTGCTTTGCACCTCTTGTAGAGAGCAGCATTGCTTATTGTTTGTGGCCACCTAATACCGATGAGACTACGCAACTGCCTGCGGTGAAACGAATCCAGTTGGGCCTCGGCCACTGAAGTGGGTGCCCAGGTGCCGCTGTTGTACAGTAAGACTGGCATCACGAATGCGTTGTACAGCCTCAGTCTCAATTCCTCACGCACTAATGTTCTCCGTTTCCAAAGACTGTACATTGCTCTGTAGGACGCTGTGGCGAGCTGTTTTCGCCTGGTGATGTCTTCGTCGTCACCAATCAGAGAACCTAACTTTTTCGTCATTCTCCATTCTTCCGAGACTCGATCCTGCTGCCGGGTGAGTTTTGTGTGTTCGGTCTTCTCTGCGTTGACATGGAGATTCCATTGCCTGAGAACTGTTGCGGCAAGAGGTTCAAGCTGTGCTAGCCAAGCAGATGAGGTACTCACAAAATCGGTGTCGTCCGCGTAGATGATGTCGATTGGTAGAGTGCTATCAGCAGGACAGCGAGGTGGGGCTGTGGCGAGGACATCGCGCAGTGCTGCGTCTAGATAGACTACAAATAGCACAGGGGAAAGTGAGTCTCCCTGTGGAGTGCCAATTGTTGTGTGGAAAGGGGTAGACTCAAACCTCCAAGTCGAACACTCAGCGTCTTGTTAGCGATGAGCAACCTATGCCGAATATAGCCAAAATTAAATAGCTGCCGAACTTCTATATACTTCAGTATTTACAGTACATGGTTCCATTTTTTCGCCTTATGAGTTTGCCGTTCTATGCGTACATAATCTATTGCCACCTCTTTTTCTCTCTCTCCTCTCACCTCTCCCTATCCTCGCTCTTCTCTTTCTCTCTCTCTCTGTCTCTCTGTCTCTCTCTCTCTCTCTCTCTCTCTCTCTCTCTCTCTCTCTCTCTCTCTTCCTCCCTCCCCCCCCCCCCCTCTGGACATCTGGGAGATGTAATTTTTGTACTCCTCCAAGGTGTGAATTTTGGCCTGGGCCAAGCACAAGGAGAAACCTTCTGCCGAAAACCCCCTGAAGAAAATGGTCATTGTTTGATCCTTCGACGTAATCTTTGTAACTAGTCAAAGTTAATTGCTGTTTGGAGCCGCTGAGAAACGCTGAAATTGACAATTTACTGTGTGCACTCATGTACTCAGGCATGCAGTCTCACTTGCATTTCAGCTGTTTTGGCCGGAATGGATGCTGCTCTGCGGCCTTTGGTCTGTATTACCTGCGCTCGTGGAGCAGCTGAAAAGGACCATTAGTTGAGTCTTGTTTCCGGTTTGAAAGTGGAGAGATGACCTTCGTGACTTGACAAGGAGTAGAGAGTGCCAACGGTACATCGGTAGCTGATTTCTGTGTGCTCCTCCTACATTTTGAAAGCAATAGAAAATTCTCAGACCAAAGTTTGCGCAGCGGTGACCATATTGTTTTCTTGGGGATTTTTTGTTTCACTTCGTGCCTATTTCAGTATCGTGAAGGTGAGGTGGAGAGGACGAGTCTGTTCCTCTAGGTTTCGTTCGGCCGACTTTGCTTTGTCCTCGTTGAAAAGCGATGCTGAAAAAAGGTCGATTCACATAAATATGTTGATTTTCAATGAAGGTGATGACATGCTATGGAAACGAGCGGTACTAGTACCAGGTTTAAGTCCGGCTTTATTTATTATTTTATATATTACATCTCATAGCACAGTGAGAACACCGGCCAATACAAAGAGAGAGGGTGTTAGCTAACCACGGCAAGGAAGGGAGAAGGGGAGGAGAAAAAAAGGAACCGGCATGGATGAGCAGTGATTGCAACAAAATGAGAAACACAAAATCAAAGTCAAGGCGCGACAAAGCTCTTAAAAAGGCGGAGGGAACAAAGGTCCTTAGCTTCTTGGGGAAGTGCCAGCCACGCAGAGTACGCAATGAAAAAGGGAGAGTGAAGTAGAAAGGCGGACTTAGGTTTCGGAAGGGAAAGGGAGTTTCTCGTACTACGGAAAGAGAACCAGTTGAAACAGAGGAGGTTAGGTGGACACAGATTGAGTTTGAGAGAATGGATAAGGGTGACAAGATGTGAATTACGTCTCTTAGACAAAGGGGTAGTGTGAGCAAGGGCATAAAGGGTGGAAGATGGAAGCATGCGGGGTTCTCGGAGAAGGATTTTGAGAACTTTTTTGTGGTGAATTTCGAGCTTGGCAGCACGGGTTGTGGAAATTCCAGCCCAAGCAGTATCTGCATAATCAAAAATGGGGCGTAGGTAAGCTGAGTAGAAGAGGAGTTTACAAGAGATTGGGAGACGGCAACAGTGAGAAGAGAGAATTCTTAAAGATGAATTTGATCGTTTACATATGTAATCGATGTGGGGTTCCCATGAAAGATTAAAGTCAATGAAAATGCCAAGATGCTTATGGCTGGAGACTTTGTCTATAGGCTGGGGTAAAGTGGGATGGAGGAGGGGGCGGAACATCGGGCCGAGAAGGAAAGAGCATGATTTTAGTTTTAGACAGATTGGGCGATAACCGCCAAGACGACATCCAGGAAATTACTCTTTGAATCCCGTTAGCTAGGTTACTCATCAGGCCAGTGATGTTAGGAAATGCCCGTAGGAGCGTTGTGTCGTCTGCGAACAGTGATGTGCCCGGGGCAGCTGCGGGCAGATCATTGACGTATAAAATGAAAAGAAGGGGGCCGAGGATGGAACCCTGGGGAACTCCGGATAGTACTGTTGTGTCGGCCGAGGACGTCCCATGTAGCGTGACGTACTGCATTAACCCAGTTAGGTAAGATGTCAGCCATAGCAGGGGATTGCCGTCTACAGTAATGTTTAATGATACACGAAGCTTGGCCAAAAGCCCCCGATGCCAGATGGTATCGAAGGCCTTGGCAAGATCGAAAAAACAGATCCCGACTAGATCTCCAGCATCCCGATGTCGACACACTAATTGCACCAGGCGCGTCAGCTGGAGGGTGGTAGAATCGCCTCTGCGAAATCCGGACTGAGCTGAACTCAAACGTGACGAGACATGACAGTACACTTGGTCGTAGAAAACGCGCTCGCAGAGTTTGGAAACACAGGACAGTAGAGATATCGGACGGTAGTTTGATGCTTCGTGGCGGGACCCTTTCTTGTAGATCGGTATAACATTAGCTGTTTTCCATGCAGAGGGAAAACGACCAGTGCGGAATGATAGGTTGAAAATCAGACATAAGGGGTATGCTATTGAGGGCGCAAGGGACTTTAATACCAGATTAGTGATGCCGTCTGGGTCCGGCGCCTTGTCAGACGGGAGCTTTCGAATGTAACGTCGGATGGCAACAGTCGTAGTAAAGACAGATATGAGGCGGTTAACCTCACCCGACTCCTCGGAAATGGGGGGAATGGGTAGAGAAGGGTCATCAGGCACGGCCACTGAGGCGAACTGAGAGTTCAATGCAGTGGCTTTAGCTGAAGAGGTAGTAGCCTGCTGCGTAGAACTAATGGTAAGTGTCGGGATGTCACGAGATACTTTATGATTTTTTAATTTGTTCACGAACTAAAACAGTGATGGGCGGCTTTTGTCCTGCAGCGTAGCTTGTACGGACCGAATGTATCCCAGGTATTTCGATCGAGTCAGACTCTTCACCAAGTTCTGTTGAGATTGATATACATGCATGTTAAGCTGGGTTGGATATTTCTTACACACACTGTAGAAATCGTGCTTTGCCTTAATGGCGGCACGGAGGGGGGCATCAACCCAAGGTGGCTGACCTAAACGTCGGCATGAGGGGGAGAGTGGACGCCGGGAGAAGTACCTGAGGTGCTTCTCCATGGCCCTGCTAAGAATAGAGTGGAAAGACGAAAGAGCGTCATCCACGTGCGAGCTGCGGAGGTGACATTTCCAGTGGACATCAGTAAGTTCAGCATTCAGGTCATCCCATACGCAACGTGGCACCAACTTGAAATTGTAACCTTGGGGTGTAGGGGTAGATGTTGGGAGGAAGTAATGTTGTAGGGTTGGATTTTTGGACGTGACAGGGAGACGGACTCAACAGATGAGCTGCACGTGGTCAGAGCTACCCAGTGGAGCGGCTGAATCAACGGAGAGGAACTGCTGGGGTGAATTTGTGACAATGAGGTCCAAGCAAGATGACCGGCCACTTGGGCTCCAGTGCGTAAAGAAGTTGACCAGTTGCTCTAATCCGAAGCACCTGAAGGCAGTTTCAAGGCACTGACCCGCCGGGGTTGTCCGATCACCAGCCAACCAGCTCGAGTTATGGGCATTGAAGTCACCGGTGAGGAGTAGTGTGGATACAGATAGATTAAGTGACAGAAGGCAGTCTTTCAGACCATCAGAATAGGCCTGGATATCCGCCAGGGTACCACCAGGAGGTCGGTAGGTGGCGCAGACTATGAGTGGACGTTGGGGTGAGTTGGCTGTGCGAAGCTCAAGCCAGATGGCCTCCAAGCCCGGTTGCTGAAGATTCGCCAGAGGCTTCACCGATGTAAAGGAGCCATCTTTCACCAGTATGGCTACCCCACCATAACCTCTGGTAGGATTGGCTGATCGAATATTAGAGGTGGGACGATCCCGTCGATGAACTGTGTAGCCTGCCAATGAGAAGAGGTTGGCAGGGGACAACCATGTTTCACACAAACATATAACCTCCGGAGAGTAGATGTTGCACATAACAGTGAGTTCCGCTACTTTGTTGACCACTGAGCGGCAGTTGAGGGAAAGGATGGTAAGGGCAGTATGAATGGGAGGATAAAAGGGATGGGCCAGTGGATTCAGTGTTCCAGTAGTGTTGGGGAAGACAAGGTTACTTATAAAATCATGCTGCATGGGTTCCACAGTGGGGCAAAAAGGTGGTGGCTGAGAGAGAGTGGGTGAAGTCATAGTTAGTTGTAGGAGGTAGCAATGCGGTCAGATGCGAATCGCCATTCTCGTACACACAGGGTTTCTGGCCAAAAGTCGGCAGACATAGATCGTTCAAGGTCGGATTCCGGGAGAACCATGTGGGCAAAAGCCAGTCCGAAGTACTTCGTTTCCGAAACTGAACATTTTATTACGAAGACTCCCCTGTCGCTACACCATTTCTCAATGCTCTCCGCAGAACATCCAGGGTGGACGTTTCCCACATAAAGGGCTTTGCATTTTGTTCTGGATGCCGCTCGTAGGGTTGCTGATTGTTTTGGTGAGCGCTGATAGTAGGATGTGACGGCAGTCTTAGATCCGGAGGAGTGTGCTGTGGATCGTGTCGTTGACGTGGGTACTGTGACATGTGACGTGACCTGAGTGCCTGGGTGACTTTGGTATCGCGTAGTGCGACTCGTACTGGGGCGTCCCCGTACGTTGTCCCGATCACGTACCTGTGGCCATGGTGACGACTGTACTGCCGCACTGTACGTCCCGACGCTGTCAGCAGCGGGCGGTGGAACTTCAACCTCTAGTAAGGGGACTCCCTTCTCCTCTGCAGCCTTTATCTCCCGCCCCCGGTCGTCTCTCAGCGCTGCCAACTCGTCACTGATGCTAGCGACAATCCGCATCATCTCATCCAAACGCTCAACGACCCCAGCAGCTGATGAGTGTAACACACCCACACCAGCCTCGCGAAGTTTCCCGACCACCTCCTCGCAAGCCATACTGTCCAGGCCATCAATGCTATGCCGCCGAGCTAAACCTCGCAGTTCCTCGAAAGTGAGAATGGCCAAGTCTACGACGTCACCCAGGCTCATCCTGCACCAGATTACCGCAGACACGGCCGCAGCAAGTCTCGAAAATAGCGTCGTAAAGACAAGCCAGCAGTGTGAACAGAGGCGCGAGCACTCCACTCCAGCGCGTGATCCAGCGCATGATGCAGCGATGTAGCGATGTAGGTAATCCAGTTAAATGCAACGCACAACCCAGCCCCAGCGCTAAGGATTAGACCAGACCTGGACCAGGACTTCATCCAATGGCAGGACACTGCCAACTCAGCCAACCTGAAGATATAACAGCAGCCCCAGCCAGCTCCAGACCAAACAGCAACCAAGCAACTCAGCAGCCAAGCAAGCTTCTTCCTACAACCAGAGCATCCAAAAGTCCAACCAGCACCTAGATCATAACTTGCTTGAAAAGCGGGAGGATTTTTCCGTCTGTGCTGCGACTGACAGTGAATTGGGAAGTCTTGGCCTGGTAAGAGGAAAATATGGATGTGGCAAAATTAATGGTATTTCGACCTTTGGCCTCTGGTAGGTGGATTTCATGTATCCCTCCTGCCCCCCCCCCCCCCCCCCAAGACTTTGGAGGCACATCTGACGCCTGATCGTGGGGTGGCGGGGCCCCACGGAAGCGGAAAGATGGCTCTCTGGACCCACCCTGTACCCGAATCGTGCAAATTTTATTATTACTATTTTTCTCTTTCATAATACTCGTGTCTTCTTAGGAGCTTTCCAGGACTGAAACCCATACTTCTGCATCCATCAAGAAACAATGGAATCATTACTAGAAGAGTATCTACAAGTGAGTTTCCGAGCCAGATTTAGAGCTAGATTTCCATGAGTCCTTTGACACCAGAAACTTGATGGCTAGTAACCTGAGCCGCGGCACTGGACTTCACTTGCATTTTGGTGAAGAATTGATTCGGTCCTTTGCAATGCTTAGGGAATGGGTGCGTCCACCCAATTCCATTCAACTCGAGAATTACAAAAACAAAAAGTAGATTTCTGTTTTCTAACACAACCAGACATGCGGGTGAACAGTGAACAAAACGTATTTGCACTCCCAGCTATTATTATTATTATTATTATTATTAAAAGCATGTCCGCGTAGGTGGCGGGGGTGCCACTTTCGCTTATGCCATTCAGGATTGGTGTCTGAAGAGTAATACGATACAATGAAATGACAGAAGTGACGTCAACAAAAGCCGTTAGCAACAACACCAATATGACTAATGGAAAACTTCATCCAAAGTATAAAATAAAATAGAATAAAATAGAATATGCATACAACATGTCTGGTCAGTCCTGTTAGGTGGGGCGGGCTCCACGCCATGCCTGTCGGTCCGCTGCCATTGTGCACTCCCAGCTGGCGAATACAATTGACATATAAGTGGGCTGGTGACCCGTTTGCAAACTCGTCCATTGAGCATCTTTCTGCACATGCCTAAGAATATACAGTAACGCTATTCTTTAACCCAAATGTCTTGAACCCTGCTGTTCACAATTTTCCCTTTTCCTTTTCAAAGTGATTATAACAGGAATGACGTATTGCTGAGCAAGTACGGACGTCTAATGCAACATAAAACCCAGAATAACACGTATAGAGTATAGTACTGACAATTCGAACCTCGATTTTCCGGGGAGCAGCTTCTAATTAACCGTAACATATAATTATCCAAAACTGCATGTTGAACTCAATATGAATTTCAAATTGTAGCTCTCGGCACACTGAACACCATGCAGGTGTTGTCCCTGCCCTTTTGGCACGTGTGTGCCCCTTTTGGCACATGTGTGCGGACCGCGCGCGGACTGCGCAGGTTGCGCATGCTTGCATGATTATCGTACATGTTCTTGTTGTTGTGCGCATGCTTGCATACTGATCGTACGCATTCTGGTTGCTTTGGGTGCCTTCTTCTTGAGACTCTCTTTGGAGCAACAACAATAATCTGTTCTCTGAGTGTGGCGTGCGTGTGATATAAGAGATATCGAGAGTAATCGGAAGGGCTATCGTCGAGGCATAAAACCCCCCGACGACACAGGGACATTGTATTGTCTGAGATGTGTGTTAAGCATGAGCTCCAAAACAAAACACAGTTGAACCAGGTACCCTACAGATCACACATGAAGTGTCGATCAAGAATCAAAATGCACTCTGACGTTTCAAACCTAGTCCAAGTGATGCACAGATATTGTGTAGAACACTTTCTTCCCCGTTAAGTTCAAGTTATCATATCATGGGTTTCGTTCACTTAGTCGCCGAGTGGATCGATGTTCGAACGTTAACTCTCAATTCTTGAGCGCTACAGGCAGTTCTGAACTCCTGTTGATATTGTTTCCCACTCTAGTAACCGATATTCGTTTGATGCCTGTGCGTAACGCAAGAATTCGAAACGCCATTTCAATCTCAAGACAATAGACCAATCCCGAAAAGATTGTCTGGGTTCGTGAAAGGGGGCACGCGTGCAAGCCAGCACGTGTGAAGTGCATCGTTTTGTATTCAGTTTGTGTGTGTCAGCTCATGGCGGAGGAGAGAGAGACTTTTGCTCGCCGAGCTGAAGCTAAAGGATTTGATGGAGTCCTGCCAGCAGCTAGTCAAAGGACTTTCGGTACCTTAGGCAGACCCTGACGGAGTTTGGAGGCCAGCTAGCTCTCGGTGAGGAGAGAAACATTTGCGTGGCGATCGACTCTCCGTAACAAATGCAAGCTACATAGCGCCGACATACTGCGACAGCTACGATTTCAGCTAACTAACTTCTCGATCTGCTGCTTCACAAAGTTCAACTATTTACGAATGTTGTAGTCTGAAGCTGGAGTCTCATCGCCCACCTACAGGTAGCTTTTGGAGCTGATGGATTTCCCGACTTGGACTCCTTCCGCAAACTCTCGCAGCATTACTACAGTGTATGCTGTGTTTCCGCACGCTCGTGTCGACATGTCACCTATATACTGTACATGTACCGGGTGGCGGAGGAGCTTGACGACCTCCGCTGATTCCAGGTTTCCGAAATACTGCCGTCGTCTTCGTTGATGTCGCTGGTGACATTCTCCCCTTGCAGGACGTGCGCATAGTTGTCGTCCCGGGGATAAAGACTATGACGATTGTTGTCTTTCGAAATAGTTCTTCATCACGGTCGCGCGAATGATGTTTCTCATCATGAACTCGTTCCGACACGGCGATGGTCTTTGGCGGGGCACTGGCTTGGCGAAAACGATATCTTCTTGTGCAATATAACATCGATGGGCTGCAGATGAGTACAGTCACTTCGTGGTTGGTCCCATAGGAGGGCAGCTGCCAGAAAAGAGGCAGGACTCATCGAAGACGAAACGCTCACAACAAACAATAGCACTCGAAATATCTCGTAAGATTTAGGGCCTATCGCTTTGAGCCACAGCGCTCTCAGCCTTGCCTACTTCATCAAAGTGAGCTCTACATGTTCGTTGACCTCTTCACACTACACAGAAGAGCGAAACAAGAATTATGTCTTAGCATTTCAACTCCAACAGCAGACCATTACCAGTGCGAGAGAGAAAACTACAAAGGGCTTTGCTTTCTGTCGCATCGTCTCTCTTGCATGCAGCTAACGAGAAAACCGTGTACTTACCCTCGCATTCACACGCGAACTATCAAACACGTCCTGTGCCGCATGCTGATCAGGTAGTGCCACGTATGTGTTGTACAGTGTACTCTCAGTTGACATGCCCCCTTTCGAACCCAGACAATCTTTTCGGGATTGGTCTATTCACTTGATGGTGATGACGAAGCTTGCACCGACACCTCGTCAAGTGGTTCGTGAGAGCGACAGGACAGCGGGAAAAAAAGATCGATCGCAGTGTTCCAGATTTGTGCCCCCAGCAACATCGACTCTCATAATAACTGATTTCAACGACATTGCAGGTACGGTACAAGTACTAGCCGGTTCGCTTCGAAGTAGAATGTCATGAACTTCGGATTATTGGTGCTAATTTCGGTGCAGAAGGTATCATTCATGCTTGCGAAGCACTTCGAAATATGAGTACTCAGGGCATGCGCTAAGGATGAAAAAGTGCTCTGACACAATGCCCTGCCAGTTGCAAAAATGGCTGGACATGTCCGGACATGCAAATTTTCACATCAAATCACACAATGTTCAGTGTAAAATTAATACCAGCGAAATGTTATCACGACGTGAAAAGAGCATTATTAAAATTGTTGTAGTTACTGTTTTACCGTTTTACCCGTTTTACCACTGCAAGCTTTGGCTGCTGCTGCGTCGTCAAGTTTGCACAAGGCTCGAGCTATTGGCGCATACTCTATTGGGTTTCCGCTTGACTGCTCCTTGCCAAACAATGCCATGGCTTGGCGATGCATTTCAGAAGCAGCATGATCTTTGAAGACTGACGTTTTCAGGTTCCTTGAGCAAGGAGTCAGAAAAATTCTTGCTGCTGCGAATTTTATCAACAATACGGGAACACATCTTACACTTCAAATTTTCGACAACGCTACGATTTGAGGGACTGCGCTCATAGCTCAGCCAAACAGAAGTTGAAAGCTCCCTATCATACTCGGCGACCCACTTGTCACAAGTGGTCGTCTTGACTCCTCTGGGCTTCTTTCCAAGAGGAGCACCCGCATCAGTGGTGCTTGGCTTTCTCTTGCCAGACGACATCACTTATGACTAGTACTATGAGACAAAGGATTGACGTGCCTTTTCTTTTTTGTACTTTGCAAACAAGTACGCAGACACTTTGTCCGGATGTTTAAAAACATCTGGAAACTGACCGTAAACGGTCGGAAATTGTCCGATGTCCGACCGTTTTTTCGCGCCCTGAGTACTGCTGTCCGTGCCTACTTCCAATTATCAAACTAATTTGTATGGACGTTGTACAGGCGGAAACCGGTGAATAGAAAATGTTCGAAATAAGCAGGACCTTCTAATTGCACCATATTCGAATTATCATTCTTCTACTATACTTCCCTTTTGAAGTTACCAAGTAAATTTTAGACGTACTTTGAGTCCTTCTCTTTCTGGACGATTGTACACTTTGTTTCACAAAATGATAGAGTTATTATTGACTATGTATGAACTACAGAAAATTGAGAAAAATGGGTCTAATTCACGAAGGCAGTGCACCCCGAGTTGCGGGACAACATCTTCACAGAATTTTCCTCAGCACAAGTAGAGGAAGCTACATGCCAAATTGGTGAGATTCCTATGGTATTAAAGGGGAAGTGCATCGATTTTTCGAGTAGGGTCCAGAAGGAAGACAATTTGATATCGGTTCGAATGACATATCTCTCGCTTCCATACAATAAGCCAAACTTGCCAAATCACCAATTGTATACTCACGTTGCCATAGCGACCAGCGCAGTGATGACGCATGAAAGGCTTAGCTCCATCATAGAGAAGGCCGATCACTGCAGAAATTTGTCATTTTTAATTGGTTTGTTGTATTCACGAAGTGAAAGAAGGGCTGTGTTCAGTGCTGTTCGTGCAGTGAACTGTTTGTTAGTAGTCCTCTTGGTTGTGTACTGGGACGTGACACCGACAGGAGAAAGCTGGAGTGCGGAGACATCAGCAGACAAGCGAAAATAGTGACGAACAAAATGCTGAAATCTTGGTTGGGACAAATCAGACGTTCAGCATTTACCCCAACTAAGGACCATGCCGTTTGCTCTTTCCACTTCCTGAAGATGGATATGGTGCTTCCTGGCGACTCTCCTATCTCTCGTAACATCTTCTGAAGCCAGATGAGACGACGGGTGGTGGATAATAGACGAATGAAAAAATGTCATAGGTTTGAAAGTTTACTGAACATGTCTCAGGAGAGAAGGCGAATACCGAGCATCTTCTCCTAGAGGAAACCATTTCCTCGGCACAGTCAGCCTAGGGAAATGCAGGAGAAGGCCGATAAACAGTCCACGGCACGAACAGCATTGAACACAGCACTACTTTCACATCGTGAATACAATAATGACCAATTTCTGCAGTGATCGACCTTCTCTGTGATGGAGCTAAGCCTTTCATACGTCATCACTGCGCTGGTCGCTATGGCAACGTGAGTATACAATTGGCGATTTGGCGAGTTTGGCTTATCGCATGGAAGCGAGAGATATGCCATTCGAACCGATATCAAATTGTCTTTCTTCTGGACTCTACTCGAAAATCGATGCACTTCCCCTTTAAGAAGCACGACTGACCTAGCCAACTGTACACAGGCACTTCTATATGTGTCATCCGGGGCGGGGCATCATCACATGATTTCAATCACCATTTACTTTGACCTTTAAGGTTTTACATGAAAACCCTGCACACCCCGTCCTCAAATATTATCGGTGTTGGTAAAACGAATGACAAGTCTGTTTTTGGACTAGCCCTTACCGATGATACTTGCTTCACCCAGGCTGTCTGTTGTTGGTCCAGTTGTTAATACATTTGCCAATGCCGCAGTTGTTGGTACATTGGTGGATGCAGCAGTTGCTGGTACATTGTGTAAACAAAAGACAAATGAACAATGTAACAAAACTCCTGTTCTTAATGGCGGTAGATAAGCGACAATTGCGATGAGCCGGACCAAGTATGAAAAGCATACCGTATTATCTCTAATATAAGCACAGTCTCCAATAATAGCACGTCTCCAATAATAGAACACCTTGGGGCGGCATTCAAAAAATAAAGTGCGCAGTCTCCATTATAAGCACACTGTGTAAATTCATTATCTATACCGGCGAAAAAAAACCCTGAAATGTGTGTGTCTGACATGAATTTGGAATGGAAACATGCCTCTGAAATGAGGTTGAAATAATAATGGAAAAGTCTCCAATAAAGGAACGTCTCCATTAATAGCACGGGGCGGAGGTACATTGAAAAAATAAAGGACCGTGCTTATATTAGAGATAATACGGTATGAATGCCACAGACATCACCCCGCAGCATGACAACTTGTTAAGGGTTTACGTACACTTACATCCAGAATCAATTTTGAAGCTTCTTGTCGTCAGTGGAGATAAGGAGCTAGAGCCATAAAGTGATTGGTACACAAATGTTATATACCCAAGGGGGTGATCGAACTGAGGTAAACGGGCCAATAGGGCTTGGACGCGATGATGTCAAAACGGCCAGGGAGTAGAAAGTTCCTGTCAGACCCACCTTGATTTTTTTGGCTAGGGTAGGTAACGCTGCTCTTTCTCTCTCTCTCTCTCCGCTTTACTGCGGAAGAGAGACCTTACTCGTCCACCAGCGGAAGACTTGGTTTATATTGAACACTACGAACGGTGGGAAAGATTAATTGACAGGCGTTTTCGTTAGGAAGTTTCAATGTTCGTGGCATTTCGTCGAATGTAAAAAGAAATTTGTTGAGGAGAGATCTCAATTCGTACAACGTCGATATCTGTTCCCTTCAAGAAACCAAGCTGAAGAACGGCCTCGACGAACATCACAGCGGCTATCGACTCATCTGTCTGGAGTCTGACTGCCGGCATTACGGCCAAGGATTTGCGATATGAAGTAAATTTGTTGAGAATATCAAATGCGTGCGGTGAATATCCGACAGAGTCTCTGTGCTTACTCTGCAAGCTGGCAAGCATTCCCAGCTAGCTTTTGTGAATGTCTACGCTCCAACGACGGCACGCTGTACGAGGAACGCGGACGAGCTTGATGAGTTTTACTCAGCACTAACAAGTGCACTCAATGAAGTTTGGAACTCAACACTCGTATTTATCGCAGGTGACTTCAATGCCAAGGCAGGCAGAATGAGAACTGTATTGGACAACGTGGGAGAGGACGGAGAAACGCCTCTGGAAAAATGTTGATAGACTTTTGTATTCATGACATGTTTCTTGCGAACACTGCTTTCGAACATGCAGCACGTCACAAGACTAAGTGGACTGGCTGGAGAAGAGATCAGCAGTCAGGACACACAGTCCCAGTCTTCAATCAAATTGACTACATCCTTTGCCGCCAGAGCCAGAAGTGTATTCTAACAGATTCAAGGAGCTATGGAGGTGCTGAGACAGGGTGTGATCACCGTATTCTGGTGGCAAGGCTTCTCCTGGGCAGGATGTACGGCATACTATACTGTAAGGCACCCACAAATCAACGCCAAGCCGCGTCCTACAACACCTCAAAACTGGCTGCTAGCCCTACTACCAGGGCTCAGTATTTTATAGGCGTTTCAATCTCGTATATCTGAGGTCTGGACTACTACCGATGCAGGTGATGCTGGCCCGTGTGGACTGTGGAGTGCTACTCAGAAAGCCGCCAAAGGAACTGCTGCAACAAGCGCGGGCTTGTTACATCCCACTCGCTACGGAACACGAGAGAGTGCTGAGATAAGACGGCTGTCACTGGAACAGAGAGATCTATGGCTGAGAATCAACCATGTGGAAACCCCGGGGACCAAGGCAAAGCTCAAAAACCAGCGAAACCAGATAAGCCATCAGATCCGCAGGACATCGCTGAAGGAGGCTGAAGAGCGCTTGAATGACAAGGGAAAGGAAGTAGAGCGTCTCAAAGATGGAGCGCCGATGTTTACAGCCGCTCAGCATAAGAGAAGGAGGAATGCTGTGAAGCCTGTGTTTGCCGATAAAGCAGGTAAATTTATCATCAACGAAAAGGAAGCTGCCACCGCTATTGGAAAGCATTTCGATACCCAACTCAACAATTCCAGCACACAGGCAGTTCCGTAATTTGACGGTCCTCCGCGGCCACTGTCAAACCCAATTACTTACCCTGAAGTTGCTAAAAGCCTAATGGGCGATTTGACAAAGCGGTCTAACTACAATGTCAACTAGTCAACTAGTCCATCACAATGTCATGCATGAGGAGTACTGTAGGAGTTTAGATTTCGGCTTGTACAATTCGTTCTCGCAAAGCTTCCCCCTTCTTAACTTATCTTTGATATTTTTGACCCACCCAAGTTGGGTGGTGTGCTGCTTTGCTGCTTCAAATTGTAGTTAGACCGCTTTGTCAAATCGCCTACTGGTCTCGTCATCGTCCAGTGACAATCGACATTCTTTGTTCCGTTGGGACTGTAGCTTGTGCTCGTTTTCGTTGCGCTTGCCTTCCCCTCTTTGGTCTTTCCATAACCTTGAACCTTCCAAGTTGGAAGGCTGTCGGTTAGCGCTACGGAGATGTGTTGAAGCTAGGTGTCAGGACGTTGAATGTCTCAGTACTCTGTCAGTTTTGTGCCTAGTTGTTGCACTTTCTGACTGTATATAGTATCTAGTTACAGTGGTGGAGAGTTACTCTTAACTCGTTTCCATATGTCCTTTTCCTTTCTACTTTTATTATTGGCTCAATACCCGAGTTCCATGTGGATCAAGTTTTGAATATTTAAATTTTTGCTATGCTGTGACGTAGCACTTTCCAGCCCTATAAAAGTGAGATTGAGACTAAAGATTGTGTGACAAAGTTACGTGAAGAAACAATAATGTGACCACAAAACGTCCCTACCTGTGGTGAAGGCTGGCTGTGTTGATACGCTGTGTGGCGGTGACGTACTATGGCATGTCACCACCAGCAATGCCAGCAGCAATATGCTGGAAAGCCTCCAAGCCTCTACACAGAGCAAGGGACAGAAGCAATGCATGTTGATGTGATGCAGTTTGGTAGAGAGTTGTTTCGAAGGCAGACTTGCTCCAGCTGCTTCACTACTTTGGCTAAAACCTGCTGAAGCTGATACCTTTACCAAAGCAGGTGATATGGTCACACTGGTAACATACTTCGGATTAAACTCTATCTCCAGCAGAGAGAATCAGTCTGTATAGTTCAATATCAAGAAAGCTGCCCCAATCTCCATCACCCCCCCCCCCCCCCGACATCCCCAATTCATGGAATTTCGAAGAGTAGTGTTCTGCAACCAGGAGGAGAAACTGTACAATAACTATTCTTTATACATTGGGCATACTCTGCAGTGCAAAACCAGGTGAGAGAAAACTGTGAAGAGTGGAGGAATCATGTAGTGATTGCATTATTCTTGGAGTCCAGTATCACCCCCTCCCCCTCCCCCCCCCCCCCCCCCCCCAACCCCACAACCTCCAGATTGGTAGCGTGGGGGTCATCGGGATTCGATGAATCAGGAGGCCGTAATTTTATTGAACCGCATAAGCCTGTCCAAAGGACGGGACACCCAATAATATTTGGATTTGCACGGTTGTAGGTTTGTTACGGGAATCTCTGCACTGCCACTTGGAAACTCTCCATTAATTAATTCAAAACCAAGCGGCAACGACAATAAATGAATTTTCTCAACCTGCAATCAGCAGCATGTGAAACGAATCGGGTGTTGGGTTTACAAAGCGGCACACCCCACGCGGCCTTACCTAGCATGTTTGAAAGGCTGGTCACGCTTGCTAACGCTCAGCCCTCAGGATCGACTCCAAACACAAGAGCGGTTTTCCAGGTCGTTGGTGCTGCCTCAGACGCTTATCGACAAAGCAGTAAATGCTGTATCGTCCAAATCAGTGTTATTGAGAGGACACGAATGAAGGATCACTACTGCTTGCGATTCGGAGAACTAAAGGCGGAGAAGTAACAGTTTCATCGCCACAAAACTGTTCCCCACACCATATTCTGTAGCTCCGACCGGATTGCGTTTCATAACAGCCTGGACGTAAACGACCCAACACGGAAGTCTGGTAGATCTACACCGTTGGCGTTGCTCCTTCAAAAACTCCTTGCTGGTACATTCATTGGCTGGTATCGCTTACGGACAGATACTGCCAAGTGAATGTGACAAGTCAGTCCGTGATTTTCGTGGCCATGGACATGGATAAGCGTACCTGGTTCCGCGCGGACAGGAGCTCGAGGCGAGCGAAAATATGACTGTTTAGTTTTTTCGTATGCTGGTAGTGCTGTCTGTGAGTTGCCATGTTACTCGCACCAGTGTCAGGCCGCAGTGGGTTACTCAGTGCTACTGCACTGCTAGTGCTAGACAGTCCTGACTGCTGACTGTTGACCACGGAAATTCGCGCTAGTAGTAGTGAGCATCGCCTGGCGCACTGTATCCTTGTATTGTAAATCATGCCTTGGGTAGAGCAACACGAAACGCCGCGGGGCTGTGCTCGAGAACCACAACCTACTGGCTAAATCAATGGTCCTCGCACAACGCTATAGTATAAATACCAGTATAAAACACCAGTATAAAACACTCCTTTTAGAGAAGAAGCCCAGAAACATGGAGAGTCAGAAGTTATCTCCACTTCAAAATGAAGATTTGGAAGAAATAGGACAAACTAGGAACAAGCAGGATTCGAACCCGCAATGATAATGAATACCAAGTAACTCCATTTACCACCCAGCTCCAGATGCTGGACTGTTGTTGCAACAGTCTTGTACCTAAAATATGCAACATCTAGAAAGAATCAATTTTTTATCACAGAGCACGTACCTCAGCTCCGGAAGAAGGGAAAACAAAACA
The DNA here is from genome assembly GCF_964019385.1 of Sycon ciliatum. Taxonomy (NCBI): domain Eukaryota; kingdom Metazoa; phylum Porifera; class Calcarea; order Leucosolenida; family Sycettidae; genus Sycon; species Sycon ciliatum. The sequence continues at coordinate 8,715,837 of NC_088644.1, forward strand.
AAGACAAAACAAAGAAGAACAACAAGGGGTGTGTGTAGGCGCTACATGAGCTGGGGGGGGGGGGGGGTCCAACGTGTTTGAGTGTCCGTCTGTACGAGAGATAGACTTTTACATAGGATAAATGCCTCGGTTTAGTTTTCATAAGCAATAAAAACAAGGTATGAAAACCTGGGCTGCGCCTCGGTTTTTATGCAGGTTTTGATTCCGGATAAAAACTCAGCCTGGACATTTATCGTACATGTACATGTACACGACTGTGTTGACCCGGCGCTGTGGCGTGGGATATGCAGCAGCGCCCAGGCACCACTTTCCGCATTTATTGTGGAGCATAGTGGAAAATTTGAGATACCCCACCCCTCCACATTGCGCTCTTGGCGACATTCACAACACAATACTCCATAGCGAGGAAATTCATTCTTGGGTAGATGCTGCATGTCTAGACAGCTATTTCGCTGACAGAGAGCTCCTCAGTGTACATGTAGATATCGAGCAGTGAATAGTAGATGAAGGAATGAATAATTATTTTTGATAGGGTAAAGGTGGCGCATTTGCGCCTTTTCCATATGGAAAGTGTCATACCCAAAGAAGGTGAAGGTGACACAAGTTCTAAAAGCGATAACGGAACGCAGAGTGCTCCTGGGACATGCAGACATATGGCGCTAACTTCTAGACACGCGCATGAAGAAGGCAATCTAGTAAAAAATCGCACTAACGAATAGCATAATACAAACTGGACTTAGTAAAAAAAAAAAAAAAAAAAAATGCCACGTGCACAACGGCGATTATGTGCTCATACAGTATTACTCATAGATTTCGGATCGTTTCTGAGCGCACAGGGCAAATCTACCCCTGGTTGCCTTGCTGTCATACATGTAATACATGTCTGTGGACAGCAACTGTATTAGCTATTTTGCACAAGTCCCTGCCTCAACACATTAGCTACACTGCGCGTGTGCGAGCAAGTTGTTCACAAGAAACGTGACAGTCAAGGGACGCTTCTCTTTCATCTGTTTGCCAGCAAGATTGGGTGAGTGTGCCAAGTTCAAGTGTGCCATTTACGTCTCTAAAGCGCGAACTGCTTACTGCTATGACAATTACATGTACATGTGCATGTATGACTGCCACGTCGTCTCTGACAGTGTATTATTACTATATTAGCAGAGTGCATGTGATCATAGCATGGCTTGCTTGTCAGCAAGATGACATGTTTGATGATTGTCTGTTCACCCTTAGCTTCCACATGTCACCCTGCTGGGTAGGGATAAGCGGAGTGTGCCGCATAATCAGGTCCTTTTTGAGAAGGAGCATAAAATGGCATCCGAAAAACAAGGGCAGATGCCCGATGAGGCTGTTATACACACCTGCTTTTGAAAGCATAGGCGAAGGCATAGTTTTTTGGCATAATCTTTGAGAAGGAGCATAAAATCATGGCATCAGAAAAACAAGGGCAGATGCCCAATGAGGCTGGTATATACACACCTGCTAATTGCTATTGAAGGACCACATCTAGCGCTTCTTGTTGATTTGGAATAATATTTTAGCAGCCACTATAGGACATCTCCCAAAAGTTCAGCGTTTGCTTGTAAATTTGGTAATCCTCTTGCATATGATTGTCTTGTACTTCCACAAAGCTCCCAGTCCACATCATGACAATGGTTTGAGTCATATTTTTCATGACGATTATCTGTTCTCTTGGTCTTTTATGGTGAAGCATATAAAAGCATAATTGGCTGTTTTCTCGAGCATCCTGCGAGCATCCGGTAGAGCATAGCCGGGTCATTTTCCGAGCATAATCCGCTTACCCCTACTGCTGGGACTGGATGAAAGAACGTTATTGAAAAATCCATGGTTTTGTGATCTGGAAAGAGGAATAGAAAATCAAGTCAACGCAAGCTCACAGGCAATTGTTACTGAGTCACAGTCACTATTATCATTATCAAAGCAGATCATTATTTCACCATAGCGCAACCACATAATTATAAAAAGCCGGCTAAAATTCCAGACTTTTCGGTGCTGTGACTGGATACTAGTAGAGGGCAGTTGCACTGAACACACGTAGACTTTTGACTGGATACTAGTAGAGGGCAGTTGCACTGAACACACGTAGAGTTTATAGCAAGTGAATCTTCGGTATACTCAATCTGCGGACAGAACTGTTTCGTCCTTTGTGGACTCATCAGAGCAGCACAGTAATAAGTGCAACTTCGGTATTATGTGCCACCAGCACGTGTACAATGTACATGTGCCTGTAAAACTGTAAAGCCGAGCTCGGAGGTGCCCTCGTATATCCAAGATCAAGTGACTGATCCATTGTCACACCTGCACTTGCTGAACTTCCTATTATTTTTTATTACCCATGCAAATTTTTCCAAAGCTTGTGCTATTTTTCTTACAAGTACTATTATATTCTTGTATCCTCGTTGCTTCACTCGAAGTGTATAATTCCTATTGTAGTTTCATCATTCTCTTTAGTCACGAATTCCATTGATCATTGTGACAAGAAAACGTTCTGGAATACATTATTCGTCCCCATGGTTGTGAAATGAGTGCGCATTTAGTTATATTCATTGCATTATTAAGATTATTGTCTCCACGTCGCCTTTTTAAACTATGAAGAAATAATGTAGAAAAAAAGGATTAAAACAAGTTTTCGTACAACACTCAACAGGAATCGTCGTTGCACTAAAGGACACTGAAACAAAATTGAACTATGGTGCGGACAAGCTTGGCCGTTAATGTTCTAGGTGAAATGTACTGCTGTTATGTGGTATCACTTTGTCCTTCCTTCTTTCTCTCTTGTTTGTTCATTTTTCGGTTGCAAGTTTATTGTTAGCTCTCTCTCTCTCTCTCTCTCTCTCTCTCTCTCTCTATCTATCTATCTCTCTCTCTATCTCTCTATCTCTCTCTCTCTCTCTCTCTCTTTCTCTCTCTCTCTCTCTCTCTCTCTCTCTCTCTCTCTCTCTCTCTCTCTCTCTCTCTCTATCTATCTCTCTCTCTCTCTCTCTCTCTCTCTCTCTCTCTCTCTCTCTCTCTCTCTCTCTCTCTCTCTCTCTCTCTTTCTCTCTCTCTCTAACTCTCTCTCTCTCTAACTCTCTCTCTAACTCTCTCTCTCTCTCTCTCTCTCTCTCTCTCTCTCTCTCTCTCTCTCTCTCTCTCTCTCTCTCTCTCTCTCTCGCTTCCCCCTCTCCTTGCTGTGTACGCCGATCCCGAGACCCTTGGTCGGGGGAGTCCACTGCATCTCACCAGCGCAGCTCATGTAGCGCCTACACACCCAATGTTGTTTCTTTTGTTTCGTCTTCGTTTTCTCTCCCCTCCTTCTGTAGGTATGTGCAATGTGATAAAAAAAATAAAAAAACACGCATTCGTTATTGCTCTCCTTTTATTGTTAAAATTCACACTTGTAAATTTCACTGCTGTTGTTCTTAGTGTTATTTCTCTAACTTAGATTTTCTTTAATAGTTCAATTGTGTTTCAGTGTCCTTTAGTACAACGATGATTCCTGATGAATGTTGTACGAAAACTTGTTTGAATCCGTTTTTTCTCTACACTTTTTCTTCATAGTTTCATCGTTTTATTGCACATTGTCTCCATCGTTTCACATTGCATGAATAAAGTGCACACAAATGTCGATTCAGCTTGTATTATTGATTGCGGTTATGACTGGCTAGTTAAATTAAAAAAGGGAATTGTCTGTTGTTCCCTACGTGAGAGCTTGTGCCTTTCCTGCCGACTTGAATTCTCACTTGACTGACTCACGACTGCCACCCAGAGTTCACGAGAAGTCCATCAAACTTTCCACTCGGAAAGCCTGCAAGAATGCACCACTCCCAGCTCAATACAATACATAGTGTTTCGGGGAATACACCCCTCATCAGTTGAGCTTTTAAAAATAGGCTGAGGAGGATTGTGTCTGAAGAGCACCATAATTATCTCCAATATAAGCCCCATATTTATATTTTTTCAACCATACCGGCCCCCGGGCTTATAACAGAGACTGGGCTTCTAGTAGAGACTGGGCTTATAATTTTTCAACCACCTGGTACATGTACATTGCTTATTATATCAGTAGCACAAAGTTTCCCAGCAGGTACGGGGACTGCAGTTTTGTACTTCCTGGTACACTGAGTCTGAACTTTGTATCTCGGGGATCACACACTTTTACCACAGCATGTGTTTATGTGATACTGTGTGACATCAAACATGCATGGACATGATCCATACAGTTCTCCATTATAAGCCCTGCGCTTGTATATCTTCGAAACTCTCTTGGAGTGCGCATATAATAGAGACCAGTCTTCTACAAGATACTGCGCTTGTAATAGAGATAATAGGGTATAGTGATGAGGGATGAATTCCCAAGAACACTGTGTACTGAGCAGGAAGTGTTACTTTCCTACAGTTCAGGTTTGCTGAGTGGAAGGTTCGATGGATTTCTCGTGTGCTCTGGATGTCAGTCGTGAGTCAGTCAAGTGAGGATTCAAGTCATGGCTGCAGGAAAAGCGCGAGCCTCCACCTTTACCTTGATGTGTGTATAGAATGAGTGTGCAATTGATCCTTTTTATCGTTATCATCTATTTTATAGTAAAGAAAAGGACGACGGAACTCCAAGTTACGCTATGATGTCCATTAACGCCACCATTAGTTACTGACTATCAGCCCATGCGATAAAATTGCACAAAACTGACTGACGGTACTGACATTCTGCAACTAACTACCAATCAACTCTAGCACGTCTTGGATTCGCACTCCAACGGCCTTCCAACTTGGAAGGTTCTAAGTTATTGGAATAACATAGGAGGGGAAGGTGCACACAACCAAGACAAGCACAAGCTGAATGGCTTAGCTGTGAGGACATCAAGTAACTAGTGGTGGTGTTTGTGGACATTATAGCGAACTTGTAGTTCCTTGGTTCTTTTCTTTCCTATAAATTTATCCTTGGCTCTCCACCCAAGTTCATTTATTATTATTTAAGCTGTCAGTTAGCGCTACGGAGATGTGTTGAAGCTAGGTGTCAGGACGTCGAATGTCTCACTACTCTGTCAGTTTTGTGCCTAGTTGTTGCCCTTTCTGACTGTATAATAGTAATTATAGTATCTAGTTACAGTGGTGGAGAGTTACTCTTAACTCGTTTCCATTACCGGTATGTCCTTTTTCTTTTCTTCATTTACTATTGCTATAAAGAGAACAAATTCTGCTGTCATCGCCACACTACAACAAAGTCATGAAGGTTTACCAAAATCGAATTTCTTGTCACAATCATCAGTGGAAAGCCGTGACTGAAGAGTAACCATGCTGAATCAATGATTAATATACATTCAATAATGTGTTACGAGAACAAACCAAAGTGCTAAAATAGAATGAGGGAAAGTGAGTCACGGCTTTCCACTGATAATTGTGACAAGAAAATCGATTTTGGTAAACCTTCATGACTTTGTTGTAGTGTGGCGATGGCAGCAGAATTTGTTCTCTTTATAGCTATTATAAAATTGTTGTCTCCGCGTCGATTATTTTCATTTTATATTATTATCCCCTGACTCACTTGTGAGGTCTGCATTCGCCACTAAGGTTAACAGGCATAGTGGTGGCCTCACTAAGGTTAACAGGCATAGTGGTGGCCTGCGGATGCGAAGGCTAGTTTGTGTGTTTCTGAACATTCAAGCGATGCCGACGCGGATCCCGCGAATATTATTAATATTATTATGTCTCAGTACTCTGTCAGTTTTGTGCCTAGTTGTTGCACTTTCTGACTGTATATAGTTTCTAGTTACAGTGGTGGAGAGTTATTCTTAACTCGTTTCCATTATGTCCTTTTTCTTTTCTTCATTTATTATTTAAAAAGGCGACGTGGAGACAATAATCTTAATAATGCAATGAATATAACTAAATGCGCACTCATATCACAACCATGGGGACGAATCATGTACATGTATTCCAGAACGTTTTCTTGTCACAATTATCAATGGAATTCGTGACTAACGAGAATGATGAAACTACAATAGGATTTATACACTTGGAGTGGAACAGCGAGGATACAAGCATAGTAAGAAAAATAGCACAAACCTAGGAACAATGTGCACAGGTAATAAACTATAGGTGAGGTGAGAAATGATAGGAAATTCCATTGATAATTGTGACAAGAAAACGTTCTGGAATACATGTACATGATTCGTCCCCATGGTTGTGATATGAGTGCGCATTTAGTTATATTCATTGCATCATTTATTATTATTATTTATTTTTTTATTCCACATCCCATAGCATGTAATTTCCAATCAAAGAGGAGGGGTGAAAGCCAACCACGGTCCACTGCTGAGGAACGTAAAGAAGTATAAATAGAAAGAAAGGAGGGAGAAAAGAAAAAGAAAAGGTAACTAGAAGGGGACTATTGCAGTGCGGAAATCTGGACGTGATGGCATGATGCGAGCTTGGTGGTATAATGAAGAAGAAGCCATGCCGAGAAGGCAAGAAACAGAGGCAAATTAAGCAATTTGACTGTTCGACCTGGGGGTAGGATGAGCAAATTGCGTGTTCTAGAGAAATCGGAGAACCAGTTATAGCGGCTAAAATGCGGGGGTGGAGGCGCAGTTTAATCAGGTGGGCAACTTTGAGTAGGTGG